>NC_068575.1:14422652-14769652 GCF_025698545.1 Gossypium raimondii
ACAACCTTCGTTTCCTAAATGGTATGATGCGAACGTACAATGTGATTATCATGCGGGAATCACAGGGCATTCGATAGAAAATTGCACAGCTTTTAAGAAGGTGGTTGAAAGACTCATCAGCAAAGGTGTTGTCAAATTTGACGACTCACCTAACGTGGAAAATCCGCTGCCTAAACACGCTGATAAGGGGGTGAATATGATGAGCGAAAGTATGGTAGAAGAAGTCAAGAATGACATTGCTGAAGTAAAAACTCCGTTAAAATGGGTTTGGAGAGAAATGGCGAAGAGAGGGTTAGTTATTTCAGATCTTGAAGGGTATGAGACTGAAAACTATTGTGAATTTCACCGCGAAGTAGGACATGAGATTCAAGAATGTGAGGGATTTAGGGCTCTGGTCCAAAACATGAAGGATAACAAGGAGATGAGGTTTTATGAAGAAGTAGAAGGTAAAAGGAATCTATGTACATCAGAGTCGGTGACGAAGACTCCGAAAAGGAATCATCCTATGGTCATTATCTCACGCCCTAAGAGCAATGAGGCTAGGGTTCAGATGACACCAAAAATCGTAATCCAGAAACCATCAAATTTCTCATATAAGGATAGCAAAATGGTACCGTGGAATTATGGGTGCAATGTGACAATCACGGGAAAAGAAGTTGAGAGAAGTCAGGAAATGGGTTCTTATACGCACAATGGAAAGCAATATGATACTCAAACAGAATTGCCAAGAGAAAAGAATTTGATGGCAGAACAGAAAAAAGGGAAAGCAGTGGAAGTCGAGCCGTTGGTTAATGAACCAATAAAAGAGGAAGAAGCAAAGGAGTTTTTGAAGTTTTTAAAACACAGCGAATACAGCGTTGTGGAGCAACTGCACAAACAGCCAGCCCGCATCTCTGTATTAGCTTTGCTCTTAAGCTCAGAAGTACATCGAAGTGCACTGATAAAAGTACTAAACGAAGCATATGTGGCTGATGACATCTTAGTCAATAAACTGGATCGATTGGTCAGCAATATAAGTGCTGACAATTTTATCTTCTTCAACGACGATGAAATACCGTCTGGTGGCAAAGGTTCTACTAAAGCTGTACATATCACTACTCGATGCAAAGGGTACACGTTGCTGGGGGTCTTGGTTGATAATGGATCTGCATTGAACATATTGCCTTTATCTACTCTTGATCGGTTACCGGTGGATAGCTCACACATGAAAGCATGTCAGAGCATAGTAAGGGCATTTGATGGAACAGAAAGGAGGGTTATCGGGAGAATTGAAATACCATTAATGATCGGCCCAACTATTTATGAGGTGGACTTCCTGGTAATGGATATTAAGCCTTCTTACAACTGTTTATTGGGGAGACCATGGATACACTTAGCCGGGGCAGTACCTTCATCGCTACATCAGAAGGTGAAATTAGTGTCAGAAGGTCGATCGATAACAATAAATGCGGAGGAACATATCATCGCAACAGTAACTAGTGATGCACCCTATGTGGAAATCAATGATGAGGCATTGTAATGTTCTTTTCGGTCATTAGAGTTTGTGAACGTGATGTTTATTGTTGAAGGAAGCACAATTTCAGTACCGAAGATATCCAAGACCACAGAGATGGGGCTGCAATTGATGATAGGAAAAAGGAGCCTTACCAGGGAAAGGATTGGGAAAATATCTTCAAGGGAGGATTGAAGCACCAATGCTGAAAGAAAAGTTCGATAGTTTTGGCTTAGGATACAAACCAGACCTGAAGCAGAAGAAGAAAGAAGTGAAGAAAAGACAAGAGAGAAAAAGGGCACGTCTAAGTGGAGTTGAAATGAAGTGGGAGCCTTTGACCTTTCCCCACATAGCTACATCCTTTTTCTCGGGTGGGTTTATTTATCCTGAGCAAGGAGTGTCCAGAATGGAAAGCATTGAAGAGATGCTGAAAAATGTTCATATCAATGCTATAGAAACAATTGAAAACGGGACCTTGTGGGAGATCTGCCCTTACGAACTTGGGAGCGAGCTAAACAATTGGACTGTAGAAGAAATCCCTGTAGTCTTTAGGGCTTATTCAGAGTAATGCTCAGAACATTCTTGTTTTTTTTAGCTTAAGAATGATAGGAAATCCTTTTGTGAAATAGGCTTGGGTCTGAATATCATTATTATAATAAAATACATCTTTACATTCATTTTGGGCAATTATTCTTTTATTCTTTTATTCTTTCCATGCAAGTAAATATTTTCCATTTTATTGATTATCTTTCAAATAATTCTTTTATTATATTTGTAACCTTATTGTACAAGTAATTATTCATAAATGTATATGTTCTTTGTATATCCTTTGATGTATTCCTTCATAGGTTCCCAGATATCAATGACATGGGTGACGCTGCTTTAAATACGGAGCCTCTTTTTGAGCAAGACATGTGTTTAGAGGGATCTCATGACTTTAAAAATGACGAAGACTGTGGTGTATCTCCAGATTTGTTGAGAATGGTGGAACAAGAGGATAAGAAAATCCTACCTCATAAGGAATCATTGGAAATTGTGAGCCTAGAGAAGAGAAAAGAGGTGAAAATTGGAACTGAAATCACCGCAAGGACGAAATGAGACCTCATTGAATTGCTCCGAGAGTTCAAAGATGTGGGTTAAGTACTAGCAGTGTGGTACATCGTCTGCCCATAAAAGAAGATTGTAAACTAGTTCAACAGAAGCTCAGGAGAATGAGACCTGATATTGTGCTAAAAATAAAAGAAGAAGTCAAAAGGCAGTTCAATGTTGGATTCTTGCAAGAGGTCAAATATTCAGATTGGGTAGCAAAGATCGTTCCTGTTCCCAAGAAGAATGGAAAGGTACGAATGTGCGTGGACTAAAGAGACTTGAACAAAACTAGTCCATAAGATAATTTTCCGTTGCCTCACATTGATACTTTGGTAGATAACACGACGGGCTACTCATTATTTTCTTTCATGGATGGCTTTTTCAGATACAACCAAATAAAGATGCATCCTGAAGATATGGAGAAAACCACATTTGTTACTTTATGGGGAACATTTTGTTACAAAGTAATGCCCTTCGGATTGAAGAACACAGGGGCAACTTATCAAAGGGCCATGGTGACTTTGTTTCATGACATGATGCATAAGGAGATCGAAGTCTATGTTGATGATATGATTGCAAAGTCTAAAACAGAAGAAAACATGTTCAAGTCTTGAGAAAATTATTTTTAAGATTGAGAAAATTTCAACTCAAGCTCAACCCAACAAAGTGCACATTTGGAGTCAGATCAGGGAAGTTATTAGGCTTCATAGTTAGTAGAATGGGGATTGAGGTTGAACTAGATAAAGTTAAGGCAATACGAGATTTACCCCCGCCACGTACTCAGAAGGAAGTTCGAGGTTTCCTAGGGAGATTGATTTACATTGCTCGGTTCATTTCACAACTGACGGAGAAATGTGATCCAGTATTCCGTCTTCTGAAGAAACATAATCCGGGTGAATGGAATGAGGAATACCAGAAGGCTTTTGACAAGATAAAGCAATACTTGGCTAATACTCCAGTACTTTCACCGCCAAGTTCAGATAGGCCATTGATACTGTATCTAACGGTGTTTGAAAATTCCATGGGATGCGTGTTGGGCCAGCATGATGAAACGGGAAAGAAAGAAAGGGCAATATACTATCTTAGCAAGAAATTCACTGATTGTGAAATAAGATACTCATTAATTGAGAAGTTGTGTTGTGCTTTAACCTGGGCAACCTGAAGACTAAGGCAGTACATGTTGTATCATATGACTTGACTGATCTCAAAGTTGGATCCTTTAAAGTACATGATGGAATCAACTGCTTTAAATGGGAGAATGGCTATATGGCAGATCCTCCTCTCTGAATTTGACATAATATATGTAAGTTAGAAGGTCATAAAGGGAAGTGCAATAGCTGATTTCCTAGCTAGTAGAGCTTTGGAGGACGTCTTTGAACTTCGATTTTCCAAATGAAGATTTGATGTATGTGGCAAATACTGAAGAAAATTCTCAAACGGATCTCGTATGGAGGTTAATTTTTGATGGAGCTTCAAATGCTACAAGAAATAAAATTGGGGCGGTCTTGGTATCCCCAAGTGGAGATCATTACCCTGTCGCTAGCAAGTTGGACTTTGATTGCACAAATAATATGGCAGAATACGAAGCATGCATTATGGGCATTCGCGCAGCTATTGAACGAAACATCAAAGCGCTAAAAGTATATGGGGATTCCGCATTGGTGATATACCAACTCAGAGGAGAATGGGAAACTAGAGACCCTAAGTTGATCAGTTATAGAAAGCTGGTTCTGGAATTAATTGCTGAGTTCGAAGACATCACTTTTTGTTACCTTCCACGGGAAGAAAACCAAATGGTTGATACGTTGGCTACGCTAGCCTCGTTGATCCAAGTAAATAGGTTAGAGGTGATAAAGCCTATTCAGATGAGTATCTATGAGAACCCAGCTCGTTGCTATAGCATTAAGGAGGAGGAAAAAGATGATCATCCTTGGTATCAGAGTATCCTACAATATGTGAAGAATTGAAAGTACCCTGACCAAGAGACAGAGAATGAGAAGAGAACACTGAGGAGGATAGCCATTGATTATGTCTTAGATGGAGAAGTGTTGTACAAAAGAGGAAAGGATGAAGTACTGCTAAGGTGTGTGGATGCCATGGAAGCTAAAAAGATCTTGGAGGAAGTCCACGAAGGCATTTGTGGAACTCATGCAAATGGTTTTACAATGGCTAGACAAATCATGAGATTTGGGTACTATTGATCTACTTTGGAAGGAGATTGTATCAATTATGCCAAGAAGTGCCACAAATGCCAAATTTTTGGAGACAAAATACGCACGCCTCCTTCACCTCTCCACGTCATGATCTCTCCTTGGCCGTTCTCCATGTGGGGTATGGATGTTATTAGGCCAATATCTCCAAAGGCTTCTAATGGGCATCGCTTCATCTTCGTGGTCATTGATTACTTTACCAAGTGGCTGGAAGCTGCTTCATACGCAAATGTCACAAAATCAGCAGTCAGCAAATTCTTGAAAAATGAGATCATTTGTCGATATGGAATGCCTGAGAAAATCATATCCGACAATGCGTTGAATTTGAACAATAGCACAATAGCTAAATTTTGCAGCCAATTTAAGATCAAACATCATAACTCATCGCCGTATCGCCCAAAAATGAACGGTGCAGTTGAGGCAGCCAATAAAAATATTAAGAGGATTGTAGTGAAAATGACTGAAACTTACAAAGATTGGCATGAGAAGTTACCATTCGCTCTCCTAGCTTCCCGAACATCTATCAGAACTTCTACTGGAGCAACAACGTTTCCTCTAGTTTATGGGATGGAAGTCATTTTACCCATTAAAGTGGAAATTCCTTCCCTCAGGGTATTGGCTGAGCTAAAATTAGATGAAGCGGAATGGGTTTAGTCTCAATACGATCAGTTGAATTTAATTGAAGGGAAAAAGGTTAAAAGCCATTCAGCATGGTCATATGTGTCAAAAACGAATGATGCGAGCCTATAACAAGAAGGTTCGTCCCAGAGAATTCCATGAAGGGGATCTGGTGTTGAAGAAAATTCTTGTTATACAAAGGGGCTTTAGAGGAAAATGGATGCCAAATTGGGAGGGTCCTTATGTTGTGAAGAAGGCCTTTTCCGGTGGAGCTTTGATTCTGAGTGACATGGATGGTAAAAACCTGCCAAATCCTGTAAACTCAGATTTGGTTAAGAAATATTTTACTTGAAGAAAAGGGAACCAAAGTGAAAACCCGCAAAGGGCGCTTTGATTCCTAAAAAAATGATGGAGAGGCCAAGGTGAAAACCCGCAAAGGGCGCCTTAAGACCAAAGAGGATTTGAGTCGAAAGCCCGAAAAGGCAGCTCAAATATTGATCGGAATTGGGCATGAGGTGATTTAGACAGCTCAAATTTTGATTAGATTGGGGCATATGATGATCTTGCTATACCTAAATCAACAGGAAAGGGTATGCGACATCTTGGAACATCGACAGAGTACTGCAGATCTCCTAAACACATGTCAAACTCAAAAAGGTCTTCAAAAAGTTCGTACAGAGAAATTCAAGTTGTGATAACTGGGGCACCTAGTTCTTATACTATTGAATGTGCTATTCTTGAAATACCTTTTTTCTTTTTCCAAGATCAACTTCTTTGTTATGCTCATTGTACTTCTTATTATTGTATTTCTTTCAAGAAATGTTCAAGAATTGACTTTACCCTTATCCATTGTTATGACCCTTTTTGCAAACATATGACATTAGAATAGTGGTTAATGGACTAATAAAACTTTCACAAGGGAAGTTTTGTATATTACTCTGAAAAAGTTCCTAAATAATACAGTAACCTGAAACAGGACTACTGTCTAGAACGAACCAAGTTTAAAGGTTAGAAACCTAAGAAGGAAAGTCTGAATTAAGATGATCCCTTTTGAATTTTGTTAACAGAAACATTGATTGAACAAAATGTCACCAATAATCATGAGTTAGTAAGAAGAGATCTGTTTGAAAAATCTTCGTGCGTAAATTTTGGATGTGACACCAAAGAATGACGCGTTGGGTATCCTTAAATTGCGATGGGAAGGGATTGAGAAAAGACTAGATCTCTTCATTTTTGAGTTGCATATTAAGAAAGAAGATACAACTTTTTGCGACCCAATGAATCGAACTTGGAGGTTTACAGTGAGGGCAATTCAGTCAAGTGTTTCATTGAAGGCGCTAGACAAGAAGGAAGGTTTTAAAGCACGACCGTGACAAGGCCTTAATAAACTTTGAGTATTGATAACCTAGGTGATAAAAAAAGGGATAACTCTCAAACAATAGCATCTCGCATTCGTGCAAACACCATTCACACATGTCTAGTTAGGAGCATTTGAGTCATTTTGATCATATCATCCTACTTATTAAGCATAATTAGATTTATTAAACATGTCATGTTCCCCGAGAACAGATCGTTGAGATCGCACCAAGTCCTATCTCCCTGAAGTTGCAGTGGAGCGGATTGAAATAATAGATCTTATCTCTCTGAAGTTGCAGCAGAGTAGATCACATCAGGTCTTATCTCCCTGAGGTTGCAGTAGAGCAAATGGAAGCTGATAATCCTATCTCCCTGAAGTTGCAGTGGAACGGATTGAAATAATAGATCGTATATCTCTGAAGTTGTAGCAGAGTAGATCACATCAGGTCTTATCTCCCTGAGGTTACAGCGGAGTAGATCAAAGAAGCAGGTCTTATCTCCCTGAGGTTGCAGTGGAGCAGATGGAAGCTGATAATCCTATCTCCCTGAAGTTGCAGTGGAGTGGATTGAAATAATAGATCTTATCTCTCTGAAGTTGCAGCAGAGTAGATCACATCAGGTCTTATCTCTCTGAGGTTGCAGTGGAGCATATGGAAGCTGATAATCCTATCTCCCTGAAGTTGCAGTGGAGTGGATTGAAATAATAGATCTTATCTCTCTGAAGTTGCAGCAGAGTAGATCACATTAGGTCTTATCTCCCTGAGGTTGCAGCGGAGTAGATCGAAGAAGCAGGTCTTATCTCATTGAGGTTGCAGTGAAGCAGATGGAAGCTGATAATCCTATCTCCCTGAAGTTGCAGTGCGGATTGAAATAATAGATCTTATCTCTCTGAAGTTGCAGCAAAGTAGATCACATCAGGTTTTATCTCCCTGAGGTTGCAGCGGAGTAGATCGAAGAAGCAGGTCTTATCTCCCTGAGGTTGCAGTGGAGCAGATGGAAGCTGATAATCCTATCTCCCTGAAGTTGCAGTGGAGTGGATTGAAATAATAGATCTTATCTCTCTAAGGTTGCAGCAGAGAATATCACATCAGGTGTTATCTCCCTGAGGTTGCAGCGGAGTAGATCGAAGAAGCAAGTCTTATCTCCCTGAGGTTGCAGTGGAGCAGATTGAAGACGATAATCCTATCTCCCTGGAGTTACAGTGGAGTGGATTAAAACAATAGATCTTATCTCTCTAAACTTGCAGTAGAGTAGATCACATCAGGTCTTATCTCCCTAAGGTTTCAGAGGAGTAGACTGAGAATGGCATATCTCGCCTCCCCGACATCACTGCTAAGAAAATTAAAATTATGAGTTACAAGTCCTATTTCCCTGACGTTGCGGTGGAATGGATCGAAGCACCAATCCCTATCCCTCTGAAGATGCAGTAGGATGGGATGAGGCTACTTGAAGAAAACGAGCATCATGAAGGCCAATGTTTGACAGAGCCAGACAAAATAGGCCATTTTTAAAGTCTTTACTCCATTCTCGTTACACGACAACGAGCAAAGAGGGGCACCTGTAGTAGGCCTATTTTGGCCAGGCCCCAAAGCATGCCCAAATCCAAACAAATAAATAAAAAATCAAACAAAACCAAAATACAATAAAATAAACCACTACAGGCCCAATTTCAAAACACCCAAAATTTTAAACCAGACCCAAAATAGACCCAATCTTGACTGGCCTAAACCAGCAGTCAGAAACCCTAGGGTTTCGAAAATGACACAAGCGCTGCAACAGTGACTCCTAGCAGGCTCCCCTCCACGCACGCCCAGTGGCTCCGTCGTGCCACGTCCCCGCCACACCTCCGTGCTGCAAGAGACGAACAAACGAGTAGCAAAAACAAACAACAACAGCAAAAAAAGGAGAGCATATAGTAGATTGACAACAAAATACTAGGAAAAATAGGAAGAAAATGTAAAATTTAGAAAAATTTATTCCTCAGATCGGCTATAAAGGACCGATTGAACTATGTAGTTTTTTTACGCATTCAATATACAAGAATTGAGAGTACAAAAAAATCAAAAACAGAGAAAAATGATTTTCTGGGTTTTTATTCTCTTCTATTTTGCTGGTTGCTTGATTCTTCTCTTTGCTTTTTTTTTTTTTAGTTTTTATGTTGATCATTCGTCATTTAAAAGAGAAACAATAGAAAGGAGAGCGGAACATACCTGGGAGCGCGATCCTGGCTCTCTCTGTCGCCATCGAAGAAGTGGCTAGGATCGATGACTGCTCAAGTACCCTTAACACCCAGAATGGCGCAGAGAAACTTAGTTCTCTTAGGGTTTTCAAAGTTAACAGATTTTAGGTTTTTTTTTATTCAAGAAGCTGGAATGTCGTCGTTAAAGTCAGTACAATGACTTTAAAACAGTGTCATTTCGGGGACCGGATCCAGGTGGTGACCCGACCCGGGAAGGATCCGCGCATCACGAATTATTTGGTCTATTTCTTCAATAGGATTTCCTTTAATGTTTTGTAATTTGTACATCATATTTAATCTTATTTTCATTTAGACCCAGGCTTAAGCGGTACCGTTTTGGTTGTTGATTGGGATTATTTCATTGATTGCGTATAATTGTCTGATTGGTCCCTGAGTTCCGAAATAGATTTCAACTTAATACATGTCTAATATTCTTTTCCAAATTCGACAAGTTTTTTTTTAGTTTTTTTTAAAAAAAAAATTAGAATCAATTTTACTCTCATTTATTATAAAATTTAACATATCTTTTGATATTAAACTTTTAATAATGTTTTAAATTCATTGTTGCTATAGTTTTAAAATTTATTTGATTATCATTTTAATTTATTATTAATACTTTCAAAGTTATTATACACTACTAGTTGGAACTCGCTCTACATATTTATTTAATTTCGTTTTTTTTTGAATGTTATTTAAACTCTATTTTATGTTTTAATATAATTATAGTATCACTTTAAAATTGTTTTATCATATTTAAATTGTCTCACAAAAAATGTTTTTAAAACAAATAAATTCTTATTTTGATCTATTATTTTAACACTATCTTGATATTCTACCTAGTATTGTTTTCAAACTCTTTTATTAATACAAAATTTTTAGAAAATAACCCAAAATTCTTTCAAATTATTATTTTAAAAATATTTTAAGTTGATTAAATATTATTTCAAATTTCTATTGTATACTTTATTTTCAAATCTAATATTATAATTGGCTCCATTATTTTTGATATATTTATTTGCTACTTTATTTCTTAAAATAATGTAGTATATAACTTAAATCTTATTTTCGTAATAAAATTATATGATTCTTTTATATATATATAATTTATACGCAAATATTTTTAATATTCATATATATGTATATAATACATAGCAATTAATTTTGAATTATTTTTTCATAGTTTTAAACATAAACATTTCGTTACTTAAACTCTATTTATTTTATTTGTTTATTGGTTGTTTGTTTATTAATACTCAAATTTGTATGATGTGATTAAAGTTAATGTTGGTATTTGTACAACACTTTCTTAATTGTTTTTAGTTTCAATTTAGATTGTATTTCATGTTTTACATTGTATGTATTGTTATCTAATCACATTCCTTTTGCGAGAATCGTATTTTATTAAGGCACTATAGTTGTTTTATTACTTAATCCCTAAATGCTCGATGTTCATAAGTTCTCGAAAGAATCGTGCCTTAACTTACTAGGCTTCGATTCTTCTCGATGAATTTGGATGATCAAGTATTTAATTTATTAAAATCATTCAATTTTTAAATTAAGCATTTAAGATTTCGAAATGTTGAATCCTAACTCACTAGATACAACATTTTGTTGTCTCGTTTTTAAAATAAAGGCAATATTTGAGGTTTAAGAATTTAGAGAAATTGAACCCTAACTTACTGGATTCTAATTTCTCGATTGACTTAAACGATCAAGTAACCTTCTTTACACTCATGATTTCCTTAAAAAAAGCACATTTAATTTCAAAGATTGAATTGGAGCACCCTAACTCACTGAGTACGAAAATTTATTTCTTCGAAATAAGTGTGTCTTATCATTCAATTTGATTTATTCAACTTTTCTCATCAAGGATCGTATTTGAAAATCTTTTCAATATTTCGACACTAAGACATCAAACAATCAATTCGGTACCAATCTTGGGCGTTACGAGGGTGCTAACCCTTCCTCGTACGTAATCGACTCCCGAACCTATTTTCTTAAAATTTCGTAGATCAAAATCATTTTCAAGGTGAGCCGATCACACCTTAATAAAAGATCAGTGGTGACTCCCATCTTTATTTTCAAAGTCGATCACCATTTTTCTAAATTTAAAAGTGGTTTCGATAAGAAGTTTATGGATTTATTTTTCTCTATGTTTGAGATAGACATTATTTTAATTTTAAGGTATTTTTGAATTTACAGTGATGCCGTGGAGCGCAGTAACCGAAAAATTTCATCTTCCATCTAAGGATGGAGCCATCACCCGAGAAGTCGGAATTACATTGCAACTAAAGGTCCTAGTTGGCACTGATTATACTGTCATAAGTTGAAGTGTATCTAGGGCTTCAAGTTTACAAAGGTTATGCTATCAAGGGATGGAGTATAACTGGGGGCCCAGTTGACAATGGTTATTCAGGCACGACAACAAGTTTTGTAACCCCCCAAACCTGGTGTAGACGTTATGACCAAATTTTAGAAGCTACATCAATCATGAAGAAAAGACTTTCAAATTGGTTGTGCTTAACTCATCTTTTTGGAAAACATTACTTGTTTTTAATAAGAAAGTTGTCGACAAAATTTTTTATTACAACATGTTTAGTTTAAGTAAATTTTCGTAGTAATTCAAATTGTTACTTTTTGATAGTTTGAATAGAAAAATTGCCTTGCAAATTTTAAAATGTTATTTTACAAAATTTTGTTTCCAAAATTAAGAATCTAAATAAATGATAACTTTGTAATTTTCTTAAAATTATTCCAATATGATAAAACATTTTATGTTCTAGAATAATTAATTAAATAATTTAAAAAATCCTAAGTTTATGCATGCAATCCAATTATCAAATTAAAATCTACATGTCATAGTTTAAAATATTTAACACAGTCCAAAATTCAAAACAAATCCAAATAGTTTTTATATATTTTTATTTAAATATATTCATGAACCTCTTCCATATGCTACATCCAAGTCCTATCCATGAGTGTTATTTGAAAATTTTAAAGAAAACTAAAGGGTGAGCTAAAAGCTTAGTTTGCGTCTCAATTCAAGCATAATAATAGAAATTATACTAAACAGAACAAAGTCTACAAAGAATTTAACATTCAATTGTACATATTTCTATATGCATGTTTATAACAATGCAATGTTTTTCATAAAAACATATATGCTCATTTTTCAAAAGTTTCCTACCCATCTTCGCTACTCACCAAATAGAGTTCCCTAGAACTCATCCATCCAAAACACACCAACAATAAATGTGGACAATGCCACCGGAATTGCAGACAAGCTGCTAGAGTAGATAAATGTGGTCAAGCCACCAGGCCAGAACAGATATGTGGTTAAACGACCAGATAGTGCAAATCATGAAACTTCCAGAACTTCCTGCTTACCATATAATCCCAACCCCATGCAATGTGACATGGCATGTGTGAAAACCTTTTTGGAAATCGACTTTTTATTTTTCAAAACAAAAATGGAGTTGCTGGCAATCCTTTTTATTAGGTGTGATCGGGTCACCTCAAAATTTGATCATTTTAATAAAAGGTTAGTTTTACTAAAAAAAATCATTTTCATTCTACAAAATCTAAGAAATGGGTTCGGCAGTCGGTTACGTACCAGGAAGGATTAGCACCTTTATAACGCCCAAAATTGGTACCTAGTTGATTACTTGATGTCTTAGTGTCGAGAATTGAGAATTCAAAGAAAATTTAAAATTCGATCCCCTTCTTGTATGATTTGATTAAAATATCGCTAACTAAATCAATATTTATGGAAAGGGCATTCTTATCTCAAGGTAATCAAAACGAAAAGGTCATGTCCCGTAAGTTAGGGCTCGACATCTCGAATCCTCAAAAATAAGATTGTTCATTATTTAGTTATTACCTAAATCTCATTTGTCTTTTAATTTTGAATAGGATATTCGATTACTTTGGTTCGAGGAGAAAGTCATACTCTGTAAGTTAATAGCATGATCCTTCGGATTTCCCCTATAAAGAATATTGCCTCGATCTTAAATTATTACTTATTTGTCATGTAAAAATGAATATAACATTTAATGCGATGTGAGATTAATTTATTTGAGAATAGTACAAAATGGATAAATATAATGAATCATATTACATATTATCATAATGGCAAAAATAGAACAACATAACTACATGGGTAAAAAGAACTATAATGCAAAGAAAATAATAATAAGAATAAAATAATAGTGATCATAAAAATACATCTATAATAGTAATACTAATATTAATCAATTATGGTAACAATAAATAATTATGACATAATTAATCATGTATTTAATAAAATGTAAATTAAAGGGCAAAATTAGAAATACTAAAAATAAAAAATAAAAAAGGGAGGGTTGAATTAAATAAATGGACTAAATTGAGATTTAAACAAAAATTAAAGCATGAATTATGAAATAAATAAAGAAAGGGGAAATAAAGGACTAAATTGAAAATATAACAAAATTTGACGCCTAAATAATAAGAAAATAGAATATAAAGGATTAAATTAAAATGGAACAGAAAAGTTTAGGGACTCAGAAGGCAATTAATCCAACCTAGTACACATGTCACTCCCCAAAGAGTCAATAGTCTGAGGACTAAACTGGAAACAAATCAAAATTAAATGGTATAATTTTAAAAGAAGAAGAAAGCAAAACTAGGACCACATTGAAAAGTGCCTAAAGGTGGAAGGACTTGGAAAGCAATTTGACCCTTGCCTTGAAAACATGCAGATACTAGGGGATCCGAATCGGGTCATCAGGTCAAGCTTGAAACGACGTCGTTTTGGGCATTTGATGCTAAGCCCAAAATGACGTTGTTTTAGGGGGCCCATATAAATTGAAAAATTCTGAAAAAAAAACACTCATTTTGTTTCAGTAAAAGAAAAAAATTTCCTTATCTCTTTTTTCTCTAAAATCCCTTCTTGTTCGGCCTTGGTGGCCACCGTACGCCTTCTCGGCCACCGGTCATCGACGTCGACGACCACTACCTCCCGGTGGTCGAAAAATAAAAAAACTTTTTTAAAATCCTTTCCAAACCTTAGAGTTAGATCTAGGGATAAAACACCCAAAAAAGGCTGAGATCGGTGAAAAAAGAAAAAGGAAGACGATTTCTTCCCTCTTCGGTGAGGCCCTTAATGGAGCCCCAAGGGGTTCCGAGGCTTCTCAAATCGGAGGTGGTTCTCAATGACGGCTCTTAACAAGTAAAAATTTAAAATTTGTTTTTATTCTTATTTTTTTTGAAATAAAAAAAAGTAAATAAAATGAACTACTTTTTTTGAACTTTGTTGTTTTTTTTTGTATTCAATTTCTTGTAAAAAAGTTACATGTGGTGGATGTGGCTTTTATAGCCAAACTACAATGTTTATTTTTTTGTTTCTTTTTTGTTTCTCTTCTCTATCTTCTGCTCCTTTTTTGTTTTTTTTTTCTTTTTGAAGGTGCTCATGGCAAGGTCAGCAGTGCTGAAGAGGCACGCCTTGCCATTTCAGTGAAAGGAGGAGGGGAGACCTCGAGCGGCATGCTTGTTGATGTGGCGAGGGAGTGGCGCTAGAGGCCTTAGGGAAGCTAGGGTTTTTGATATCTTTTATGTTTTGGGCTTTTAGGGTTTTTTTATTTGGGCTTGTAATTAATGGACTTTTATTATTCATTTATTTATTCATTTGGTTGTTGTTTCGGTTTATTTATTTCTGTTGGGCCGGATAAAATTGGCTTGTTACAGTATGCAATTACAGAATCAAAACGGTAAGCATGTTGGACATGCAATCATATATTACTCAGAAATCAGTAGTCATTGAAATCCATGCTTTACAGAATAGATATGTCAAATCTCAATAAGTACAGATCATTTTAATCAGATTCACCATGATGTCACATGCCATGAGAATTAGAACAAATCACATAGTATCAACAATCAAAATATCAAGCAATAGGGATACAAATCGAGATATATACCTTAAGTCCAATTAATCACACACCATGATATTTTCAGCATCTAGATTATACTTAAAATAATATTTAATCTATTATATATATATTATGATCAAAATCATCTTTTTCACACAGTGGTTAAATAAGACACACACCTTTAATTTTTTTCTAAAATGTAAAATCCTAAACCGAACTCGAACTCTTCAGATCCAAGTAAATCGAAACTAGATTTGTACCCTTATTCCACTTCAATTGGAAACTCCAATTTTGAAAAAATAAGAGGTCTACGATTCTCGGATTAAATCCTTCAATCTAAAATAATCTCTTAGAAAAAATTAAACCACTAACAATTATCAAAACTTCACAAAACGAAATAGAGTTTACTTCTCCATAATACTTACACTTTTAATACCCAAAAGTCTGAAAATAACAACTAAGATTGATGATGATTCAATTTGGTATGAGGATTTAGTCAAGAAAAAGAAAGAATTAATCAAATAGAATTTATTATTTAAAAATAATAAGATGAAAAGAAAAAAAAAGAAAAGAGAAATACTAATTAAAATATGGTGGTTGTCGGCGGTGGTCAGTGGCGATGAACGGTGGTGCACGGTGGTTGAGAAAGGTGGTAATTCAAAAAGATGTTGAAGAAATAAAGAAGAATGATCAATTATTTAGATCAAACGAAGAGAAATGAAATGAAAAGAAGAAGACAAAAGATGGAAAAGAAAGAAAGATTAGATAAGAGTGGTGGTGCAAAATGAAGGTTGGTGGAGAGTGGTGGCGCAAGATGGTTTTTGTGGTGGTGGTATGGTGGTTATGGGCAGCAACTGGTGGTGATATGGTGGAGGAAAAGTGTTGGTTGAGGCACAACAATAGAAAAATAAAATAAAAATGGTGTAGAACTTCCAAATGAGGGTGGCTCACGGTGGTTGATAGGGAGGAGAAAAAGAGAGGATTGAATGATAAAAACAAAGAATATGATAGCCAAAAGGATACTAAGAAACAACACCACCTTGCAACCTGGTGGTAACTCTGGTGGTAACCAAAAGGATACTAAGAAAAATGTCATGAACATGATGCAACTCTGGTGGTAACTCCAACTGATACGCCATTGGTCCAAGTCCTTTCAGAATCTGATAAGGCCTAATAAACCTCGGACTCAATTTGTCATTCTGTCCAAATTTCAATACTTTTCTCCATGGAGACACCTTGAAGAAAACTTGATCCTCAACACAGTACTCAATATCTTTACTTTATATATCTGTATATGATTTATGCTTGTCAGAAGCCATTCTTCATCTATCTTGAATCAATTTAACCCTACCTTTAGTCTCTGAAACTAACTTAGGACCCAAAATTTTCCTGTCACCCAACTCAATCTGGCACAAAGGAGTCCGACACTTACGACCATACAAAGCCTTGTAAGGTACTATCTAAATGCTTTACTAAAAATTGTTGTTATATGCAAACTCAACTAAAGGTAGATGATCTTCCCAACTATTAGAGTGTGCCCGACGACCAATCATGAGATCATTGCAAACACATACTCATTTTACCTTGTTTGTTAATATAAGGCATTGTCATTGTTATTTCAGTTTCTTTTTCTGTGTATAAAAATAAACTGTTTACTAATAAAGTCCTAAGAATAATATGATTATTCTGAAAAAAGTATTTAGTCAAGTATGATTGTGGGCTTGGACAATAACAATGCATTGAGACTAATGTGTAGTTGGTTGATGACAAAGTATTGCCATTGACATAGGGATGTCAAAATTAATACATGAGTATGTGTTAGAGAACAACATACTGGACTGACCCGCCATGAGTATGTTTCTTAGATTATTATGTAATAGTCACAAAAATTACTCATAGTGATTACTATGTATATAATCCTCAAACTTGAGATCATCATTGTTCCAACATCGCGAGTCATATATTTCAATACAATCAAACATTTTCCATAACAGGTTGTACTATAAAAGATTGATGTTGGATATACCACAATCCATGTAGTAGGATATGATTGATCAAGATAGGATGTACCCCTCCTACATAAGGGGAGTAATATCTTGGGCCACTTGATGAAGTGAGACTAGAAATGCATGGTCATGCTCATATAAGTTTATATGAGATACCGTACTTATCTGTTTAACATAGTCCACTCAGATTATCATGAAATATGAGATTGAACTGTACAAGTGTGACTATACCATGACTTGTGTCCAATCTAGATATAAAGGATAAAAGGATATGACACATGAAAAATTTTATCACAGAAAGATTATGTCGATTCTTGACTTCTTGTAACTTGGGTAGAAATGATGCATTACTAGATGTCACTCATTACTTTTAACATTAGAAATGTTCTAGTATTATTAACAATGTTACAATAACTTATAGGACCACACCCTATGGTTAAATCGAGCAGATTTCATGCCAATATAATGGGCATATACCCTCCTACACATGATATGGCGTATTCTTATCATTAGCATATATGTAACATCCTGGTTTTAGTTAAATCAGAACAGTAGTTTTGAAACCACAAATCTGAGGTCGAAAAATATTTTAATAATATTTTTGGTATTTATAGCATGTGATTATATATGTGTGAAAGTTTCGTAAAAAAATTTTACTGTTTGAATGCTTAATTGGGTAAAAAGGACTAAATCGCGTAAAGTGTAAAAGTGTCTAATAGCTATAGAACATTAAAGTAAATTTCCTTAAGTGGTAAATAGACTATAAATGAGGTAGTGGAAGATGTTGGCTTGACAATTGTGTAATTATTAAATTTTATAAAGGTTAATTAAGTAAAATAGTAATTAATGTTAAAAATAAACAAAACAAAATTATCATCATCTTCCATTACCATCTTCCACCAATTTTTCAGAGGGGGAAAAAGTAATTTTGTGCTAAACATTCGGCCAAGCTTGGAAGCTCAATTAGGTATGTGTTTTTGTCCTGTTTTTTATGATTTCTATGTTTTTGAGATCGTTGCTTTGTGTTCTAGCTAGCCCATGCCCTAATTTTTGAATTGGTTGATGAATTTATGAGTTTAAATTGATGATAGCTTGATTGTTTTGAATGTTGATGATGGAAAATGAGTAACTGTTTATGGACTAATATGTTTTGTAAAGTGATTTTTGACAAAAAAAGTCAAATAGGGGTTAAATTGTGAAATATGCAAATTGAGTGGTTGAAATGTGAAATAAATGAAAGTTTTGGGCTGCTAGGGGCACTATGGTATTTTGACCAAGCATGGGTCTTGTTTAATTTTATGAATTTTGTGTATTTGTTAAATAGGGACTAAATTAGAAGAAATGTGAAAGTTTAGGGCCAAAATGTAAATTTGCTTAAATATGTGTTTTTGGACTTAATTGAATGATTATATGATTAAATGAGTTACTTTTGAATACATATAGCTCAGGAAAAGAGGAATCCAGAATTAGATCAGGGGAAAGGCAAAATTATCGAGTAATCGATCTGATTCGTCAATTCCGAGTACGAGGTAAGTTCATGTGTAAATAATGCAACATCACATTATTATGTATTTAATATTTTCATATAGCATGAATTGTATAATTGCTTTGTGAATTCGGTTGATGATGTTCTAATATCGACTTGAGATCCCGTATAAGTCCATATCTGGGATATGACATCGATTTGATATTCGTGTAAGACCATAGCTGGGCTATTGGCATATATTTGAGATTTCGTGTAAGACCATAGCTAGGCTATTGGCATTGATTTGAGATTCTTGTAAGACCATAGCTGGGATATTGGCATCGATTTGAGATTCTTGTAAGACCATAGTTGGGCTATTGGCATCGATTTGAGATTTCGTGTAAGACCATAGCTGGGCTATTGGCATCGATTTGAGATTTCGTGTATGACTATAGCTGGGATATTGGAATCGATACGAGATTTCCATGTAAGACCATGTTTGGGACATGACATTGGTACAATACATTATGAACGAGTTTTCCCGAGTATCCTTACTATTCCAAGTGGTTCAACGGGTATATGTTAAAGAAAAGACAAGGTATGATCATGTTGAAAGGATACAAGTATGTACGAAAAATTCATGAGTAATGAACTCGATGTATATTGGACATTTTGGCAAGAATGTAAATGAGTAAGTCATACTTATGAGAATGATCTTGTGATGACCTTGTGATTATAGGTCTATACTTATGAGGTATAAATATGTGGTAAATTTGATTGATGATTGTGTGAGGCTTTTGGCCAAATTAAATTGAGACATGATATGATTAAGTCTTTGTTGTTGATGTATAGGTGAAATTGACCAATGAATGGCATGTAAATATATGATAATGATTAGCTATTGGAATAGCTAGTTGTGGATATGCTTTGGTGTTATGTGTGTCGAAATAAATGTTAATACAAAGAAATCATGAAAGAGTAAAATTTGCAATAAAATAGTTTTGGACAGCAGCAGTTGTATAACTTTGAAAAATCACCAAAAATGAGAATCGCATTAGAGGTTGAATAAGACATGAAATTAAAGCTTATTGAGTCTAGTTTCACATAGAAGAAACCGTGTAAGCAAAAGAATCTAATATTATGAGATATTTGAATTTTTGTGAGATAATGTTAGAATAATTTCAAAATCCCCTGTACTAACTTTGTAAAATCATTAAAAATTGTATAAAAATAATTATGGGTTAGAATTTATATGTTTAAAATTATTAATGAGTCAATTTTTAAGAGAAACAAATGAGAACATCATCTGAATCCCGTACTAAGAGATAATTAATTTTTAGAGAAGAAAGGTCAGAACTGTCAGATAGCAGAACAGGGACGCATTTGAAGAATTAACTGTACTTCTTGACTGAACAAAAAATTTTGAAAATTTTATGGTAAGAAGATATGTGAGTATAGTTTTGGGAAAATCTAGCAGATCTTAATTTGGAGTTCTGTAGCGCATGATATAAATAATTTAGTGACTATGACTCGAGTAGACAACTTGATGTGAAATGAGTAAATAGTGGAACTATGTGTAATTATGATTGTATTATCTTGAGAACATATTGTGAGGATTGGTAAAAGCATGTTAACAGATTGCTTATTATTTACATGCCAACATACTAAGCTATATAGCTTACCACCTTTCTTTCTTTTTCCTATAGTATCACAGATATTAGCTCGGGTTGGAGATCGTCGGAGATTCTATCATACTATCAAGCTATTGATCGGTATCAATGTATTCAAGTATTTTAAGTTTATGGAATGTATAGGGACTCAATCATTTTGTGTTTTGGCCAAATGTTTTGGTTTGTAATGGTTAAATGTTTAATTTATGTGTAGCCACGTAACTTGGCTTATATTGGCTAATTTGTTGTAAGCCTATATATATATATTAATTATATGTCAAAGTTTTTTGATGTGAGTTGTGTTTGCATGATACATGATGAGTTGTAGGACTCTCATTTGTTGATGACGTTAGAAGTAGAGGTTACACGGACTGAGGACACAGGCATGTCCCGAGCCACATGGGCGTGTGACCCTCCAAAACATGAAAATTTTCTTAGTGTTCCAAAGTTTTCGGTTTAGTTTTGAACCACTTCCAATGTATGTTTAGGGCCTCGTAGGCCCTTATAAGGGACGGTATGCATGTG
Source organism: Gossypium raimondii (assembly GCF_025698545.1). NCBI lineage: Eukaryota > Viridiplantae > Streptophyta > Magnoliopsida > Malvales > Malvaceae > Gossypium > Gossypium raimondii. The sequence goes on from NC_068575.1 coordinate 14,443,232, forward strand.
TATAAATAGTTTTAAATTGAATGAAATTTTATGGCCCGGTTTTGTATGGTTACTTGTGTTAAGACCAGTAATGCCTCATATCCTGTCCCGAAGTCTGACACGGGTAAGGGGTGTTACAATATAAGTTTTATCTGCCGGGCAATTTCTCCTGGTGGCCAGTATTGTCTGGAAAACATTTTCACCCGACGGAAGTATCGCGTAGCGGACAGTATTGCCTAGCGAATAGTATAGCTTGGCAGATAGAATTACCTGACGGATTCTATTCGCAACATCTTTCAGAGTTAATATTTAGTATTCTTTTGGAAAGAATATAATTTCAATATCTTCCATGATTTTATCTTTGAAGTAAAAGGAGAATTATTCTGTTTTAATATATGGTATTAATACATGGAATATAATCCCTGATTATGTGGGAGTCAATAAATAAGGAAAAAATTCAAAGGGTCTAGCCACCGTCTTTGAACTCTCTCTGAAATTGTTCAAAGAGTTTTTTTGTTCGTATTTGATTGGGTGGATTACGTAGAGGCTGAGATATTTTTGTTGCGGCTTGGATTTACATAGTGCAAATTATTCCAACCAAAGCGATACACTCTGTTTTTCAGTTTGAAAAGGTATATTTTAAACCCGATTCATTCCTCACACATGGATCCATGGTGGATGATCACCAGAATGTTTTTTTTTTGCACTGTGCCACGGGCGTACCAGCGATCCAACACCAACTTCCTTGAAAATCAATAACACAACTCCTTAGCATATCCTCAAGAATCTAGATAACTCACTTGAACTACCCATCAGTTTACAGTTGAAAAGTGGTAGTCAAATCCAAATGAGTCCTAAAAGCCTTGTGTTTCTTCTTCCAAAATTGAGATGTAAACTAGGATCTCAATATGAAATAATCGACATCGGTACTCTATGTAGTCGCACAATCTCAGAGATGTACAACTTTGCAAGCTTCTGAAGAGAATAACACGTACAAACAGGCAGGAAGTGAGCTGACTTAATTAACCTATCGGCAATCACCCACACTAAATCTTTCTTAGTAAGAGTCAAGGGCAACCAACTAACAAGGTTCTTAGTGACTCACTCCCACAAGCAAGGTCCAGTGCTGATCCGATTCGCATTTCACCAACTAACAAGGTTCTTAGTGACTCACTCCCCTACGTTCCAATCCTTGTTGTTGCCAAATCATTCACAAATTAGTGTAATGGGTTCAACGTATTTTGTGGATAAAATGAGTAAGTTAAGTATACTAAAAGGCCCCAGTGCTTTTCACTATGACTATGATCTTATACTTCTATATGGGTTTTATAAAGCATCTTCCTTTGATGGGGTGGAGCTCGTTGTTGTGCCCGCATAACCACTAACAACTAGGGCACCAGTTATACCCCATCCCTTGATAGCATAAACTTTGTAAACTTGAAACCCTAGTTACACTTCAACCTGTGACCGTATAATAACTGCCAATTAGGACCTCGAGCTGCAATGCAGTCCCGACTTTTCAGGTGTTGGCTCCATGTAACAGCCTATTTTTAATGGTTTCAGAAATAGTGGTTTTGAGACCAAAATTCTGACATGTGAGTCCGTAAATATTAAATAATTAATATTTATGAGGTTAATAGTATTGTATTAAATTTTAATCAAGTAATTTTAATGTTTGATAGGTTAATTAAGGAAAGAAGGACTAAACCATAAAAAGGTGCAAAATTCAATCGTTAATAGTGTTTTAGTAACAATTGTATATTTAAGTGAAATCGAGTTGTCTTATATGTCAATCAAGCCATTTCCTTATTTAGTGGACGGTAGGCATGTAGAAATTAAAAGAAAATAGTTAGTAATGGAATTTTTGTAAATAATGTAAAATTAAATAAAAGTAAAAGTAAGAATTTCATCATCTTTTTCATTTTGGTGAGAGTGAAATCAAAACACCATTGTTTTGGGAGGAAAAAGTTTCGCCTTGCTTATCCCTTTGCATATAAGTTCATTCCTAATCTGTTTCTAATGAATGTTATGTTTTTGTGATCATTGTATTGATATCTAGCTAGTTTAGGGATTAATTTGTGAAGTTTTCAAAGTTTAGAAAAATTACCATTGATGTTCTTGAAGTATTCTTGATGATTGTTTTTGAGCATAAAGTTTGATGATAATTTTGATCTAATTTTTAAAGTGATTTTATTAATTTTCGTGTTTAGTGATTAAATCGAAAATAAACAAAAATAGACATGGTTTTTCTTGATAAATTTAGAATTATAAGGCTATTTTAGAATGGTTAAAATTAGGTTCAATGGGTTTAAAGTTTAATTGTGGGATATAATCTTGTTTTGTTTTAATGACCAAATTGTGGGACAAATGTGAAAATTTGTAAATAGTAAATATTTGTACTAAATTCAGTATTAAATCAAATTGAAGCTAATAAATTTAAATAAACTGTTTTATAGATCAGGAACAAGTAGATAATCAAGGAAAAGGGAAAGTTATTGACTAGTTCCTGAACTTTTACAAATTCTGCAGTTTAGCCCTAGTAAGTTCGTGCGGTTTAGTTTAATTTATTTTGAAATGAATATTGAATGAGAAATTGTTTTTTGAATGCTTAATGTTAAATTAGTATTGAATTGATAAATTGTTGGAACACTATATAAAGATGATATTTTTTGGGCCGGATAAACGTATGATAAAGTACAATTGGCCGGTCAATAGGTAATAGTGTGCACTATACGAAATTGATATGTGACGAGAGGATGATTCATGATTTGTGTTTAGACACTGAGTATAATGAGGTTCAATATTTTTTTCTGAATTTTCGTGTTATATTACAATGATTCTAGCGTGTTACTGGGGTGGATGTAAAGCCTTTGCGTTTTCAGAGGGATGCTAGCCTTTGGGCTACACACTTGGTCCCAAGGTGTGTTTTTGGTTGGATTGGCCCATTGGGGCGTTTGGTGTGTTTCGGATGGATAATTGTGTACTCATATCCGTATATTGTTCATCGGGCAATATTTCTAGTGTTAAATGACTTGTTATTGAATTGTCGGAAAGTTTTTTTTATGAATTCATGTGAGCATTATGGCTTGATGTTGAATGATCTCGTATGATTATATTCAAATGTAACTCGTACTCCTTTTTTTATAACTCACACGTAACAGCCTGGTTTAGAACCTAGTCAGAAAGTGGTTTCGGGATCATAAATCCGGGTTAGAAAATATTTTAATATTATTTTCCATGCTTATAGTATGTGGATTGATATGTGTGAAATTTTCGTGATTTAATTTATCCGTTTGTGTGCTTAAGTTGTGAAAAGGGCTAAATCGTATAAAAAGTAAAAGTGGCATTCTCATAGTTAATATGCTCATTTGTTATGATTTGATTTATAGGAAGTCTTTAAAAGGTTATTATGCCATTATAAGGTTAGTGGAATTTTATGTCCATGATTCAAGTGACTTATATAATGATTTTATTAAGGTTAAAATAGTAAAAAGTAAAATAACATGTAATGTAATAAAACATAAACTAAAAACCATGCATGTTGTTCATCTTTTTGGCAGAAATTACCAAAGAAAAAGAAAGAAAACGAGCAAGCAACATTAGGCCATAGTCCAAGCTTGATTCAAGGTTCGTTTTTGCTCGATTTTTGATAATTTTTATGTTTTTGATATCGTTGCTTCAAATACTAGGTAGCCCAGGCTTGAATTTTTGAATTGGCTGTGGATTTCATGATTTGCCATTATTGATAGCTTGAGATTTTTGTGGTTTGATGATGAAAAATAAATCTTTGTTGATAGATTATTATGTTTAATTAAGTGATTTTTAGTAAAAATGTATACTAATGATTAAATTATGTATTTTGTAAATTGAAGGGTCAAAATGTAAAATAAATGAAATATATGGGCTTATATGAACCAATGGAATATTCGGCCAAGCTTAGGTGTCGTAAAATTTTGAATATTTTGTGTTTTGTGAAATAGCGATTAAATTTTGAAAAACGTAAAATATTAGGGCTAAAATGCAATTTGCCCATTTATGAGTTTTTGGATGAATTTGAATAAATATATGATTAGACAAGTCAAATTTGTATTGAATTAGATCAGGAAAAGAAGAAATCGGACTTGGAATGGGAGAAATCAAAAGTTATCGAATAGTCGTCCCATTTCGTTCGTGTTCGTCCGAGGAAAGTTCGGAAGTGAATAAATGATGTTAAAGTGAATGTATTTATTTTATATATAGCCGAATTGAATTTATGTATGTATACTACAATTCCGATTTGAAATTAGCGTAGGATGATTAATTACGAGCTTAATTCGATTGATTTAAGACATTCGAAAGCCGTACGAACCACAGGAATTCCGATATGTGATATCGTATAAGACCATGTCTGGGACGTTGGCATTGGTTTGAGATTTACGTGTAAGACCATGTCTGGGACATTGGCATCGTATATGATTTCGTGTAAGACTCTGTCTGGGACAGTGGCATAATTATTTGAATACATGGAAGACCACGTCTGGGACGTTTGCATTGTACGAGCTTTTTGAGCCGTCCGAGTATCTTTTTGATTTCTAATGGAACAACGGGAAATGATATGGCAAAACCAAATGTGAGTTCGAATTAAACGATTCAAGTATGTTTGAGTTATATGAAGTTGGAAAGTAAAGGTAAGTATTGTGTATAATATGAAAATATGAACTAATCACTTAAATGTGATTATATATATGTGTTCAATATTAAGAGAATTCGGCCTACTTGTATAAATTATATGTGTTCTTTGAAGAATTATTTACTTATGACTTATTAAGCTATTTAAGCTTACTGTGTGCTTGTTCCTTCGTTATTTTATAGATTTTGGAAGCTAGTTACGAGCTCGAGGATCGTCAAGGAAGTCCGTCACACTATCGATCTCTATTTCGGTATTTTGAAAGCTTGAAACTTTGAACATATGGCATGTATAAGCTAGCATTTATTTTGGTTGGTCTTGAAATTTGTATATATATTTAGCCATGCAAAAATGGCTCAATCTTTATGCTAATGTTCTAATGTTTAAGTAATTTTGATCATGATATATGCTTGTAGTAATATTGATATATAAATGTGTTTTGATTATTAATGATGTTCATGTTAATGCATTTTCGGTCATGGTATAGATTGTATGGTGTGTTTAGAATTTGATTTCGGTATGAAGCATTGATATACATATTTGTGGCTTGTGATTTGTTCACTTCGATATTTGCTTATTACTTGAGCTTATTATGGAAAAATGTCCCATTGTATATATGCTTGTGATGTTTTGAAATTTAATTCGGTATTGGACAATGAAAAGCTTGGTTTATAATCGGTTATGAAAGTAGCTCACTTTAAAAGTGTGTTTATGTTATATGAAACATAGATTAAATTATGGTTATGTTTTATGGTAGTTTGGTTTAGTCATATGAGTTTGAATTTGGGAATCGAATATATATAATGAAACGATTGGTCATATGTTATTTGATTGATTTTAGTTCATGTGAATTTGGGATACTATTGATATGAACATTTGTGGCTTAGTTATTTTGATTCGGTTTGTGGAATCAAATATAAATATATATTATGTTTGAATGTTTAGTCATGTAAGTTTGGTTGTTAAATGATAAGTATTGAATATGTTTTATGATTGTTTTGGTAATTGTTTCGTATGATTTAGGTATGTTTGGGGTAGCTTAAATGGATAGTTTAAAAGTATCAAGATAATGTTAAATTTTAAAATAGGTATGCACATATGTGTACTTGTAAATTCCGTTTTGATATGTGGTTTTTGTTTTTAAGGAAAGATGCGTACTTTACATATAAATATACATCAATAATATGTTCAGCCAGGTTGTATTGTTACTAAAGTTGCATAGGTGATTGCATAATAATTATAGTAATTTAGTTCGAATGGCTTTAGTGTATGCTTGTACAGAGGTTAGGAAATGTTATGTGTGATATTGAACTAATGAAATATGCAAAGCCATTTATATTAAGGTTATGTGGTTCGGACATTAAACTGTATTAAATACATGAAATTTGGTTTTGTTACATATTAGTTAAGCTCGAATATGTGGTTATATAGATTATATTAATAACGTTGAAATTTGAAGCATAGTTTGTATATGTGTCATAAATAATAAATCATGACAAGTTTCATCTGATTGCGTGTTCCATATGTACAAAAATTTTAATTAACTTGATTTGGTAGATGATTGATATTGGATTTAGAAATTGATATAACCATGTGTATAAAAATGATAAATGACTATGCTAATCTATGTTTTGTACAGTAATGCCTCGTAACCCTAATTTGGCGACGGATACAGGTTAGGGGTGTTACATTTTATTGGTATCAGAGCTACGATTTAGTTGATTTTAGGACTAACATAGCACGTGTAAGTGTAGCTATACATGTCATTTCCTTATATTGTGATAGTGTGATGATTCCTAACATTTGAAAACGTGTTTTCGTATAGTAAATGGATCCCGATCGAGCTGTAGCAGATGATGTGGAAAGTAATGCATCCGCTCCAGTTCAAGGGTCAAGTTAATCTGATTCTAGACCTATTTTGAGTAGCCATTAGGGAGAGGCTAAACAAGCCTTCTTCCAAATGATGAACGAGTGGTTCACGGAGTTCGTTCGAATGAATCTAGCTGGTCAACAACCTCCATCCCCACCTAATCCTTCTCAAACTTCTGTTGTGCCTCCGGTTATGAATCTGATTCTGATGATTAAGCCTTTGGTTGATAAAATCTGAAAATATGGGGCTGAAGATTTTAGGGACACTAATGATGATGATGCTGAGAGAGCTGAGTTTAGGCTCAAGAACACAATCTGAGTGTTTGATGAAATGTCGTGTACTCCCGACGAATGTGTTAAATGTGTCGTTTCTTTGTTGAAAGATGCAGCCTATCAATGGTGGAAAACTCTGATTTCTGTTGTCCCGAAAGATCGAATTACCTAGGATTTCTTTCAATATAAATTCTGAAATAAATATATCAGTCAGAGATTTATTGATCAGAAACATAAAGAATTTCTAGAGCTAAAACAGAGTCGTATGTCTGTTACGGAATATGAGCATGAATTTGTTCGATTGAGCCAATATGCACGAGAATGTGTATCAACTGAAGAAATAATGTGCAAAATATTTGAAGATGGTTTAAGTGAAGATATCTGTCTGTTAGTTGGGATTTTAGAAATTAAAGAGTTTGTTGTGCTCATTGATCGAGCATGTAAAGCCGGAAAACTCAGGAAAGAGAAAAGAAAAGTTGATTCAGAAGTTAGAGATGCAAGAAAGAGACCCTCGAGTAAATTATTTCAGTTTGCATCAATGAAATTTTGAGATGATTATAGTCGTTCAAAGGCTAATATGGGACATTTGAACGGAAATCATGTTAGATCACATTCGAGCTTCAAAGCTCCTGTTACTTCAGTTGCAAGTGTTGGAAATGTTCGATTGAATCGACCTCAGTGAAAGCACTATGGTAAAAGACATCTAGGAAGTTGTAGATCGAATGATCAAGCTTACTTTAGATGTGGATCTTTAGATCACTTTATCCGAGACTGTCCTGAGTCTGCTAAGAAAGAGATTGCACAAAATTCGAGACTGAGTAACACCTTAGCTAGAGGCAGGCCTTCCAGAAATATGAAAATTGTGTATGGAAGTCAAAGAGCAACAAAAGATATATTTGTTCGATCTGAGGCTAGAGAACCTGCTAAAGCCTACGCTATCCGAGCTCATGAAGAGGCTTCATCCCCAAATGTTATTACTGGTACTTTCAGTCTATATGATATTAATGTTGTTGCATTAATTAATCATGGATCGACTCATTCTTATGTATGTGAGACTTTAGTATCCAGGAAGACTTTTCCTGTAGATTCTACTGAGTTTGTAATTAGAGTATCGAACCCCTTAGGCCGGTGTGTTTTGGTTGATAAAGTGTGCAAGAATTGTCCGTGGTGATTCGAGATTCATGTTTTCCAGGTGATTTGATGTTGTTGCCATTTGATGATGAATTTGATATAATTTTGGCTATGGATTGGTTAACATTACATGATGCTGTTGTGAATTGAAAACGAAAAACCATTGATTTGTGATGTCAGAATGATAAGATAATTCGAAGTGAGTCTAATGATCTGAAAGGTTTACCGACAGTGATTTCTTCGATGTTAGCTCGAAAATATGTGAGAAAAGTTTGTGAATCTTACTTTGCCTATGTGCTCGATTCTAAAGTGACCGAAAATAAAATGAAATCAGTACCAGTTGAATGAGAGTATCCGGATGTGTTTCCTAAAGATTTACTGGGTTTGTCACCGATCTGAGAGGTTGAGTTTTGTATTGAGGTAGTTCCTGGAACAACTCCGATTTTGATAGCTCCGTACAGAATGGCGCCGACCGAATTAAAAGAATTGAAAGCTTAGTTGCAAGAATTGACGGATAGAGGTTTCACACGACCGAGTTTTTCTCCCTGGGGTGAACCAGTTTTGTTTGTGAAAAAGAAAGATGGAACTATGAGAATGTGCATCGACTATCGACAGCTCAATAAGGTAAATATAAAGAATAAGTATCCTTTACCATGGACTGATGATTTGTTTGATCAGTTGAAAGGGGCTACCATGTTTTCAAAGATAGATTTGAGATTGGGTTACTATCAGTTGCGAGTTAAAGACTCCGATGTGCCGAAAACTACTTTCCGAATGAGGTACGAACATTATGAGATTTTAGTTATGCATTTCGGACTTACTAATGCACCTGCTGCTTCTATGGATTTAATGAATCAGATCTTCAGACAATATTTGGATCAATTTATGGCTGTGTTCATAGATCATGTCCTGATTTATTCCCATGATGAATCCGAGCATGCCGAACATCTGAGAATAACACTACAGACTTTGCGTGATAAGCAATTGTATGCGAAGTTTAGTAAATGTGAATTCTGGTTACGAGAAGTCGATTTTCTAGGAGATGCTGTATCAGTATCCGGTATTAGAGTTGATCCGAGCAAAATTTCTACAATTCTAGATTGGAAGCCTCCGAGAAATGTTTCTGAAGTTCGAAATTTTCTGGGACTCTCCTGTTATTACAGACGGTTCGTAAAAGGTTTCTCCATGATTGCAACCCCGATGACGAGATTACTTCAGAAAGGTGTTAAGTTCGAGCGGTCAGAAAAGTGCCAGAAAAGTTTTGATCAGTTGAAATCTTTGTTGACAAAAGCTCCAATACTAGTTTAGCCAGAATCAAAAAAGGAATTTGTAATCTATAATGGTGGATCGTTGAACGGACTGGGATGTGTTTTGATGTAGGAAGACAAAGTCATAACTTATGCCTCGAGACAGTTAAAGCAGCACGAAAAGAAATATCCGACACATAATTTGGAATTGGTAGGTATTGTATTTGCATTGAGGATTTGATGCCACTATCTGTTTGGTAAGAAATGTCATTTCTATTCTGATCACAAAAGCCTAAAATATTTGATGACTTAGAAAGATTTGAATCTGTGACAAAGAAGATTGTTAGAACTGGTAAAAGATTACGAGCTTGTTATTGATTATCATCCAGGAAAAACAAATGTTGTTGTTGATGCTTTGAGTCAGAAATCACTGTTTCCGTTACATGCTATGAATGCTAAGTTGTCTATGTCTGATGATAGTTTAGTTTTAGCAGAAGTGAAAGCTAGGCCTTTATTCTTACAGCATATTTATGATGCTGAAAATGTTGATAATGAGATATTAGCAAAACGAGTTCAATGTGATTTGAATACTGATTCAGAGTTTCAAATTGATGATGAGGGTTGGTTGAGGTTCAGAGATTGAATTAGTATTACAAGATATCTAGAGTTGATTCAGATGATTTTGAATGAAGCTCACAGTAGTAGACTATCAGTACATCCAGGAAGTACGAAAATGTATAACGATCTGAAACAGGTTTACTGGTGGCCTGGTATGAAGCATGATATCTCTGAATTTGTTTCAACATGTTTAGTCTGTCAGCAAGTCAAAGCTAAGCATCAAGTACCATCTGGGTTACTACAGCCAATTATGATTCCTGAGTGGAAATGGGACAGAATCATGATGGATTTTGTAACGGGTTTGCCTTTGTCACTGAGTAAGAAAGATGCAATCTGGGTAGTTGTCGACAGATTGACTTAATTAGCTTATTTCATTCTGGTATGCACAGATTGTTAACTTGATAAGCTTGCTGAGTTATACATCTCTCAGGTCGTTAGATTGCACAGAGTACCTATTCCTATTATTTCGAATAGAGATCCGAGGTTCACATCGCAGTTTTGGAGGAAACTGCAAGATGCATTAGGTACGAAGCTACACTTTAGCACTACTTTTCACCCACAGACGGATGGTCAATTAGAGTAGATTATCCAGATAGTCGAGGTTATGTTGAGATGTTGTATTCTTGAGCTTGAAGGTACGTGGGAACGGTACTTGCCATTGATTGAATTCGTGTATAATAATAGCTTTCAATCGAGTATCAAAATGGCACCTTACGGGGCTTTATACGGTCGTAAATGTCGAACCCCTTTGTATTGGACTGAGCTCAGTGAGAATGAGATACACGGGGTAGATTTGGTCAAAGAGACTGAATAGAAAGTGAAAGTAATTCGCGATAGTTTGAAAGCAGCGTCAGATCGTTAGAAATCTTATACAGATTTGAAACGGAAAGATATTGAGTTTTAGACCGTGGAAGAAAACACTTCGATTTGGTCATAAAGGCAAATTGAGTACAAGATTCATTGGGCTGTATGAGATTATTAAGCGTATCGGGCCGGTTGCTTACAGATTATTGTTGCCACTTGAGTTAGAAAAGATTCATAATGTATTTCACATATAGATGCTTCAACGATATCGATCTGATCCCTCGCATGTGATTTCACCGTCTAAGATTGAAATTAAGCCTGATATGGCATACGAAGAAGAACCGATCTAGATTTTAGATCGTGAGGTTAAGGAATTGAGGAATAAGAAAATTTCTTTAGTAAAAGTCTTACGACATCATCATGGGGTAGAAGAAGCTACGTGAGAGCCTGAGGATGCCATGAGAGAATGATACCCAAACCTTTTCGTAGGTAAGATTTTCGGGGACGAAAATCCCTAAGGGGGGAGAGTTGTAACAACCTGGTTTAGACCTTAGTCAGACAATGGTTTCAGGAGCACAAATTCGAGTCAAAAAATATTTTAATATTATTTTCCGTGCTTATAGTATGTGAATTGATATGTGTGAAATTTTCGTGATTTAATTTATCCATTTGTGTGCTTAATATGTGAAAAGGGCTAAATCGTATAAAAAGTAAAAGTGACATTCTTATTTTTAATATTCTAATTTGTTATGATTTGATTTATGGGAAGCCCTTAAAAGGTTATTATGCCATTATAATGTTAGTGGAATTTTATGTCCTTGATTCAAGTGACTTATATAATGATTTTTTAAGGTTAGAATAGTAAAAAGGAAAATAACATGTACTGTAATAAAACATAAACTAAAAACCATGCATGTTGCTCATCTTTTTGGCCGAAATTACCAAAGAAAAAGAAAGAAAACGAGCAAGCAACATTCGGCCATAGTCCAAGCTTGATTCAAGGTTCGTTTTTGCTCGATTTTTGATAATTTTATGTTTTTGAGATCGTTACTTCAAATACTAGCTAGCCCATGCTTGAATTTTTGAATTGGTTGTGGATTTTGTGATTTTTCGTTGTTGATAGCTTGAGATTTTTGTGGTTTGATGATGAAAAATAAATCTTTGTTGGTAGATTATTATGTTTAATTAAGTGATTTTTAGTAAAAATGTGTATTAAGGATTAAATTATGTATTTTGTAAATTGAAGGGTCAAAATGAAAAATAAATGAAATATATGGGCTTATATGAACCAATGGAATATTCAGCCAAGCTTAGGTGTCATAAAATTTTGAATTTTTTGTGTTTTGTGAAATAGGGATTAAATTGTGAAAAATTTAAAACGTTAGAGCTAAAATGCAATTTTCCCATTTATGTGTTTTTGGATGAATTTTAATAAATATATGATTAAAAAAGTCAAATTTGTATTGAATTAGATCAATAAAAGAAGAAATCGGACTTGGAAAGGGAGAAATCAAAAGTTGTCGAATAGTCGTCCTGTTTCGTTCGTGTTCGTCCGAGGTAAGTTCGGAAGTGAATAAATGATGTTAAAGTGAATGTATTTATTTTATATATAGCCGAATTGAATTTTATGTATGTATAATACAATGCTGAATTGAAATTAGCGTAGGATATTACTTACGAGCTTAATTCGATTGATTTAAGACATCCGAAAGCCGTACGAACCACAGGAATTTCGATATGTGATATCGTATAAGACCACGTCTGGGACTTTGGCATTGATTTGAGATTTACGTGTAAGATCATGTCTGGGACATTGGCATCGTATATGATTTCGTGTAAGACCCTGTCTGGGAAAGTGGCATCGTTATTTGAATACATGTAAGACCACGTCTGGAACGTTGGCATTGTACGAGTTTTTCAAGCCGTCTGAGTATCTTTTTGATTTGGCACAACGGGAAACGATATGGCAAAACCGAATGTGAGTTCGAATTAAACGATTCAGGTATGTTTGAGTTATACGAAGTTTGAAAGTAAAGGTAGGTATTGTGTATAATATGAAAATATGAACTAATCACTTAAATGTGATTATATATATGTGTGTTCAAGATTAAGCAAATTCGGCCTACTTGTGTAAATTATTTGTTCTTTGAAGAATTATTTACTTATGACTTATTGTGTATTTGTTCGTTCGTTGTTTTATAGATTTTGGAAGCTAGTTAAGAGCTCCGGGATCGTCAAGGAAGTCCGTCACACTATCGATCTCTATTTCGATATTTTGAAAGCTTGAAACTTTGAACATATGGCATGTATAAGCTAAGATTTGTTTTGGTTGGTCTTGAAATTTGTATATATATTTAGCCATGCGAAAATGGATCAATCTTTATGCTAATGTTCTAATGTTTAAGTAATTTTAATCATGATATAAGCGTGCAGTAATCTTGATATATAAATGTATTTTGATTGTTAATGATGTTCATGTTAATGCATTTTCAGTCATGGTATAGATTTTGTGGTGTGTTTAGAGTTTGATTTCGGTATGAAGCAATGATATCCATATTTGTGGCTTATGATTTGTTCACTTCAATATTTGCTTATTACTTGAGCTTATTATGGAAAAATGACACATTGTATATATGCTTGTGATGTTTTGAAATTTAATTTGATATTGGGCAATGAAAAGTTTGGTTTATAATTGGTTATGAAAGTAGCTCACTTTAAAAGTGTGTTATGTTATATGAAACATAGATTAAATTATGGTTATGTTTTATGGTAGTTTGGTTTGGTCATATGAGTTTGAATTTGGGAATCGAATATATATATATAATGAAACGATTGATCATATGTTATTTGATTGATTTTAGTTCATGTGAAATTGGGATACTATTGATATGATCATTTTTGGCTTAGTTATTTTGATTCGGTTTGTGGTGTCGATATAAATATATATTATGTTTGAATGTTTAGTCATGTAAGTTTGGTCATTAAATGATAAGTATTGAATATGTTTTATGATTGTTTTGGTAATTGTGTTGGTATGATTTAGATATGTTTGGGGTAGCTTAAATGGATAGTTTAAAAGTATCAAGATAATGTTAAATTTTAAAATAGGTATGCATATGGGTACTTGTAAATTCCGTTTTGATATGTGGTTTTTTTAAGAAAAGATCGTATTTTACATATAAATATACATCAATAATATGTTCAGATAGGTTGCATTGTTACTAAAGTTGCATAGGTGATTGGATAATAATTATAGTAATTTAGTTCGAATGGCTTTAGTGTATGCTTGTATAGAGGTTAGGAAATGTTATGTGTGATATTTAGCTAATGAAATATACAAATGCCATTAATATTAAGGTTATGTGGTCCGAACATTAAACTGTATTAAATACATGAAATTTGGTTTTTGCATATTAGTTAAGTTCAAATATGTGGTTATATAGATTATATTAATATGGTTGAAATTTGAAGCATAGTTTGTAAATGTGTCATAAGTAATAAATCATGACAAGTTTTATCTGATTGCGTGTTCCATATGTACAAAAATTTTAATTAACTTGATTTTGTAGATGATTGATATTGGATTTAGAAGTTGATATAACCATGTGTATAAAAATGGTAAATGACTATGCTGATCTGTGTTTTGTCTGGTAATGCCTCGTAACTCTAATTTGACGACGGATACAGGTTATGGGTGTTACATCACATGTTTTATTGTTATTTCAGTAAGTTTTATTGTTTTAATCGTCGAACTTACTAAGCTCTATAAAAGCTTACTCGTGTTATTTATCTTATTTCCTTGTAGATAGCATTTCGTGGAAATTGGATGATCGATTCAACTCGAAGAAATCACACTATCTGGATATCTTTTGTTAGTTTTGAACATTTACTTTCGATTATATGGCATGTAATAGGTGATTTGTCAATATTTTGGTTACTTGTTACTTGTGGTGTGTGTTAAACTTAAATGATGTTGGTCATGGATGGATTCTTGGTACATGTGCATATCCTTTTGATGTTTGGGTTGTAAATGTTCATAAGTATGTGATTTAGTCTTATTGTCCAATACTATTAGAGAATGACTATCCTATAGTGATATAGACTTGAATGTTGTGAATGAGTGGTAAATTTTGCATGAGTTAATGTATGTTTCTTTTACTATATGGTAAATGTTTTTGACATGAGAACATAGCTTTGATTTTGTATTGTTTAGGTGTTTGAATTGTGGTTTCATTGAGGGGACATTGGTTAGGCACATCGGTTGATTGTTTTTGGATGTTTTGACTCTATTTGAATTTGATTTGAAGGATTTTAAACAACTGTTTTTTGTATGTCTTGAAACCTAAGCAAATGGGTAGAAAGTGGCTTGTTTGAGGGGAAATCTATGTAGCACACGGCCACCCTACATGGTCGTGTGTCATTATTGTTTTAGGTGTAGGTTTCACACAGTCTGAGACATGGCCTACAACACGATTGTGTGTCTCAAGTCAATATGTAACACAGTTGGTACACGGCCTACGACATGACCGTGTGACTCATCATCAAATACACACGGGCTTTGACACGACCGTGTGGCCATAATTTGAACATGCACATGATTTGGCACATGGCCTGTGACACAATCATGTGGCCCTATTTCGAATACTCACACAAGTTGGGACACGGCTGTGTGTCCATACTTCGAGTACTCACATGGTCTAGGCTATGTCAGACGGTCGTGTGAGCCCTGGTTTCCAATTTTTCTGGATTTTTATTTTTTAAAAAAAAAATTTATTTCGTTAAGTTATTGTTAGGGCCTCATTGGCTCGATTTAATTTCCAAAAATGTATTTCTACCTTGATTTATGAGTTTCGTAACCCTAATTAAGCAACAGAGACGGGTTAAGGGTGTTACACATCATCCTCATATGGCAGGTGAAATTTTTAGGTCACCAAGTTCCACGACATCACTGTGAACCGAAACACAACTTAAAACTATGACTATGTCTCCCTCAAAGAAAAATAGAAATAAATCTTTAAACCTGAAAATTTCATCAATCAAGAAAAGGGAAAAACAATTTAAAGAAGACGATGGGTTAGAGACATGATGGAGTAGGGGGATGGAAACTCCCATTTATATAGGCGGTGTAACACCCTTCACTCGATTTAGTCGTCGAACCTAATCTATAAGGTGCTACAATAATTAACAGAGTAGTACACATAGATTTCAGGCTTTAAAATTTAATTAAACAATAAAACCATTACATAACCCATGAAAAATATAAATTACAACTAATTCGAGTCTTAATCGAGGTTATGAAAACTTTAAAGTTTACCTAAAAGAAATAGGGATTAAATTGTAAAATTTCCAAAAGATAAAGACAAATATGTAAACTAGAGGTTACGCGACAGTGTATCTGGGCCATGAAACTCTCTAAAGTCGTGTGCATCAATATACAAAATTTCAACGAACGTCACACGACCATGTGATCGGATTGTGTATCAACCAATAACCGTGTAAAGCTGGAGTAACAAGGCCATGTGACCTGATCATGTAACTCACGATGGCCGTGTGGGTAAAATTTTCAAACCTTTAAATAAGCTCACTCGATTATGTGGATGGGTCATGTAACAAATTGAAACAGTGTAGAAACCTAAATGACCAAAGCTACAGTAATTACACGGGCGTGTGGCCAACTCGTCTGACAATCGAAGATCGTGTGTACAATTGGTTCATTATTTACAAAGTTCACATGTTCGTGTCACTTGTCCATGTGTGACACACGGTCATGTGATAGACCGTGTAATGCAAAAGTATGTCATTTATGCATGACACAGTCCTACGATTAAAAATGACCCTAAATGGAAATTTTGGCTATTGAGTTTCTACTCAAAGAGATGCTAACAATATACCATTTAATACATCCTTAATCAACTAACCAATGTGCCAAATAGTGGCACCTTTTCACAAGCAAAACATAGTCAAAACACTTTCCCAATATATATACATAAAATTTTCGTAAGCATATATCTTGAACATAAGCATTTCCTAATTTCATTTACTTCTTTCATACTAACACAACATTACTTAACTAAGTGTAACCATTCACTAGAACTCATATTTACAACTTCAAAATACGTAAACAACACAAAGTCCAAAATAACATCCCTATGTACATGCCCAGTTATATAGAAGAAGGAGTCTAGGATCTCGGCTGGATGCTGAAGTAAAACCCAAATGTAGTTAAAACCTATCCTGCATACAAAAACTGAATTACACGATGGGGAATACTTCTTTTAAAATCAGAATAGTATGGAGAAAATGAACTTGGATTAAGATTTAAAATTCATGCTACTAAGTTTCAACGTGAACCGTTGGTCACCTATCACTTTCTTTCATATTTAGGAACCTGATACTGGATTATATCGCCACTGAAATTCTAAACTTGTGAATTCGATTGAACTCATTTCATTTTATCATACCGAGTTGCACGATAATGATAACTGGCCACCCCAGATTGCCCGACGACAATGACTTACCAACCTGGATTGCCCGACAATGATGGTTCATTGATTTTTTTTATCGCATTCTGGGTTGCTAGAAAAAAATGACTTGCCACCCTAGGTTGCTCGGTGATATTGGCTTACCACCCTAAATTTCTTGACAAGGATGGTTTCTTAATTCATTTATGACATCCTTGATTGCTCGACAACGATGACTTGCCACCTCGGATTTCCCAGGGACGATGGTTAATCAATTTCCATAACTTGTAAATATTGTCTTCTTGACTTCATTGAATACAATTTAATCAACTTCTGTTTTGTTTTGTTAAAACTAATCCACATCCATAGTCAGAATAGACGCAAAATCAATATGATGACTGGTGGGAGCATTTGGACAAAAACTAGGAAGGACGTAATGGAAATATTGGAGAAATTCAACATTAATGAATCTACCTAGGAGGAATATCATAAAGTGGAAATTAGGGGACTAGAAGATGTAGGAAGCAAAGAACAAGAAGGTAACCAGTTGGAGTTAATTGCAGAAGAATCAAACGATTATGAAACGGAAGAAGAGTGGGGTGGTGTTGAGCAAGAGAATAATCACATGGTATCTCAACTTGATTTCTGGAGGCAGAGCAAGGGGTAGTTGAAACAAATTATCGTAAACTTAACAAAAAATGGTTGATCTGTCGTAATTCAGTGTAGTAGATTAAACTAATTTCCACACTTTAAGAGCTTGAAAACAAGTACTTTTGTCAAGTTTTAATTATATTTTCTTAAGTTTTCTTTAAGTTAATAAAAATGTGCAAATTGAGCCTTTTATTGACCTTAGGGACTGAATGAGAACTAAGGGTAAGCTACTGGACTTTATAAGTGTGTAGGAGACCAATAAAATGTGTAATAAACTAATATTGGTCGCTATGTCACCATACGGAGTGCTCAATGTCACAAGATAAGGAGCAGAATGGAGTATTCATGAGACTACCTTCGATGTCGCGACACAGGCTAGTGGTGTCATGACATACACAAGATTGCCTTTTTTGTTTTTCCTCAAGAGATCTTATTTGTGGAGATAATCGAACTTGTGGATTCACTTCGTTCTTAATACAAATCAAGCGAATTCCTGAACCCTATATTTCAATTTATTCTTCATGTTCTATATTTATATCGTTTTTATATTCTTCACGAAAACCATGAGGAACTAATCTCTCTACGGTGGATTAGCGAGTGGAGGTATGACCTATTAACTATTTTGTAGGGTTATTCAATGGGTTAACTATTTAGGAAAGGAAGAACTTAAAACCCTAGGCCTGACAACCCTAGGAAGTCATCAAGGTGGGAATTAACGCAAAATTGGTATGACCTATCCATAAACACCTTGACCCCAAGTCATTGTGAGGTTAAAAGATAAGTAGTCCTTGCTGACTCGTTATTTGAGAGGAGGATCGAAAGATCCTGTTAAGATAACGACTAGTTGATTGAAGGGGAACCTGAAGCGATAGTTGATGGAGATTATTGAAGCAAGCTAATCACTCATAACTGGATTTGATTTATTCCTTTATATTATTTTTTCTTATTAATAAAAATATTAAAAACTCCTTTTATTTTTACTGTCGTACTATAGCTGACTTAAAGTACTAATTATATCTTTTAGCGTTTAAGTTAAAATTGATCTAGCACTCGCCTCCCTGGGGTACTATCCTTGGAGTACTCACCTACTCTGTTGTAACTATATTAGATACTACCTCATATATCTATATCTATATCTTTTACTGGAGTATTCACACTTAGGACGTTAGTACGTCCGGAGGTGATAAATTTGTTGGCATCGTTACCGGGGAGGCAATATCACTGGTTTGATTTTAATTTTCTCTTTATTACTAATTTTATCTTTTTGAGGTTATTGCATGACTTGTGGTAGGAGAACACCCATAGCAGCAGCCACAGACCCATAAACAATATTTCAGAGAAATCGTCGACAGTAACAAGAGAAACTGATGCAAGATCCCCCACCGCCTACTGCAGGTCACGTAGCACATGAGAATCTTCTATTTGGAAATGCTAATGATATCATTTTAGTATACCAACTAGCACCACAGCTACCCGCGAACAAACACATGGCTCGTAATGAGAGAACTTTAAGAGACTACGCATTACCAAGTTTGGACATGGTTTAGGAGAGCATAACAAGGCCGACTATCACAATTAATAATTTTGAGATCAAGCCTGCAATGATTTAGATGATCTAGATTAATTAGGGGCACAATGATAGAGGATCCAAATCAACACTTAAAATGGTTTCTCCAACTTTGTGATACTTTTAAGTACAACGGGGTTATTGATGACGCTATCCATATTCGATTGTTTCCCTTTTCTTTAATTGATAACGACCTTTCATGGTTAGGCTCACAAGCACTAGGGTCTCTCACAACAATGGGATGAACTTGCTGGAAATTTCTTACAAAAGTTCTTCCTTATTAGTAAAGCGGTTCAACTAAGTAGAGAGATTGTTGTCTTTATATAGATGGAAAGAGAAAGTTTTCATGAGGCATGGGAACGTTTCAAAATGTTGATTCAGAAATGTTCACACCAGAGATTCCCTGAGTGGATGAGATTGCAGGTATTTTACAATGAGTTGGATGTGAATGCAGGATTAGGACTAGATGGAGAAGTATGAGGAGCACTTATGAATAGTGTAACAACCCGTTTTTAGTGAAATCAAAACAGTGATTTTGGGACCAAAAATATAAAGTCAAAAAATTTATTTTATTATTATTTTATGGTATACAACATGATAGTATTACTATATAAAAATTTCTTCAAGAAATTTTGCCGTTTACACGCTCAATTTGATAAAAAAGACTAAATCGCGTAAAGTGCAAAAGTTGTGTTCTAATAGCTAAAAGTGTCTAATAGCTATAGAAATTTAAAGTGGAGGTCTTTATATGGTAATTAAACCATTAAATGTGATAGTGGATGTACATGGCTTAGAATTAGTGTAATTTTTAAAGTTAATTAAGGTTAATTTTGTAAATAAGTAATAAATGATAAAACAAATAAAACAAATTAATATCATCTTCCATTGTTAACTTTCTTCAACCGAATAGCCAAGAAAAAGATGCCATTTTTGCTCTTTAGGGTTCGCCAAGCTTGTTTCCATTAATTACATTTTTGGTAATTTTTATGTTTCTAGCATCGTTTTAGCTTAATCTAGCTAGCTCGGGGCCTAATTTGTGAAACTGTTAAAGTATTTAAGTTTTGCCCTTGATGAACATGTAAGGTTTTTGAAGTTTAATGGTAAAAAATGAATGGTTTTTGTTAGATAAACAACTTTTTTATTGGAATTTTTTTATAAAATTATCAATTAGGGATTAAATTGAAAATTATGATCAATTGTGTGGTAAAATAGTGAATTTGTGAAATATATGGGTTGCTATAAATGTGTTTCTAATTCGAGTAGGCTTGGGTAGGGATAAAATTGAATGAATTTCATATTTCAAGCCTATGGACAAATTGCAAATATTAAAAGTACAGGGGCAAAATGGGAATTTTGCAAAAAAAGTGTCTGAGACTAAATTGAATATGAGTTATATTGAATTGAGTTAAATCCATTCATATAGATCTAGTTAGACCTCATACGGAGTTAGATAGGGGTAAAGGAAAAGTTCATGTAATTAAATTTTATAATTATATGCTTTGTTTGAAGTAGGTGTATGTTATTTGCATTATCATCATATATGAATACAGGTTGCATATCTGAGGATGCACGATGATTACCGACTCCCGTTTGAACCTTAAAAATTTGTATGATACAAATGACATGTCATTAGGGTTATCGATTTCAACTCTTATTAGCTTACCGTTATTCATCTCAAAGGAGCTTACCGTTATTCAGCTCAGAGGAGCTTAACGTTTACAGCTCGTATAAGCATACATGTACATGAATTGATGGATTACAGTTTAGTACACCTCGTGTGTACTACCCGCATATCCAACAATATTCTAAATGGTTTAACGAGCACAGTTCTATTACGAGTTTATATGAGTTTGATACGAACTAGTACAGGTATTTACATGAATTACATGGAAGTGGTTTGTATATGATATATGGAACATGGTACAGATGTTACATGTATATGGAATTTGAATTGTTGTTGAACTCATACATGATTCTCGATTTTTATATGAATTACATGGCTAACATGGTTGATGAATATGTATTAGGCTTTTGGCCAAATTGAGTTGAGATATGCTTTGGTTTACTTACCTTGAATGTGATTAAAAAGGTCCGTTTAATTCTCTATTATACAAACTTACTAAGATTAAATGCTTACTCTGTGTTATTTTTTGTGTTTTATAATGATTCAGAAGCTCGTTTGGTTTGGAAGCTTGTCAGAGCTATATCACACTATCCATCGGCTCTTTTGGTACATTCGGTTGTTTAATTTCGGTTATAATGGCATGTATTGGTTAATTTGGCCAATGATGTCATATAAGTGTTTTGTTGAGATTAGCCACTTATTTGGCTTGTGTTTGGTATATTTTGATCTATATATATGTGGTCTTATCATATTTGATGTGTGTTTGATATGGTAGAATGATGGAAAGTAAAATGTGGTTTAAATATGCAGATAAGATATGCTATATACCTTAGTGTGATTTAGTGCTTTGTGATGGAAAATTTATAGGTATAGTGATGTTAGTTAGAGTGGTATATTTGGTACCATTTGGAAATATTGGTATGTTTTGGTAAGTAAGTTAAGTGACATGAAATGAAGCAAAATTATTTACTTTGTGATCTGGTATTTTCGATACCAAATAGTTGAGCTTGATAAATGACCTACATGATAGGTTTTAGGTACAATTATGCATTTATGTATTTGGTTATTTAGGTAAGTTTTGATACATGGTTGACATGTTTTTAAGTTGTCATTTGAGGTGCCTAAGGGCATATTGGTTGTATGTGATTCTAGTACATGTTTAAAGCTTGTTTATGCTTGTTTTGGATGCTTCATTATAGCTAGCATATATGTGCATTTTTGGGAGTAGGTTGATGTCATCTTTGGGTGAAAATGTGACTTGGAAAATGGTCTATTTTCATCCACATGGGTAGAGACACGGGCATTTGTCCCAGCCATGTGTGACACACGGCTAGGAGACACGGCCGTGTGTCCCCTGTATCTTTTAAAGAATGCAAGTTAGTATGCTCACATAGCCTAGCACATGGGCATGTGGCTTGGTCGTGTAACCCAAGCCAGTGAGTTACACGGGCACGAACATGGGCTGGGACAAAGCCATGTGTCCCTATTTCGAATGCCCACACGGTCTAATACATGGGTGTGTGTCTTGGTCGTATGACCTTTGCAGTTTTAAAAATTTTATAAGTTACAGAATAATTCTTTGAATTTCCAATTTCGTCCTGATTTGTTTCCAAAGTGTATCTTGGGCCTCCAGGGCTCGTATTAGGAACAATATGTATGATTATGATTGGTTTCTGACACAAATGTTATATGTTATGAAATGTTTGAATTTTCTATCCGTTTAAATTGTAAACTTCGGTAATACTCCATAACACTATTCTGGCGATAGATTCGGGTTAGGGGTGTTACATTTATTGGTATCAGAGCTACAGTTTAGTCGATTCTCAAACTAACGTAGAGTATACAAGTCTAGCTATACATGCCATTATATAACCTATGATAGTGTGATATCTCTTGGTCGTTTTGAAACATGTTTTCATATAGCAATGACCTCCAACCGAGCTGATTCTGATGACGTTGAAAGTAACGCTCAAACCGCTATTCACGAAGTAGCTTCAAGTGGTAAGAGGCTCGTATCTGAGGGCCAGGGAGGAGAGGCTAAAGAAGCCTTCTTCCAGGTGATGAATAAATGGTTCACCGAGTTTGTACGGATGAACTCAGCTACTCAACAACCTCCACCCGCTCCTGTTCCCTAATCAGTTCCTATGATTCCTCAAGGTACGAAACAAATCCCAGTTACTAAGCCTCTCGTAGATAAGATCCGTAAGTACGAGGGTGAAGAATTTCAAGCTACTACTGAAGATGATCCCGAGATAGCTGAATTTTGGTTAGAGAATACCATCAGAGTTCTTGATGAATTATCTTGTTCACTAGCTAAATGTCTTAAGTGTACAGTATCTCTATTAAAAGATTCAGCTTATTAGTGGTGGAATATGTTGATTTCTATTGTGCCGAGAGATCAGGTCACTTGGGAAATCTTTCAAATCGAGTTTCGAAAGAAATATATCAGTCAGAGATTTCTTGATCAGAAACGTAAAGAATTTTTTGAGCTTAAAATATGAACGGGAATTTCTTTGATTGAGCAAATATGCTCGAGAGTGTATTCCAAATTAGACAGCAATGTGTAAGCGATTTGAAGATGGATTAAACGAGGATATAAAGCTTTTAGTTGGGATCCTTGAGTTTAAAGAGTTTGTTGTACTAGTTGATCGGGCACATAAAGCTAAAGAGCTGAGCAAAGAGAAAAGACACGCTGAATTTGAAGCTAAAGATTCAAGAAAGAGATTAACCAGAAAGTCACATCAGTTAGCATCAAAGAAATCTAAAGAACATCACTAACGTTCTACTGCTTTTGTGGGATACTCCAGTAGAAACAGAGGTACTCGACGTTCCAGTCCTAAACCCAAGGCTACCTCTATAGCTATTGTGGGTAGTGTTAGAAACACCAGACCTGAGTGCAAGCATTGTAGCAGGCCACATTATGGTGAGTGTCAAATGAATAGCAGAGCATGTTTTAGATGTGGTTTCTTCAACCACTATCTTAGAGATTGCCTTGAGAAGTCTGACTTCGAGGCAGAGCAACACAACTGTGAGAGGTAGGCCACCTCATAATCCTGGAAATGTGAGTGGCAGCCATGGTGTGACGAAAGATTCTACTATAAGATCCGAGGCACGAGCACCAGCTAGGGCTTATGCTATTCGTGCATGCGAAGATGCTTTTGTGGCAGATGTTATTACCGGTACTTTCTCTCTTTATAATACTGATGTAACTTTTTTGATTGATCCCAGATCGACTCATTCATATGTTTGCATGAATTTAGTGTCTAGTAAGAATTTACCTGTTGAGTCCACTGAATTCGTGGTTAAAGTATCGAACCCCCTAGGCTAGTATGTACTAGTTGATAAGGTTTACAAGAACTGTCCGTTGATGACTTGGGGTTACAGTTTTTTGGTTGATTTGATGTGATTACCGTTTAATGAATTCAATGTGATTTGGGGCATGAATTTGCTAACTCTGCACGACACTGTGGTAAATTGTAGACGAAAGTTAATTGTATTAAAATGTTAGAACGGTGAAACGTTTCGTATTGAATCAAATAATACAAGCAGGTTGCCTATTGTGATATCAGCTCTATCAGCACGGAAATATGTGAGAAAATGTTGTAATGCTCACCTTGCTTATGTATTGGATACTAAAGTGTCTGAATCGAAGCTTGAATTAGTGCCAATGGTTTGCGAGTATCCTGATCTATTTTTAGAGGAGTTACCTGGTTTACCGCCAATTAGAGAGGTCGAGTTTGCTATAGAAATTATACCGGGAACATCACCGATATTGATAGCTCCTTATAGAATGGCTCCTACAAAGTTAAAAGAGTTAAAAATACAGTTGCAAGATTTGACAGACAGGGGTTTAGCTCGACCTAGTTTTTCACCTTGGGGTGAACTGGTTCTGTTTGTTAAGAAAATGGACGGATCGATAAGATTATGTATTGACTACCGTCAGCTCAAAAAAGTTACAATAAAGAAAAAATATCCACTGCCTCGCATTGACGATTTGTTTGCCAAATTGAAAGGTGCCACAGTGGTCTCGAAGATTGATCCTCGTTCTGGCTATTATCAGCTACGAGTGAAAGATTTGGATGTGGCGAAAACTGCATTTAGAACAAGGTATGGACACTATGAATTTCTTGTGATGCTATTTGGTTTAACTAATGCACCTTCAATATTTATAGATTTAATGAATAGAATCTTCAGACTGTATTTAGACAGATTTGTAGTGGTATTTATTGATGATATTTTGATATATTCTAGAGATGAGTCGGAGCATGCTGAGCACTTGAGAATTATGTTCCAAACTTTGTGAGATAAATAATTGTTTTCTAAATTCATCAAATGTGAGTTTTGGCCTCGAGAAGTTGGTTTTCTGGGACACATAATATCAGCTGAAGGAATCAGAGTTGATCCGAGTAGAGTATCAGCAGTTGTTGACTGGAAACCACTGGGAAACGTATCTGAAGTCAGAAGTTTCTAGGATTAGTTGGTTATTATCGAAGATTTATAAAAGGTTTCTCGATGATAGCTACACCGATCACACGGATATTACAGAAAGATGTGAAGTTTGAATGGTCTGATAAGTGTCAATAATGTTTTAACCAGTTGAAAGCACTGTTGACTGAAGCACCAATTCTGGTTTAGCTTGAATCGGGTAAAGAATTTGTGATTTTCAATGATGCGTCATTGAGCGGTTTAGGCTGTGTTTTGATGCAGAAAGGCAAAGTAATAGCTTATTCCTCCAAACAGATAAAGCTGAACGAGAAAAACTATCCAACACATGTCTTAGAGTTGGTAGCTATTATGTTTGCAATGAAAATTTGGCAACCATTTGTTTAGTGAAAAATGTCACATATTTACCGATCACAAGAGTTTAAAGTATCTAATGTCACAGAAAGATCTGAATCTGAGAGAGTGCAGATGGCTCGAATTGTTGAAAGATTATGAGTTAGTTATTGATTACCATCTAGGAAAAGCAAACGTAGTTGTGGATGCTCTGAGTAGAAAGTCTTTTTTTGTTTGGCGAGCGATGAATACACAATTGACATTGTCTGATGATGGCTTGATCTTAGTTGAGTTAAAAGCTAAACCGATGTTTCTACAGCAGACCTGCAAAGCTTAGAAATGTGAGTCGATGTTTGATTCAGATTTTCGGATAGGGCTCAATGATTTTTTGTTATTCAGAGATATATATTTTGTGTATTGAAGAATCTAGAGCTTATACGAAGCTCATAGTGGTAGCTTGTTTGTTCATCTAGGGAGCAATAAAATGTACAACAATTTGGGACAGATGTATTGGTGGCTGGGAATGAAACGTGAGATTTCTTATTTTGTATCTAAATGTTTGATATGTCAGCACGTTAAAGCTAAACATCATGTACCTTCAGGACTATTACAACCAGTGATGATATCGGAGTGGAAATGAGATATAGGTACTATGGATTTCGTATCGAGGTTACTCCTATCTCCGAGAAAGAAAGATTCTGTATGGGTTATTTTTGATCGTTTGACGAAGTCTGCACATTTTATTCTGGTATGTATAGATTTCTTACTTGACAGATTAGTTGAGTTATATGTCTCTGAGATTGTCAGATTACACGGAGTGCCAGTTTTTATTATTTCGGATAGAGATCCAAGGTTCACATCGCGATTTTGGAGAAAGTTACAGGAAGCTCTGGGTACGCGGTTGCATTTTAGCACTGCATTTCACCCTTAAACCAGTGGTCAGTCTGAATGAGTAACTCAAATTCTTGAAGATATGCTTCGATGTTACATACTAGAGTTTGAAGGCAACTGGGAGAAATATTTACCATTAGTCGAGCGTAAACGTTGATCCAAACCTCTTTTTAGTCAAGCATAAAGATGGCACCGTATGAGGCTCTATATGGTCGTAAACGTTGAACTCCGTTATATTGGACCATGCCCAGTGAGAGAAAGATACACTGAGTTGATCTAATTCGCAAGACTGAGGAAATAGTGAATGTGATCAGAGATAGTTTGAAAGCAGCTTCAGATCATCAGAAATCTTATGCAGATCTTAAACATAGAGATATAGAGTTCCAAGTTGGCGGTAGAGTATTTTTGAAAGTATCGCCCTAGAAGAAAATTATTCGATTTGTCACAAAGGAAAGCTGAGTCCGCGATTTATCGGACCGTACGTGATTATTGAAAGAATCGGACCTGTTGCGTATCAATTAGACTTACCATTAGAGCTTGAGAGGATTAATAAAGTCTTTCACATGTCTATGCTACAACGGTACCAATTTGATCTTTCACATGTTATCTCTCCGACGGATGTCGAGATCCAGCCTGACATGACACATAGTGAGGAACCGATTAGAATTTTGGCACGAGAGGTGAAAGAATTGAGAAATAAAAACATAGCTTAAGTAAAACTTCTCTAGCAGTGACATGGAATAAAAGAAGCTACTTGGGAACCCGAGGAATCTATGAGAAAGCTATATTCAAACCTCTTTTCCGGTAAGATTTTTGGGGATAAAAATCTCTTTAGGGGGAGTTGTAACAGCCCGTTTTTAGTGAAATTGAAATAGTAGTAAATAGTAGTTTCGGGACCACAAATTTGAATTAAAAAAATTTATTTTATTATTTTATGGTCTATAGCATGATAGTTTTATCGTATAAAAATTTGTTAAGAAATTATACCGCTTACATGCTCAATTTAATAAAAAGGACTAAATCGTGTAAAGGTAAAAGTTGTGTTCTAATAGCTAAAGGTGTCTAATAGTTATAGAAATTTAAAATGAAGGTTCTTATATGGTAATTAGATGATTAAATGTGATAGTGGATGTACATGGCTTAGCGTTAGCATAATTTTTAAAGTTAATTAAGGTTAATTTTGTAAATAAGCAATAAATGATAAAACAAATAAAACAAATTAATATAATCTTCCATTGTTATCTTTCTTCAACTAAATAGCCAAGAAAAAGGAGCCATTTTTTCTCTTTAGGGTTCGACAAGCTTGTTTCCATTAATTAGGTATGTGTTTTGTCCCGTTTTTGGTAATTTCTATGTTTCCGAGATCGTTGTAACTTAATCTAGCTATCCCGGGACTAATTTGTGAAAATTTTAAAGTATTTGAGATTTTCCATTGATGAACATGTTAGGGTTTTGAATTTTAATGGTAGAAAATGAATGGTTGTTGTTAGATAAACAACTTTTGTAAAGGAATTTTAGATGAAATTATCCATTAGGGATTAAATTGAAAATTATGATAAATTATGGTAAAATTTGTGAATTTGTGAAATATATGGGTTGCTATAAATATGTTTATAATTCGACTAGTCTTGGGTAGGGATAAAATTGAATGAATATCATTTTTTGAGCCTAGGGACTAAATTGCAAAGAATTAAAAGTATAGGGGCAAAATGGTAATTTTTCAAAAATGTGTCTTGGACTAAACTGAATATGAATTATATTGTATTGAGTTAAATCCATTCGTTTAGATCCGGTTAGACCTCGTACGAAGTTAGATCGGGGCAGAGGAAAAATATTGGGTTAATCGCCTTCGTATCTATGTACACTCATCAAGGTAAGTTCGTGTAATTAAATTGTATAATTATATGATTTTTTGAATTAGAATTATGTTATTTGCATTATCATCATATATGAATATCGATCGCATATCTGACGATGTATGATGATTACCGAGCCTCGTTTGAACCTTAGGAATTCGTAGGATAGAAATGACATGTCATTAGGGTTATTGATTTCAGCTCTTATGAGCTTGCCGATACTCAACTCTTGTGAGCTTATCATTATTCAGCTCGGAGGACCTGCAGCTTACCATTATTCAGCTTGGAAGAGGTTAACGTTTATAGCTCGTATGAGCATGCATGCACATGAATTGACGGATTACAATTCAGTACACCTCGTGTGTATTACCCGCGTATCAAACGATATTCTAAATGGTTCACTGGGCACAATTCTATTACGAGTTTATATGAGTTTGATACAAACTAGTACAGGTATTTACATGAATTACATGGAAATGGTTTGTATATGATATATGGATACATGGTATAGATGTTACATGTGTATGAAATTTTAATAGTTGCTAAACTCATATATGATTCTTGGTTTTTATATGAATTACATGGCTAACATGGTTGATGAATATGTGTTAGGCTTTTGGCCAAATTGAGTTGAGATATGCTTTGGTTTACTTACCTTAAATGTGATTAAAATGGAAAGTTAAATTCTCTGTTATACGAAATTACTAAGCTTAAATGCTTACTCTGTGTTATTTTTCGTGTTTAATAGTGATTTAGAAGCTCATTCGGTTTGGAAGCTTCTCGAAGTTATATCACTCTATCCATCGGCTCTTTTGGTACATTCAATTGTTTAATTTCGGTTATAATGGCATGTATGGGTTAATTTGGCCAATGATGATATGTAAGTGTTTTGTTGTGATTAGCCTCTTATTTGGCTTGTGTTTGATATATTTTGTTGTCTATATATATGTGGCATTATCATATTTGATGTGTGTTTGATATGTTAGAATGATGGAAAGTAAAATGTAGTTTTAATATGCATATAAGATATGTTATATACCTTGGTGTGATTTAATGCTTTGTAATGGAAAATTTATTGGTATAGTGATGTTAGTTAGAATGGTATATTTGGTACCATTTGGAGATATTGGTATGTTTTGGTAAGTAAGTTAAGTGACATGAAATGATAAAATGATTTACGTTGTGATTTGGTATTTTTGATACCAAATAGTTGAGCTTGATAAGTGACCTACAAAATAGGTTTTGGGTACAATTATGCATATATGTATGTGGTCATTTAGGTAAGTTTGGATATATAGTTCACATGTTTTTAAGTTATCATTTGAGGTGCCTAAGGGAATATTGGTTGTATATAATTTTAGTACATGTTTAAAGCTTGTTTATGCTTATTTTGGATGCTTGATTATAACTAGCATATATGTGCATTTTTGGGTGCAAAATGTGGCTTCGAAAATGGCCTATTTTCATCCACACGGGTAGAGACACGGGCGTGTGTCTTAGCCATGTGTCCCCTGTATCTTTTAAAGAATGCATGTCAGTATGCTCACATGGCCTGGCACACAGGCGGGTAGCTTGGCCGTGTGACCTAAGTCAATGAGTTACATAGGCATAGAAAAAGACTGGGACACGACCATGTCTCCTATTTCAAATGCCCACACGGTCTAAGACACAGGTGTGTCTCTTCTTCGTGTGACCTCTGTAGTTTTGAAAATTTTATATGTTTCTGAATAATTCTCTAGATTTCTGGTTTAGTCTCGATTTGTTTCTAAGGTGCATTTTTGTCCTCGTGGGCTCTTATTAGGGACAATATGCATGATTATGATTGGTTTCTGACATGAATGTTGTATGTTATGAAATGTTTAAATTTTCTGTCTGTTTAAATTCTAAATTTCGGTAATACTCTATAACCTTATTCTGACGACAAATTCGGGTTAGGGGTGTTACATTTATTGGTATTAGAGCTATGGTTTAGTCGATTCTCAGACTAACTTAAAGTATACGAGTCTAGCTATGCATGCCATTATATAACCTGTGATAATGTGATATCTCCTGACCATTTTAAAACATGTTTTAATATAGCAATGACCTCCAACCGAGCTGATTTCGATGAAGCTGTGAGTAACGCTCAAGCCTCTGTTAATGGAGTAGCTTCGATTGGTACGAGGCCCGTACCTAAGGGCCGAGGAGGAGAGGCTAAGGAAGCCTTCTTCCAGGTGATGAATGAATGGTTCACCGAGTTCATACGAATGAACCCGGCTGGTTAACAACCTCCACCCCCTCTTGTTCCCCAATCGGTTCCCATGATTCCTCAAGGTACAGAAAAAATTCGAGTTAGTAAGCCTCCCGTAGATAGGATTCGTAAGTACCGGGCTGAAGAATTTTGAGCTACTACTGAAGATGATCCCCAGAGAGCTGAATTTTGGTTAGAGAATGCCATCAGAGTTCTTGATGAATTATCTTGTTCACCGGCTTAATATCTTAAATGTGCGATATCTCTATTAAATGATTCGGCTTATCAATGGTGGAATACGTTGATTTCTATTGTGGCAAGAGATCAGATCACTTAGGAATTCTTTCAGTTTCGAAAGAAATATATCAGTTAGAGGTTTCTCAATCAGAAACGTAAAGAATTTCTGGAGCTTAAATAGAGTCATATGGCAGTGTCTAAATATGAACGAGAATTTTTTCGATTGAGCAGATATGCTTGAGAGTGTATTCCGACTGAGATTGCAATGTGTAAGTAGCTTGAAGATGGGTTAAACAAGGATATAAACCTTTTAGTTGGGATCCTTGAGTTAAAAGAGTTTGTTGTACTAGTGGATAGACTATACCGTATTGAATCTGCTAAGAAACTGTTTATGTATGAAGAAGAGAAACCATTTTTCAATTACATTAATAATCCTGTTGAGGACATGAACTATATTGGAAATAGGGGTGGATATCCTTATTCAAATACATACAATGCTGGCTGGAAAGTTCACTCGAATCTAATATGGGAAGGAAACCGAGGAGGACGTAATAATTTAAATCAAGCTAAAAATTCTAACTATCAACCTCCTTATTTGTAGAAATCTCAAGATAGGGTCAACCCAAGTGACCATCCTGCATGTGGTCAACATCTGGATAGAATTGAGGGAGAGACACAGTTAATGAGAACATATGTAAAATAGGTGCTGTCTAAGTGCACTAAGTCAATCAGAACATTAACTAAACTTAATGATCAAATAAGCCAATTGATGAGCATGATGGGTCACATCAAAAGGAAAATTGGCACCGCTATTCCAAGTAATATAAAAGATAATCCTCAGAGGGAAGGTAAAGAGAAAGTGAAAGCAATAGCACTCCGATCAAGCAAATTATTGAGTAGCCCAGAAAACCTTATTCTGAAGGTAAATATGAAGAATGCTGATAAGCCTTCAGAGCAATCCCTAGAGGCTAAAGACAAACCAGAATCAAATGAGGTAATTACACCAGCGGTGGAGCCAAAAAAAGAAATAACTAAAGATGTTGCCATTAAAAAGATCCCATTCCCTTCAAACTAGTAGAAAAGAAAAAGCAGGATGAAGATGAGTTTGTAATTTTCTTAAACTTGCTCAAAACATTAAATGTAAACCTGCCTTTAATTGAACTAGTTGAAAATATTCCTAAATACGCTAAGTTTCAAAAGGAAATTATGTCTA
Organism: Gossypium raimondii; assembly: GCF_025698545.1. Classification (NCBI taxonomy): domain Eukaryota; kingdom Viridiplantae; phylum Streptophyta; class Magnoliopsida; order Malvales; family Malvaceae; genus Gossypium; species Gossypium raimondii. The sequence goes on from NC_068575.1 coordinate 14,475,325, forward strand.
AGCGTAGAAAAGTTAAGGTAGGAGAACAAGTTAATTTAAGTGCCTCCTATAGTGTTATTATTTCAAAATAGGTTCCCCAAAAACTGAAAAACCCGAAAAGTTTTACTATCCCTAAAAGATAGGGAGCATTCATTTTTAATAGAGCTCTATGTGACTTAGTAGCTAGTATTAATTTAATGCCTCTATCCATTTTTGAAAACTCAGGTGGGGGATCTCAAAACTACTCAGATAACACTAGAGTTGACTAATAAGTCTTTAGTACATCTGAAAGGGGCATTGGAAGATGTGTTGGTCAAAGTGCACAGCTTTATTATCCCAACAAATATTGTCGTTCTAGACTTTGAAGAATATCATGAGATATTGATCTTACTAGGTAGATCTTTTCTAGCTACTTGGTCCACCATTGGTTTAGAAAAAAAAAATGAACTAACCATGAAAATCAATGTTGAAATTGAAATATTTAAATGTGGTCATCAACCAAACGAGGAAAGTAAAAGGAAGTTAGGGGAACACTACAAAGAATTATTTGTTTCTATCACTCCCAAGTCAAGGGATATGCTTCCTTTTATGGATGCAGAACAATTAAATAGGTTCAAGGAAAGGGATAAGTGGTCAAAGGTAAAGTGGCACGAAGAAAATGGATTAGTACTAATAGAACGAAAGAATCATCTAGTTGTGAATTGACGATGCTGCCGGATTCATCTAGCAGTAAAACTTAAAATTATATGAATTGCTGCTAAACTTTTATAAATTATTGTATATTTAGCTTACTATTTAGTATATATTTAATTTTTATTAACTGTGTGTTTTATAGAAATCATAGCTCTTTAGACAATGGAATTTTAGGTAAAAACGGAGCCAGAGTCGCAACATTAATGGCAGTTTAAACAAACTTAAGAAAAATTTCCGCTGTCGCGACACCAAAGTCAATATACTCAGAAGTCCAATAATCTAGAGTGTGTTACGACACCGAACCCTTGTGTCATAAAAATAGTTAGCTGCTAGGGATGTTGTGACACGAAACCTCTGTGTCGCAACATTACTGCAATTTTCTGCAGGGTTGACCCATTCACGTAACTCGGCGGGCTAAACCCTTCTTTACCCAATTTGGACCTTTTAAAACCCCTAGTTTTTAAAACCTAAACACAAATTAACTCTTATTTAAATATCATTTAGTTATTTTTCTAAAAAACCTCTCAAATTCTTTAAACCCTTAAACTCATTTTTCTCTTTTTCTTAAAATTTGCTGAGAAAAATTTCCTCTTTGAGTATTACTTAGTGAAGGAAAAAGAAAGAAAACATAAAGACAAGGAATCCAACATTTAAACACGAGGATAAGGGTTCCTAACTCAACTTTTACTATTCTATTAAATTTACTTGCTTAAAGTTTTATTAGCTAATAGAACTCAATATGCCTCCTAGAAAAGTTAGGTGAACTATTGAAACGAAACCATCGATGAGTCAAAATCTCTTTACTTTTTCAAATTCAAATGTTGAAAAATATTTTTATGAACTTCAAGGAAAGACATTCATTCAAGAGAGGTGATTTGATCCATCCATGGTTATTTGTAAGAAAATATGGACTTTGGTTAGGTATCATAGGTGGAAGCATTTTTGGACAATCCCAAAGATAATGCTATGGTCCCTATCGTTCAAGAATTATATGCATCCTTACGGGACCAAGAGACTACAAACACTAAAGGTCATTGGGGGGATATAATACCTGTGCAAGGAAAAGAAGCGTAACTCCTCACATTATTTGAAACTTTTATAATGCTTCATACTATGAAAAAGATTTTATCGATGAAACTGATTTAGAATATTTTCAGGATATAGATATGGACAACATTATAAACTTTTTCACTGAAGGAATAAGCGAATGGAAATATCACCCAGGTGCCAATATTCCCACATCCTTTCATTGAGCTATTATGTTTCCACAGACCAAAATGTGGATTCATTTTGTGTGCACGTAAATAGTCCCTACTTTAAATGTTCTTAATGTCAATACCTTTCAAGCAATTTTGCTGGATACAATTTTGTAGAAAAAGCAGGTGTATCGACAAATGGATCCACCAGAACATGAAGAGATACATTAGAGGCCAGAAAGTAGGAGTTTTCTTTCCCCATTTAGTGATGGCATTATACAAAAAGGCAGCTGTACCCATGACATCCACTGAGCAGCTGCTGAAACCCTCCCGAAATATTATCGAACACACCTTGTTCCAATAATATACAGAGATGTGAGGCAAAAAATAAAAGATTGGAACAAAAAAAAACAAGAAGTGATAGCTACAACAGCTCCATCAAAAAGGTTGACACAAGATGTTGGTGAGAATAGTCATCTAAAGCTAGATTGGATGATACAGTGGATGCAAGAGTCGGGGCTAATTTTTGAAGAATTTGCTAGGTACAACAACATCTTGGTCCCTAATTATACACCTGACATGTTTGGGCCAACAAATATGGAACAAGAAGAAGAGGCACATGAAAGTGAAGAGGAATGAGAGAATAAGGAGGACAATGGAAGTGAGGAGATTGACTTTAAGGAGGGAGATTGAACATTTTTAAGTTTGTTTTTAAAGACTTGTACTTATTTTTAGATAATTTTGATCTATACTATGTAGAAGTCAGATTAATAGTAAATTTTTAATTATATTGCATGTTGTTAAAGTTTTCTATATAGAAACCCAACACAAAGGAGACATAAAAAATTCAGAATTTACACGATTAAAGGAGGAAGAACCCAGCATTAATAGTTGGAATGACCATAATCAATAAGGTAACTTCTTTCTTTATATTTTTATGTGGTACATATTGAAGACAATGTGTCCATTAAAGTGTGGGGGTAACATAGAAATTTTTTTAAAATATTTACATTTTTTTTATTTTTCTTGTCTATTGTGTGCTTGAGCTTGTAGAAATACAAGTGATTGGTTAGGAGCATGTACATAGGTTGCTCGTGTTTACAAATTAATTTGGCATGATGATAGGTGATTTTAAGCTTTAGATTGTTAGACTACTAAGTTTTATATGTTATACTGTAAATAGGCATGAAGTAATCAACTATACCAAATGATATAGAGAATACAAGGAAATGAGCATGCTAGTATGAATGATAAATGGTTGAATTTGAGTTTGTTTAGTAGATTAAATTTGTGCATATTGAAATATTAAGGGATGACATAAGGCATTGTTTGGAACACATCCAAAGCTAAAAAGCTGACCTATTTTCATTTCACCTTTAGTACTGATTTTTTAGCCTCTTGACACTTCTTAATGAACCTCATTACAAACTTTGAGCCTGAAACATTAATTTGTATTTGCCTTTTTTCTTTGGTCTTGCACTGCATAACTATAGACGTCTAGCAATATTTATTGAGGGTTAAGTAGATACATCAAGGTAGAGTTTGTAAAAATAGAATGAAATAGGAAAGAGTGGTGTGATATTGGAACTATAAATTAGCATGAAAGTGCAAAACAAAAGAAAACTTCAAAAAGAAATACGAGTGGAAAAAGTTCTTAAAAGGAAAAAAGCATTGGTGAGTGAGATAAGTTGAAAAAGGAAAGTGACGAACTCACGAGAATAGGAAAAACTCGTTCATTAGTGCACAGAAACTCATAGGCTAGCTGTAGTTACTATGGCATGTTATGATTTCCTATATGGCAAAACAAGGAAGGTGAGAAAATGAGAAATAAGGTGGTGAGCGAGTAAGGGTCACTAAGGGGGAAGAATAGGGATCAATACAATGTGCCAAACTACTTTTTTATTTGTAACCCCTCTTGATGCTAACTATTTTTGAATTTCATACATGTCCTAAGCCTCAGAACTTTACAAGTCGAAAAATCCTATGTGAACTAAATATTCTTATGCATGAAAGGACATTACATTAAACAATTGCATAAACGACTATTTGTATTTTTCTTAGATAATCAAATTACTTGTATGATTTATTGATGGATCCCTACAGGTGAGACCCTTAATCATGTGCTCTAAAGTCAATACTTGTATTATATTTTCTCAAGGGTCATCACTTTTATTTCTTGTTTTTGTTTTGTTGCTTTAGGACAAGCAATAACTTAAGTGTGGGGGAGATTGATCTGTCATAATTTGGTGTAGTAGATTAAACTAATTTACACTTTAGATGCTTGAAAATAAGTACTTTCATCAATTTCTAATTATGTATTCTTAAGTTTCCATTAAGTTAATAAAAATGTGAAAATTGATTCTTTTATTGACCATAGGGGCCGAATGAGGACTCAGAGTGAGCTGATGGACTTTATAAGTGTGCAGAAGACTATTAAAAGGTGTAATAAATCAATATTGGTCACTATGTCACAACACGGAGTGCTCAATGTCGTAACATAAGGAGCAGAATAAAGTATTCACGAGACTGCCTTCGATGTCCCGACACAGACTAGTGGTGTCGCGACATACCCCTAAAGATATCCTAGGAGGAGTATACTGACTGCTATGTCATGACACAGGTCTTCGTGTGTCGCAACATCGATTCTGGATGAAATAAAACACGAGCCAGGGGGTGTTTTGGTCAGCACAATCAAACTTAAACTTCAAGAACGTCAAATAACCTAGGGTTAATGGCGACGACCACCTGAAATCTATAAATAGACTCATTTGTCACATGTAAAAGACACCAATTACTTGGTATAAAATTTCACTCTTAATTTTAGTTTAGTTTTCTTTCTTTTTAGGTTTTTATATTCATTTTCAATATTTGTTATAAAATGTAAAAGACACCAATTCTTGGTATAAAATGTCACATGTAAAAGACACCAATTCTTTGTTCTTCCTCAAGAGATTTTATTTGTGGAGGCAATAAAACTTGTGGATTCTCTTCATTCTTAATGCAAATAAGGTGTTTTCCTAAAATCTATATTTTGATTCATTCTTCATGTTCTATATTTATATAATTTTTATATTGTTCATGAATACCAAGTGAAACTAATCCTTCTATGGGGGATTAGCGAGTGGAGGTATGATCCATTAACTATTTTGTAGGGTTATTCCATGGATCAACTACTTGGGAAAGGAAGAACTTAAAACCCTAGGCCTGACAACTCTAAGAAGTCATCAAGGTGGGATTAAACTAATTATCCCAAACTTAACAAAAATGGTTGATCTGTCGTAATTCGGTGTAGCAGATTAAACTAATTTTCGCACTTTAGGAGCTTGAAAACAAGTACTTTTGTCAAGTTTTAATTATGTTTTCTTAAGTTTCCTTTAAGTTAATAAAAATGTGCAAATTGAGTCTTTTATTGACCTTAGGGACCGAATGAGACCTAAGGGTGAGCTAATGGACTTTATAAGTGTGCAAGAGACCATTAGAAAGCGTAATAAACTGATACTGGTCACTAGATCGACATACAGAGTGCTTAATGTAGCAACATAGGGATTAGAATAGACTATTCACGAGACTGGCTTCGATGTTGCGACACAAACTATTGGTGTCGCGACATACCCATAAAGATATCCTTGGAGGGGTACATTGACTACTATGCCACGACATAGGTCCTGTTGTGTCGTGATATCGACATTGGATGGAATAAAACACGAGCCAACGGGCATTTCAGTTCGCACAATTAAACTTAAAGCTTGAAAATGTCAGCTAACCTAAGGTTAAGGACAACGACCACCTGAAATTTATAAATAAGCTCGTTTGTCACATTTAAAAGACACCAATTACTTAGTATAGAATTTTACTCTTAGTTTTAGTTTAGTTTTCTTTCTTTTTATGTTTTTAGATTTATTTTCAGTATTCTTTTCTCTTCTTAAAGAGATCTTATTTGTGGAGACAATCAAACTTGTAGATTCACTTCATTCTTAATACAAATCAGGCGAATTCATGAACTCTAAATTTTGGTTCATTCTTAATGTTCTATAGTTATATTGCTTTTATATTGTTCATGAAAGCCATGAGGAACTAATCTCTCTATGGGGGATTAGCGAGTGGAAGTATGATCCATTAACTAATTTGTAGGGTTATTCAACAGATCAACTATTTGGGAAAGGAAGAACTTAAAACCCTAAGCCTAACAACCCTAGGAAGTCATCAAGGTGGGAATTAACCCAAATTTGGTATGGTCTATCCGTGAACACCTTCATCCCAAGCTGGTCTAGACTGTGAGGTCAGAAGATATGTAGTCATTTCTGACTTGTTATTTGAGTAGAAGATCAAAAGATCCTGCTGAGATAGCAACTAGTTGAATGAAGAGGAACCCGAAGCGATAGTTGATAAGGATTACCTAAGAGAGCTAATCACCCAAAACCAAATTTGATTTATTCTACTCTTTGATCTTTTAAAGTTTATTCCTTTATATTATATTACTTTATTATTAATAAAAATCTTCAAAAATATTTTTATTTTTACTATCGTACTATAACTGATTTAAAGTACTAATTAGATCTTTTAGCATTTAGGTTAAAATTGATCTAGCACTCGCCTCCCTTGGGTACGGTCCTTGGTGTACTCACCTACTCTGTTGTAACTATATTACAACTAAACCTGTATACTTATGGATTCTGCTTCATATATCTATATCTTTTACTACATTATTCACACTCTAGATGTTAGTATGTTTGAAGAAGGAAATGGTGCCATTTGTTATCAACCCTATTGAGTTAGAATTGAAGTCGTTACCTGAACATTTGAAATATGGATATATGGGAGAACAAAATACTCTGCCAGGGATTATCGCTGCAGGCTTTGATGCAAATCAAGAGGAGGCTCTAGTGAACTTCCTAAAAATGCATAAATAATGATGGGAAATTGGTGGTAAAAAAGGATAAAGTCAGCATAGACTTAATACAGCTAAGATCAAACTAGAAGAAGGGAAAATGCCTGTAGTTGATGCTCAGCGTAGACTTAATTAGCTATGAAATAGGTGCAAAAAAAGGAATTGCTTAAATGGTTAGATGCAGGTATTGTTTATGCCATTTCTGATAATGAATGGGTTAGCCTTACACAGTGTGTTCCAAAGAAGGGAGGTCTAACTGTAGTCGAGAATGATAAAACTGAGTTAATTCCAACAAGAACGGTTACTAGTTGAAGAATATGTATTGACTACCGAAAATTGAATGATGTAACAAAAAAAGATCATTTCCCATTGCCCCTTATTGATCAAACTCGTGATCGATTAGTAGGTAAAGATTATTATTCTTTTCTTGATATGTACTTAGGGTACAATCAAATCCCAATCCATCCAGATGACTAAGAGAAAACTACTTTCACGTGTTCTTTTGGTACTTATGATTTTAAAAGAATGTCAGTTGGCCTATGCAATGCTCCAACAACCTTTATGAGAAGCATGACTGTTATCTTGGCTGATATGTTAGAAGAGGGGTTGGACATATTCATGGATGACTTCTCAATTTATGGAGACTCTTTTCAAGATTGTCTGTCTAACCTTGAAAAAGTTCTAACAATGTGTGGAGAGACTAATCTAGTGTTGAACTGGAAAAAAAATTGTCATTTCATGGTGAAAGAAGGATTGGTGGTGGGACATCAAATCTCAAGAAAAGGTATGGAAGTAGACAAAGCCAAAATTGAGTTTATAAAAGACCTTCCCAATCCAACAAATGTCCGGGGTGTTTGAAATTTCTTAGGCCACGTAGGATTGTATCAGAGATTTATAAAAAGACTTTGCTCACATTTCTAAACCATTGAATCAACATCTTCAGAAGGAGACACCTTTCACATTTGACCGAAACTATGTCAAACCCTTCGAGGTAATAAAAGAGAAACTCATATCTACACCAATAATCATTACCCTGAACTGGTCAGAACCTTTTATTGTTATGTGTGATGCTACAGACTATGCGGTAGGTGAAGTTTTGGGACAAAAGAGGAATAATATATTTGGGGCTATTCATTATGCAAGCAAAACACTAAATCCAACACAATGCAATTACACTACAACTGAAAAGGAAATGCTGGCAGTCGTGTTTGCCTATGAAAATTTTTTACCCTATTTAATGGAAAACAGAGTATATGTTTATATTGATCACTCTGCATTAAAACACTTCATAAAGAAGAAAGAGACAAAAGTCAATTAATGAGATGGGTTTGACTGCTTTAGGAAGTCGATCTATATATAATGGATAGAAAGAGGACTGAGAACCAAATTGCAAATCATTTATCCAGAATCGAAAATACCTTAAAAGTAGAAAATAGTGAAAACTTAAAGAGACTTTCGCAGATAAGCAATTATTTAGGGTTGACATCCATCAAACAAGACCTAGAAAACATATTACACCATGGTATGCAGATTATGTCAACTATATTGCAAGAAGTGTCTTTCCGTCACGAGTATCCTGGCAACAGAAGAAGAGGATAGCTCAAAATTAAAAAAAATTACATTTGGGAGGATCCATATGTGTTTCGGCAATGTGCGGATCAATTGGTCAGAATGTGTGTAACGGAGGAAGAGATACTTGACATTTTTCAAGGATGCCATTCATCTCCATGCAGAGGGCATTTCGGTAGAAAAAGGACAACCTAGAAGGTGATACAATCAAGATTTTATTGGCCAACTATGAACAAAGATGCCTATGGATTCATACAAGGATGTGATAGATGTTAGCAAACTGGGAGTATCTCAAAAAGGGACAAAATGTCGTAAATAGGGATAATTGAGGTAGAAGTATTTGATGTCTGGGGGATTGATTTCATGAGAGCATTTTCAAGCTCTTTTGGGAATCAATACATCATTCTAGCTACTGATTATGTTTCAAAATGGGTCGAGGTGGTTACTTTACCCACCAATGATACAAAATCAATAGTGAGATTTCTGAGAAAAAACATATTCGCTAGGTTTGGTAAGCCGCTTGAATTGGTCAATGATGAAGGATCTCAGTTCTGTAGCAAGCAATTTGAAGTTTTTTTTGGCTAAATACAACATAAGACACTAAATGGCAATAGCCTATCACCTGCAAGCTAATAGGCGAGAAGAAGTGTCTAACCGTGAAATTAAACATATTTTAGAGAAAATGGTGAACCCAAGTCGGAAAGATTGGGTAGGAAAGCTAGACGATGCATTGTGGGCGTACAAAATAGCATATAAGACTCCTCTAGGTATGTCCCCGTATAAGCTAGTTTATGGTAAGAACTGCCACTTACCAATTGAATTGGAGAAGAAGGCATATTGGGCAATCAAAGAATTAAATTTTGATAGGGAATTAGCTATGAAAGAAACACTATTTCAACTACAAGAATTGGAAGGATTTCATTTTATGGCCGACGAAAACACTAAAATGTATACTGAAATTAGTAGACTTCGACACGATGCAAAGATCCGAAAACATGAATTTCTGCCTAGACAGAAAGTTTTATTGTTCAACTCAAGATTAAAATTATTTCTTGGCAAGCTTAAATCAAGAAGGACATGTACATACACCATACACCAAGTGTCTCCTCATGGGACAATAGAGTTGATCGACAAAGGAGGGCAGGTTTTTCTTGTAAATAGCGAAAGAGTAAAACATTATGTTGGAGGAATGAAAAACACATTAGTTGATGAACAAGTCTTCCAATGCAATACACTATGGGATTTAGGAGGAAAAAAGGGGATATTAACAAACGAAAAGAGTGATAGTGAAAAAACTAACTAAATTGTTGATTTCACAACACAATCGGAACACAGAAGAATCTGGCTTGCATGTTGTGACACCCCTCCTGAATATCGCAACAATGGACAACATTCAGAACATGGGAACTGCTTTTGATGTCGCGACACCACTAAAGGGTGTGGCGACACCACTGCATAACTCTATTTTCTCAACTAAATATTAACTACTGACGTTTTTGTAGTTTAATTATATTAGGATTCTTGTTCTTCAATTTTTTCCTTAGTAGAAATAAATTATAACTCTTAAATACTTTATCATTTTCTTCTAATGCATAATTAGGTCACATTGATTCTCTTATTTTCCACCACCAAGAAAGAAATATCAATTTGCAAACGTAAAAGATCGTACAAAGGTTTTTAGAAAAAATAGATTACCGAACGGCCAAATTTAGTGTAAGTGTTTCAAGCCTAGCTATTGAATTCCAGGAAAGCGACATGGATAAATACTTGCAACAGCTACAGCTGTATACTTTCATCCAAAAGCAAGGATTTTATCCTTTAATGTGGAATTCTAAAGGAATATGGGAGAACCCAATAGAAAGAGAATGGACAAAATTTTGTTTGTCATCTGAAGAGCTTACAATAATTCCTATAGTGCAAGAATTTTATCTAGCATTGAAACAAAGGGAAGCAACCGAACCATTTTACAAGATGTGGTCTTTTTTGAAAGTTAGAGGGATTAATGTTTCGGTAATTGAGATGAGTATTTTCCAATTTTATGATGCATCATATTATTATCGCGACTATCTTTATAAAAAAAATTTGAAGGAATTCAAAAATATAGGCACGGAGAAAATACTGAGATTCTCAATGGAAGGGCAAGAGATGTGGACATATCAAACAGGAACAACAATACTTGAAACACTCAATCAAGAGTTAACAACACCAAAAGCCAAGATGTGGATGAAATTTTTCAGGCCAAGAATATGACCTACAGTAGCGATGTTCGAGATTAGTCCCATCCATGCTATTATAACATATGGGATACTCCAAAAGAAATAAATATGTATTGGTACGTGGATATACAAGAATATAGTTGAATGTGCAAGAAATTTAGGAAATGGAATATTTTCCCCCATTTAATTACAAAATTGTGTAAAAGAGCAAGAGTTTCTATCGAGCGGTTGGATAAGACCATTAATCCCCGAAGGAGTTCCTATCGATCAATGGGGTAACTTCTTTCATTATCTTTGTACGGGCTACATATTGAGGACAATGTGTTATCTAAAGTGTGGGGGGTAACATAGAAAATTTGTCTAAATTTTTATGTTTTCCTTTCGATTTTTCTTGTCAATTGTGTGCTTGAGCTTGTAGAAATACAAATGATTGGTTAGGAGCATGTATATAGGTTGCTTGTGTTTACAAATAAATTTGTCATGATGATAGGTGATTTTAAATATTTTACTATTAAACTACTAAGTTATATATGTTACACTATAAATAGGCATTAAGTAATCAACTGTACCAAATGATATAGAAAATACAAGGAAATGAGCATGCTAGTATGAATGATAAATGGTTGAATTTGAGTTTGTTTAGTTGATTAAATTTGTGTATATTGAGATATTTAAGGGATGACCTAAGGCATTGTTTGGAACATATCCAGAGCCAAAAAACTTACCTATATTTATTCACCTTTAGTACCAAATTTTGAGCCTGTAAACACTTCTTGATGAACCTTATTACAAAACCTAACCCTGAAATGTTAATTGTATTTGCCCTTTTTATTTGATCATGAACTACATGACTATAGACATTTGACCATACATTTTGATGGTTAAGTAGATACATCACAGCAGATTTTATAAAAAATAGAGTGAAATAGGAAAGATTGGTGTGATATAGGAACTATGGGTTAGCGTAAAGTGCAGAACAAAAGAAAAATTCAAAAAGAAAACCAATACATGTAGAAAAAGTTCTTAAAAAGCAAAAAGCAATTGTGAGTGAGATGAATTGAAAAAGAAAGTGACGAAGTCACGAAAATAAGAAAAACTTGTTCATTAGTGCACAAAAACTCGTAGGTTAGTCGTAGTTACTATGTTATGCTATGATTTCCTATATGGAGAAACAAGGAAGGTGAAAGAAGGAGAAATAAGGTGGTGAGAAGGTAAGGGTCACTAACGGGGAATAATAGGGCTTGATACGATGTGTCAAACTATTTTTGTGTTTGTAGCCCTTTTGATGCTTATTGTTTTTAAATTCCATGCATGTCCTAAGCCTCAGAACGTTACAAGCCGAAAAGTCCTATGTGACCTAAATATCCTTATGCATAAATGGACATTATATTAAACAATTGCAAAAATTATTATTTGTATTTTGCTAGGATAATTAAATTACTTGTATGATTTGTTGATGGATTCCTATAGGTGAGGCCTTTCATGTTTGTACACTTTGTAATACACTAAACTTAGATGTTTGAGGTCAAAAGTGGTAAATCAATTTTTCATCATGGCAAAAATATTTGTAAAGATGAAATGTCTAAGTTATGTGCTTCAAATTCAATACTAGTATCATATTTGCTCAATGGTCGTCTTTTTTATCTCTTTTTTTTGTTTGTGTTGCTTGAGGACAAGCAATGACTTAAGTGTGAGGGAGTTTGATCTGTCATAATACGGTGTAGAAAATTAAATTAATTTTCGCACTTTAAGAGCTGGAAAGCAAGCATTATCGTTAGGTTTTAATTAGGCTTTAGTAAGTTTAACTAAATTTAATAAAATGTGCAAATTGTGTCTTTATTAACCTTAGAGGCCGAATGAGGCCCAAAAGTGAGCTAATAAACTTTGTAAGTGTGTAGGAGACCATGAGATGGCATGCTAAACCGATACTGGTCACTATGTCACAACACAGAGGGTTCGATGTTGCAACATATGGAGCAGAATGGAGAATTTCCAAGATTGCCTTCGACTTCACGACACAGCCTAAGGGTGTCATGACATATCCCTAAAGACATCTTGAAAAGGAGTATACTGACTTCTATGTTGCAACATAGGTCCTGATGTGTCGCGACATTGACTCTGGACGGGAATTAACACAAGCCAGGGGGCATTTTGGTTTGCACAATCAAACTTAAAGCTCGAGAATGTCAGCTAACCCTGATGACGGCCACTTGAAATCTATAAATAGGCTCATTTGTCACACATTATGAACATCAGTTATTTAGCTTTGAATTTCTCTTTTAATTTCAGTTTAAATTTTCTCTTGTCTTACATTTTAGATTTATTTTCAGCTTGTTCTTTGTTTTATTTTTGAGAGATTTGATTTGTGGATACAATCAAACTTTATGGATTTGTTTTCATTCTAAATACAAATCAGACTTTTTCCAAGTCCCTCCACTTGATTTCCAAGTCTTTATGTACCCTGCATCCAATCAATAATATTAGTTGATAGTGACTTCTCGATGAGCTATTGTCGGGACAACCTATTTAAGTACTCTCTAAGCTCATAAGCCCGTATTTAGGAACTAGGCCTCTAATCCTCATCTTAATAGAAATAAATACATTTGGGTGAGGAGCAAGTTGAGGAATGGATTTGAGTTCCCAACACAGTGGTTCATTCCTCTTGAGTTTGTCTGTACCCATAGATAACCGCTAGATAATTAGCCTGCGGAGAAACAGCTTGACAACCTAAAGTTGGACTGCTCCCTTGTGTTGGAAAATCTTATTATTGTGAGAAATGTTTTTCATTTCTGCATGGAGAATCATCGCACAAATGGTTACAGGCCCACGGATATTGCTGTTGGAGTTGATTCCCAAGTCGTACACCCCTCTGACACGATGTAGCCTTACAACGCTTCTGATAACCTAGCCATTTTTTTAGTTGGGAGGAAGGAAGAACCCCGCCCCACACTTCTTCTACACCTTCTGCAAGCTATGTATGCACTGCTAGTCTATTCCAACAACATCAGCCACTAGTGAGTTCTTTGATGGTCATTGCATTCCTCGTATGGCTGAACCTAACATTTTTTTTCCAAGTTCTACCCAATATTCCACTCTGTCTCATATTTCTAATGATATGGGTGTGGATGCTATCATGGAAAGGGGGCAGAAGGTTGTTGACACAACTTATGCAAGGGTACAGACGATGTAACAACCTATTTTTAGTGGTGTCAAAAATAATGGTTTCGGGACCACAATTCTGACAAGTGAATTATGATTTTATTATTTTTTTGATGTTTAAAAGATCATACTAAGGTTTTCTTAAAAATTCGTTAAGAAATCTTGATGTTTAAATGATTAATTGGGTGAAAATGACCAAATTGCAAAAGGTGTAAAAGTTGAGTGCTATTAGTTAAAGGGGTCAGATGGCTATGGAATTTTAAGTTAATGGACTTCAATGGAAAATATACCATTTAATGAGTTATTGGATAGTTATGGATAGGCTTTATTTAAATTTTAATGGTTATAAAAGGTTAATTAAGTAATTTGGTAATTAAATTAAAATGTTAGTTAATTAAAAGATGAAAAAAACTATCATATTTCTCATTTTCTTGAAGCCACATTTGTTTCCACCATTAGAGAAGAAGGTTAAGTTTGGCCAAGCTCTTTTTGTTGCATCCATTTTTAATAATTTTTATGTTTTTGAGTTTGTTTTACCTTAATCTAGCTAGCTCGGGGGTTAATTTGCAAAATTGTTAAAGGTTGAGGGACTTTCCATGGATGTTTTTGAATGAGTTTAGATGTTAGTTGATAGATTGTTAATCTTTGTTGTAAAATAAACATGTTTTGCTAAGTGATTTTTGATGAATTTTGGAAATAGGGATTAAATTGTTAAAAGTATAAACTCATGGGTTTTATTGTGAAATTTTGGTAATCATGGGTTGTTTCAAGGTTCTTTGTAACTTTGGTTAAGTTGGATTTAGGTTAAAATGGTTAGATTTTAATTTATGGGCTTAAGGACTAATTTGTTAAAAGTTAAAGAATTAGGGGTATTTTTTAATTTTGCATAATTATGGATTAAATTGAATTCTATAAGTACTTAATTGAATGAAATTATTTATTTAGATTAAGATAAATGACAATCGGACTTAAATCGAGGAAAAGCTAAAGCTTCGGATTAGTTCGACTATACTTCTACACCGTAATTATCGAGGTAAGTTCGTAAGAACTGCAATCGCTTTAATGTTAGCTAAATTTTATTATTTGCTATGTTGTTGTACTATAAATGAATTTATATATAAATGTATCCATGTTATGATGAACTAACAGGTACCGAGTCTCGATTGAACCTTAAAAATTCTTAGGATACAAATGACATGTCATTAGGGATTTCATGTTTCGAGTGTTGGTCTTGAATGTCCTACCGATGGTTGAGGTCCTACATCTGTTGTGGATTCTCCACAGCTCGTGTGACCAGCATTGTGTAACTTATATTCTGACCCATAGCTCGTGTGAGTAGGCACATTTCATAGCTCGTGTGAGCATTGATGTAAAGGAAAGATTACAGTTATATGTAAAGTCACACTATGTGTGAGTTTTCCCGAGTATCTGATGTAATTCTAATTAGTTCAATGGGCAAGAAAAGGAAAGGAAATGGTAAGTATGCAAATGGAATGAATCATGATCTTATAATGATATTTATGGGCTAAATGATGTATTTACATATGGAAATTTACTTATCTTATGGTTAAATTCATTTGTATCATGAACAAGTGCACTAACTTGTAAATTGATGTTGTTGTTTAGGCTTATACTAAGCTTATGGAATTGATAATGATTTATGCTTAATCTATAAATTGTAAAAATGAAATGGTAAGTTATGTTTAAGTTTATACGAGCTTACTAAGCACTCATGGCTTACGTAGTTATTTTCCTTTATTTTATAATTATCGGAAGCTTGATCAGTTGGAAGCTTGTCAGAGACCTATCACACCATCCATCAACCATTTTGGTAGTTTTGTGTATTTTGGACAAGGTTAATAATGGCATGTATAGATATTTTGTATTGATAGTTTATGGATGTGTAAATGGTTGCTTTGAAATGTTTATGTTTGGTTGGTGAACCTTAACACCTCACTAAGTTTTGTCTTTTTGGTCACTTTCAAGTGCATGAATAAGGTTCTTTTGGTATGTTGATGATGGCTTGAAAATGGTCGTTTGTGACATGTTTTAGCACATATTTGAACTAGGTTTTTATGCATGACATGAGGCAATGTTAACTTGATTTGGCAAATGATGTTTTGATGCAATTATGGTGCCTTTGGATGGCATATTGGTTAGGTGATTCAGGATGTTTGAAATGGTATGTTTATGTGCGTTTGAATGATGTTCAAACCCCTTGTTTGTGTGCCCAAATGGAATGGTTAGTTATGCATGAAATTGACTTGGAATGGCTTGATTTTAGGTAAATTTATGGATTCACACGACCTGGTGACATGACCGTGTCTCATTTGAAAGTTTCTTAGTTTTTCAAGTTAGTAAATTACATGGCCTAGCACA
Organism: Gossypium raimondii; assembly: GCF_025698545.1. Lineage (NCBI taxonomy): Eukaryota > Viridiplantae > Streptophyta > Magnoliopsida > Malvales > Malvaceae > Gossypium > Gossypium raimondii. The sequence goes on from NC_068575.1 coordinate 14,491,404, forward strand.
GGGCCTAGCACACGGGCGTGCGTGGCAACTCAAAGAGTTACACGGCCTGGCACACGGGCGTGTGAGACAACTCAGTAAGTTACACGGGTGAGGAAACAGGCTAAGGTGATGTCACACGGCCTGGCCACATGGCCATGTGACCCCTATTTTCCAAATTTTGGCAACTTTTTCTTAAACTTTTCATTTTGTTTCAAATTAGTCTCGAATTACTTCTATGACATTTGTAGGACCTTTAAGACTCGATTTAGGGACAACATGCATGTGATTGAATGGATTATAATATATTTAGTTTGTTTAAATATTATGATGGTAAATGTTTCTGATTGTACAGTAATGCTCTGTAACCCTAATCCAGTGATGGAGACGGGTTAGGGGTGTTACAAACAGGTAGTAATAGCCATAAGAGGCTAAGGGCTAAAGGGGGATCTCGAAGTTCTAAGGAGACCAGTGGCAGTAGGTTGGTCTATTGTAGGTGAGGCAAGAAACCAGTTAGTTTCGAGATGGAACTTACTCACCTTGTCCTCCCTTCTCATCCTGAGACTCAAATAGAGTCTGCCACTCTAGTGGACTTGGCTTTTCTTGCCCAAGGTCCGTCTGATGAGTCCGCTGCCCACAATGCCCTCTTCCTCTGAAGGTCGCAAACCATCTCTTTTAGAATTGATGGACTCCTACCAAATTGTGGTGAATGAATGCGACTTACTTGGTTAGGCCCTCCATGATCAATGTAGTGGAAGTGAAGCTAAATGGGTTCAACTAGAGATAACCCTAGCTTCTCGAGACCAAGAATTAGCCCATCTTTGCCAATCTCAAGATGTTGTAGCTCTTCAAATTCAAGAGTTTGCCGAGACTGTCTCCAGCTAGGAGTTTAAATACAACTCGTTGAAAATGGAATTTGAGGGTAAGGTTCACCAGTTGGAGGGTCATATCAAGGCACAAAAGGAACGTCATTTGGTGGACTTAGAGAAGAATCAAAAGGAAAACAACGAAGCGCTAAAGCGATAAAACACAAAAACCACGATAAGAATAGAAAATTATATTCCCAAGTTGAGGTCCAATCATATCCTACACACCTAAGTTGTCGTGGGCATCTTTGACGAGAACCAAATAAACTTCAACTATCAGTATTGATTTACCAACAATGATTTGGGCTTCGACGTGATGAATCCCTTTAGGCTGAATGAGAAGAGTTTCAGAAGAAGTGAACAAAATTTGATGACCTCTTCTACCCTCTAGAGCTTGATCCAAACACTCTTGTCCCTATTGAGGAAGCTAGTGATGATAAGGAGGAAGACACTGAGGATGCAGTTGATCCGTCGACTGGGGATAATGCTTTATTTGTACTTGTACAGGTTCCCTAATTAATGAAAATTCTCATCCTTTAGTTTCCATGTCTTTTATTCCCACTGTACTCATTTTTCTTTTTGTTATCCCCCAGCATAACAGTCACCAATTCTGCACTTATCCTCATAATATTTATTAACTATTAACAACACTAAGGGGCAAATCTAGTTTTATTGTAGCATGCATATAGGGGTCATTCCTTAACTTCCTATGTCCAGAGGATCGGCTAAATCAAAGCTCTGACACCACTAAATTTGTAACACCCTATACCCGACCCAATCTACAAGTTTGGGTACTAAATGTCACAACAATTCAAATATCTTAACAAAATTTTATCTAAATTAACTATGTACTTAGGCAACCTAACTTTCCAACAATTAACTACTGCTAAGTCTCATTTTATACTAAAAATAAATTCTTACAACTTTGGTTCCTTAAGTACACATGACAGTTATTTACAAGTTTTAAATTAATGGTCAAATTACAGACACAATCATTTGAGACCCTCAGATGTGGCATCAAAGGGTGCCCCTTTATATACATAATTCTGCTATCATGCCCAACTCTTAACTCTAGCGAAGATTGGCTTGGTCCCTCCATTTGATTTCCAAGTTTTTATTTACCCTGCATCCAAGCAATAAATTTTTATAAGTTTGAAAGAAATTAGTGAGGTTTATTCATACAAATTTATAAATGACTATTTAATTTCTAAGAAAAGGATATTCTATGTACAAAGTTAAACTCCCTGGATTTTGTGGGGGAAATCTGTGAACTTAGTTGACGTAACCAATGCTTCAATCACTCTAACCCAAATGTTGGTAGGTATAGTCCTTACTCTTTTCATAACCATGTTCTATCTAGGTATATTCTCATAAGGTTCTTACCCCCATTAATTCATTTTTTCAAGTTTCATTATACCCTTCTTGATATGTTTCAATACTACCTCATATTTGCCATTGTGGCCTACGACAACTATTGGTGGTTATTCAATTAATTACCTTGACCAAGGGCCCTTTAACTTAATCTTTTTTTTCCTGAATAAGGCTTCTTTTACAGAAATTAACTATAGTGTTTGGCTAAGTAACACCCTCTTTTCTATTGTGGACTCGTGCCTTAACTGTAACCCTGTAGTACTTATTCTTTTAGTCTATTCCTTTAAAATACTCCAATATATAGGTAGTTCCCAACATACTATCTCTTATTCAAGTATCCCTTGATAGTTTCCACCCCTGGTAAACCTACAAGATCTTTTTAGTGCTTCATGGCCCTGATAGACTTTCCTTTCTTACTATTTTCTGATAGACTTTATTGAATATTCAGCCTTGAGCTGACATTTCCTCCCATGAATATCGTTTTCGTCTGGTCATTCTTTTAGTTACCTGTTTGTCGATTTCCAAATCAAGATTGTACCCTATTATAGCCTATTATGTATCTGCTTAAACAATGTGGGATCCGCAACTTCTATAGCTGACTATTATTGGCAATACATCACGTTTACCATCTTGTCTAAGGAATCTTTCCCTCATTTCACACATAACTGGGTTAAGACCCTACCTTGGCTCCACTCATCATTGCCTTCAGCGACTCCCCTTATTATCCAATAAGCATGTATTCCCAAACGCGCCAAGTCCATTCTTTCTTGTGACTTGTCATGCAAGTCACACCACAACTTCTTCTTTATACCATAGCGGGTCTTTTGGTTTATCAATCTACGGACTCAACATGTTGCCATAGTTGAGCTATGGTCTTACACATGTAACCCCATGTTTAATGTCCTGGTGGACTCTATAGGTTATCATAGTCGAGCTACGGGCTTACACCTTGTAACCCCATGTTTAACATCTTGGTAGACTCTATTCATTGCCATAGTCAAGCTATGGTCTTACACATGTAACCCCATGTTTAATGCCCTAGCAGACACTATAGGTTGTCATACTCAAGCTATGCTATTACACCTTGTAACCTCTTTTAAGGTGTCACCCCGAAGGACCTTATCGTTGTCACAGTGTCACTTAATAAAGTCGATAGACTATTGTCACAGTGTTTCTCTAATGAGCCAGTTTATAACATTCCACGATGCAACCAAACTCCCTTGAATTCCCTTAAGAATCTGCTCATTCCTCCATTCTGCTACTTATTCCTAACTTCATCTACCCTATCAAGGTAAAATTCCTCCGTACTCCAACACAATATTAACAAATATTTTCATACATTTCATTTCACTAAATATTATCATAAACAGTACTTCATTCATCTATTTGTCAAGTAACAACCAATATCATTCATACACCAACTACTCATTTTTCATAACCGTACACAACCATGGTTCTAGTCATGACTTAGAATAGACGGGAATATAGTTCAAGTAAACAACATAACATCATCAATCACCCAAAAGTGGAGTTCAGAAGCTCACCTTAAATCTTTTCCCCTTGTCAACATAGCTAGTCTTTACGCCAAAGCCTCTTTCGTCATGGCAGCTAAGCATGACAACCGTATAAATCAGTTAAATTGAAGTTACATAAACCTTAACCTAGAATTCATTAAACAGAAACTTATTAGGAGCCATTGTCCTCTTTCTTTCTCCAATTCTCAAGCACAGAGGGTTAAGAAGCTTACCAAACTCTCTTAGCCAATCGCATGAAACCATTATGTCTCCCACTATGGAACTAGACAATTCCATCCTAACCAAACCAGAATTAGAACTTAAATATTTAATCAACAATTCACAATTTTTCCCAAAAATTTTGGTAGAGTCCGCCAACTTACCATGCGTTCAATTAGGTCCCAAAATTCATTTAAATTTGAGTCCATAAAGATATCCGAGTGTGACAATTGCATAACCCATTCGTTAGGCCGGTAGCTTGGACCATGGACACGCACTTTCAACACATGATACTCACCTTGACCATATTAAATTATTGCATTAGTTAAAATCTTCCAATTAAATAAACAAATGACGTGCAACTTTATAAATGTACCTATAAATAACAAAAAAAAAAAATTTACCGGCACATTAATCATCATTGTTGTGTGATTGTTTACTCTAATCAAAGAACTCATTTCAATATCTGCACAAACAATAAAAATTTTAGTCATCGACTAAACAAATAAACAATATACAAATAATGAAAATAATTTTTTCTTAATCCATTTTCGTAATTAATATATTTTTGTAAAATGTAAATTATATTTTAATAATAAAATATACAAATTATTATTACAAAAAAAACATACACTACTAAAACTATCTTATTATATCCATAAATCTTAAACACAAATCTAATCTTTAAAAGCGAAATATAATATTAAAAGTTATATCTAAAATTAACAATAATCTAATCTAAAATATAAAAATATATCTTTTTAAAAATTCATTATTACAAAAAAAATTAACATACCTTAATAATATTACTTTCTATTCCTAAAACTTTAAAAAAAATAACTCTCTTCCGAAATATACTAAACTCTTTTTCTTTTCCTAAAACTCAAAATTTTTTTGCCAACCTTTATTTTCTCTTCCGGTGGTGTGGGGTAGGGAGACCAAACCCCCTTTTTATACTAATCAGAAAATGCCTGAAAATTGAAAAGGAAACAAAAAAAAGTTGGAAAGCAAAAGAAAAACAGGATCCGTGACTGTACTGGTCCTTCTTTCTCTTTTGCTTTTCAAGGTTTTTTTCTTTTTCAGTTTTTTTACCAACAGTAAAAATATATTAAAAAATATCGTCAATGTTGGCTGACACAATAGTAGCACCAATAAATTTTTTTACTCTGGTATACCCGAAGAAATACGATTATTTTACTAAAAATACATACCAGTTTCGCTTGACACAAAAGCGGCACCAAAAAAATTTCTTTTTTAAAAAAAAAACTAATTACTCTGACATGATTGGGAAGAAAATGGGGGTGGTGCCACCAGTTGGGTACTGTAGTCTTTGTTTATTTTCATATTTAATTTTTTTACTTGTCTCATTTTGGTAACTAATTATTTTTTATATTACTGGGTCAAAAAGTTGAAATAGAGAAATACAAAAAGAAAAAAGAAAAGTTAAATTGTTTTCCTCAAGTTGTACCTTTGTTAATCAAACTGTGAAGTCTATTTTTTTTAAATAAAAGGTTTAACTCATAAACGGTGCCTAAACTACATCATTTTTCCAATTTTGGTATCTAAATATTTTTTTGGTCAAAAGTGGTACCTAAATTATTTTTTCCCCAAGTTAGTACCTCTGTTGTTAGTCAAACCGTTAAGTCTTTTTTAAAAAATAACCAATTAAAAATTATCACGTATAAAAAAGACAAAAAGTATTATTTTCTTTATATATTTTTTAAAATATAAAAAAATAAAAATATTTAAAAATAGAGAAAACTTATTCAGCTAGTTCAACCAATTTTTTAGCTTGATTCAACCCTTATCTTTAGACCAATTCCTGATCCAACCGGTTGATCCAATTTGGTTCTAAAAACAATGGTTTTTATTTATGAAAGAATTTTTTCAATCTTGCCAATTCGAGCAATAGGGGTTGAAGTTCAAAAATAGAATTCACAAACATTTCAAACTTGAGTGAGCCAATTTTGAGCATTGTTGGTATTGCCAGACAATATAAAGGAAGAAAAAGAAAAAGAAAAAATTTTATTTTTTAAAAGTTTATATGACATGGCAATCTATTATTGGTCGAACTTTTTTTAACGAATATCACATTTTAGTGTAAAATGGGCAACGAAATAATAGTTTAGGTACCACTTGTGATAAAAAAAAAGTTTTGGTACCAACTTAGGAAAAAGAGTATTGTTTAGGTACTAATTTACAGGTTAAACCTATTTTTTTTACAAACTTAATGGTTTGAATAATAGATGTACCAACTTGAAAAAAAAATTCAGTAACACTTTGACAAAAAAAAGTTAGGTACCAATTTGTATATTAAGCCTAAAGAAAATCCAATATTAACATTTTAATGGGAATAGTTAGGGCTAGTTTTTAGAAATATGTTGAAAATAACAAAAATGAAAAAGTATGCTGAAAACTTTGAAATTTACCGATCTACACTGTTTTTGGAGAGAGAAAGGAAAACACGTCTTATAGGGCGCATTTTCCTCTTTCTCTTAAAAATGCATTCTACAGCACGTTGTCACTGTTGCATTAGCGAAAACGTGCCTTGTAGAACGCATTTTTACTTTGCTAAAAATTATTTTTTTTTCTTGCGGTTAGAAATTAGAAGTTTGTAGATTTATTTTTGTCTGTGTTTGTGATTGACATTGTTATAGTTTTAATGTATGTTTGAATTTATGGTGGTGTCGTGGAGCTGGGTGACCTACAAATTTTATCTGTCATGTGAGTATGGAGTCATCACCCGTGAAGCCAGATCGCATTGCAACTCAAAGTCCCAATTGATGGTGATTATATAGTCTCGGGTTGAAGTGTAACTAAGGCTTCAAGTTTACAAAGGTTATGTTGTCAAGGGATGGAGCAAGTTTACAAAGGTTATGTTGTTAATGATTGAATTGTAATTCATCCATTGGTAAACACTAACTTATTCGTTTATTCATTAATTTTTTTTTGTAAATTGTAAGTTAATATTAATTATTGAAGCAATATATATTACAATAAGCAAGCCAAAATTTTAATATTTTATTGTACCTTGTCAGCAAATCTTTGCTTTTTGAAAATATTGTAATTAACAAATGGATGAAGAAAAACTTAAATGAAAACGCGGACAAAGAAATGAAAAAAATGATTCAAACTCACCATACGATATGGTACAAAGCAAACCAATTTAATAAATTTGTTTCGTAGATTGTAAATAAGTGTACATTTGGAATGTAAACAAAGTATACAATTTGGGGAAAATTAAAAATAACATAATCATTGGTGTCCCAAATGTGTGCCACAACCAAGTGGGCGTCGAGCACCTTGGGTTGGTGGTTCCTCATTGACTTTGTCTTCATCTTTACGTGCACATTAAGTTTGATCGCCATCTTCATCTCCTTCCTGTGTGGTTGACTAGTCTAGGTCATAATCGCCCATCGTACATCCCCAATGTATGATTTGGTGGTTACGAGGATGACCCACTTTGGTAGAACAATGGTGTTAGGGGCGTTTGCGACACTATCGATGAATAACTGTATAGTGTCACATGGGACAATTCAGATAAAAGGTGGGAATTGTTAGCGATACCAGATGCATCGATGTTGCTAGCGGCATTGGCATGTAATATGGTACAGTGGGTGGCAGTCATGCAATATATACCCTAGGAGAAGGTGTTGATGCAGGGAATGATTGTGCGTGTTGTGGTGCTTGTGTAAAATAAATTGGTGCTGAAGGTGTTGATGCAGGGAATGGTTGTGTGTGTCGTGGTGCTTGTGTAAAATAAAATGGATTAGCACTAAAAAAATATAAACCATACTAATCGGAAGGTTGCAAGATAATCGGGTCCTTGTGTGGAGCTGGAGCAAATATTGATCTCCTTGTGGCATCTTCTCAACCTAGGATTGATGGGCCCTCATTTTGGCCTCCTACGGTGACGTTGCCTACTTTTTTTCTGAAGCCGGTAGTAGATACAACTTATGGTTATGCTTGAATCAATCAATGTAATCTGGAGATATCGCCAACTCTAGTGTGAGAAACGGTTCACGCATTAGCAAGTAATCGTACCTACACTGCCAAATCTCGATATGCTTCTTGTGGAATGTTGGCCTATCTTCCTCACATCTCCCTGCCACAAGTTGATATTATGCAGGTCATCGAGCTCCTAGGGTGGCAGTGAAATAAGTTGCATACACCCAAACTGTTGCATCGCTCAGTCGGATTCATGTATCTCGAGCATTGCAAAAATGATCAATGGCACTTTGATATTCTAGATGTTGCGATTGGCTAAAAATTTAGTCAGGGTGCATTCTTCAATCCCCAATCCACATATGACATCCATACAAACTGCAGTACGAATTTATAAATTTTAGCACATGCCTAATATTTAATTTCAAATCTTGGAATAAAAAATTGATAACTTTGAAATTCATAAACTAATCTCCTCTTCGATTTGTTCATCTAAAGCTAGTCATATATCATCGAACTCAGTCGGTATACCTTTGTGTTTCACGGGGTTGTTCCACCTATTAAAATAATATGTGATTTCAAAATTATAACAATAAAAAATTAAAATGATAATGATACTATCAAATGAATTTTACCATATTACCAGTGGGAACTCATAAGGGGCTCCACTCGATGGCGTAAAAATAGTAGTCGATACCAAGCCCACAATTGAAGAAGGAGCATACAACTGTTGATTTTAACTTTTTCTGGTTTCTTCACTCGACACATTTCTCAATACAATGTCTTCAACATCGCTGATCCCCAACTAAGTCATCCCGCTTCTTTCAAGTCAGCTAGTAGTAGTAGCCACCTTAAATGTACCAAATTTCGTGATTTATCTAGCATGAGCTGACCCCCTGATTAACCTCAAGATGAATGCGCGCGTAAATTGTTTTTTTTCAACATCACTCGGGGGAAGCCTCGATAGTTTTGAAGTTATCCTCCAACCATCTCATCTTGATCCGACTATCCCTAAACTTGTCTGTCACCTTCCCTAGTAATTACTTGCATATTGCACTCCAATCAGCACTAAGCATCGGCCCCGTAACGACTTCCCCATCGACTGGTAGGCTGAGTTGTAAACTAACATCCTCGAGTGTAATTGTACACACACCACATGGAAGATGGAATGTATGCATCTCTAGTCTCCATCTTTCGACCAAACACTAATAAGTAGGGGATCCAATTTAGTACCTTTAAGCATGCGAGCCACGTATAAAAATCATTCATCTCACAAGTGTCCATAAATGACATTCAATGCCCTTTCACTTAAATTATTTATGTATGTATCCAAAATTCAATCTTTGGCCTGAGTATATAAACATAAAAAAATAATAATGTTAACAGTATAATAATTAACTATTTAAAATTAAATAATTTAATAATATATTTTCTTGCCATTTGTAAGTGAACGTCGAAGATATGCTTGATATCCAAACGAATAAACTGGTTTATTATTTAAAACTTATAAGGAATAAAAAAAATCAAAGAGAATAAAATTCAGAAAAAGATTTTAAAAAATTAATTGAGAATTGAGAATTGAAGATTGAAAATCGAAAATTGAAAATCGAAAATCGAAAATCAAAAATTGAAAATCAAAAATCGAGAATTTAGGATTGAGGATTGAGTATTGAGTTGAAAAGAATAAAGTTTGGAGGGGTTTGTATAGGGAAAATTATAGTTGTTGAACTCCTATTAGCAATTTGAAAAGTTACTGTTGGAATAGTTATCGTTGAAAGGAAAATGCATCCTGTAGGATGCGTTTCTATTCTCACCCCTAAAAACTTGTCCTATTTGGCACGTTTTCATTTCATTGCTAGATCAATGAAAATGTACCCTTTAAGACGTATTTTTTCTTTCTCTCTCCAAAAACAACGTAAATTAAAAAATAAAAAAAAGCATACTTTCTCAGTTTTTTAATATCAAAATATTTCTAAAAAGTAGCCGAATAATTAGTGTCCCCAATTTAAACCTAAATAATAACATTATTATAAAAATAGAATAATCGTGCTAAATTAAAATATAAATATCAAACCTTAAATATATATTAACATAGTAGAGGAATTAAAGTTAAATTTAACTTATATATATTAATTATATGCCTCCATATACACATTGTTTGTCGAATTAGGAGTTCGTGCATGCCACTTGTATGTTTTTAAGAGATCAACCTTGAAAGTTGTAGTGGGAGGCTATTAGTTATGTTGTGGAATTTATCTCTTTATCATCTGTTCTTCAACCTCAATAAAGAAGCATAAGAAAGATCCTTTAATGGTAATATCAATCATTATGAAGAGAACATAGCTAGTAATGGCTTCCCCTAATGGATGCCATACAACAAGAATCCACCTTTCCTATAAATGACAAAAGATGTAAGGTTTTTTCACATAGATTCTCTTTTAGCTACTTTTCATTATATGATAGAGTTACCCTACTTTATTCTCCTTTCTCAACCCATTTTATTAGCCCACCACCATCACTCCTCTTTGCCCTCGTATACCCATTTGACCTCTTACCCATTTTGTTGATTCACCATGGTCTCCATTACGTTTCAGGCAAACCCAGTCTTCGTCTATGTTTTCTTTCTTCTGTTTCTTGGTAGCCATTACTGTTTTTCCCAAAAAACTTGTCCAAGATGTGGTTCAATGGTGGTCCCTTACCCCCTTAGCACCCATCCTAGTTGTGGTGACCCTAGCTATTCTCTTCGTTGTGATTCTCAGACTCATAAGCTTTACTTTGATGCCTTAAATGGAAGTTCGTACCCTGTTATTAGAATCATGGCTTCAGTTTACCGCATGGTGGTTCAACCATCGCCATGGTTGACTGGTAAGTGTGTGACTCAAGATATGGGTGTAAGTGAAGGCATATGGTTAAACCAAACACTCCCTTTTAACATCACTTCTTCAAATACTATCTTTCTCCTTAACTGTTCCCCACGCCTTTTGATGTCTCCTCTAAATTGCACTCCCACTAGTCTTTGTCACCATTATTTGGAGAGCTCTGGACATGTTGAAGCCAAACGAGCATTGCAGTGTGCTGAGGGGGTCAATCCATGTTGCACCTTCGTAGCCGGAGGGATGCCGTCAGCATACAAAATACGGCTTCACAGTTCGGGTTGTAAAGCTTTTAGAAGCATCCTTCATTTGGATCCAGAAAAGGCTGCTTATGAATGGGAAGAAGGGTTGGAAATTGAATGGAGGCCTCCCCTTGAGCCTGTTTGTAAAAGCCAACTTGATTGCTTTGGGGCTTCAAATTGCTCACCTACTAGTTCAAATGGCCTCTCTCGTTGCCTTTGCAATAAGGGATACAAATGGGACACTGTCGTTGGGTCTTGCTTGAGAAAGAAGAAAAAAAGTAGAGTCAGCTTAAAGGTGTCCATTGGAGTGATCTCCTTTTTCACTCTAGCTATGGCGATTGTTGCAATTACTTCAAGGAAACGATGGAGAAATTATAACCAGGCAAAGCTCATGAAGGCGAGGGAAGACATGTTGAAGTCAAGCAATGGAGGGAAACCAGCTAAGATATTCCGTTTGAAGGAGGTGAAAAAGATGACAAATGATTTCTCTAGAAACAGGTTCTTAGGGAGTGGTGGGTTTGGGGAGGTCTACAAAGGCGAGCTTCCAAATGGGGATATTGTGGCAGTCAAGTCGGCCAAAGTTGGGAACATTAAGAGCACCCAACAAGTTCTGAATGAAGTTGGGATTCTCTCACAAGTCAACCATAAGAACCTGGTTAGACTCCTAGGTTGTTGCGTGGAGGCTGAGCAACCATTGATGATCTATGAGTATATCTCAAATGGGACCCTAAGTGATCATTTGCACGGAAAGTACTCCACCTTTTTAGACTGGAAAACAAGGCTGAAAATCGCTTTGCAAACGGCTGAAGCGTTGGCTTACCTACATTCTGCAGCATACACCCCTATTTACCATAGGGATGTTAAGTCAGCAAACATACTTTTAGACTATGAATTCAATGCAAAAGTTTCGGATTTCGGGTTATCCAGGTTGGCTAGCCCGGGTTTGAGCCATGTCTCAACATGTGCTCAAGGAACCCTTGGGTACATGGACCCCGAATACTATAGGAACTACCAGTTGACTGATAAAAGTGATGTTTATAGCTATGGAGTGGTGTTGCTTGAGTTACTGACTTCCCAAAGGGCCATTGATTTCTCAAGAGATCAAGATGATGTTAATTTAGCTATTTATGTTAATCAACGGGCCACCAATGGTGCGATCATGGAAGTTGTGGATCAACAGCTACTTAAGGATCCCTCAGCTGATATGTTGAAGAGTTTTAAACTTTTCTCAGACCTTGCATTTGCATGTTTAAGGGAGAAGAAATCAGGTAGACCCGCCATGAAAGATGTTGTCCAAGAACTCCATTGCATCATTCAGATTATAGATCAAGAAAATGTTTCTAAAGAACTTAGCCAGGAGATTATATAAACGAACGGTAATATAATATATATGTATATGTACCTTGTTGTTGATGCCTGTAATTTTTGAATATTCATATATATGATAGCAAAAGGAAAAGTTGGAAGAGCTACGAGGAAAATGATGCTGAGAAGGACATTGGTTTTGAATATTGCACACAAAGGGAAAGTGGATTCCAAGGATTTGAGTGGATGGAAAGATGTAAAGAAAAGATCTGGGATCAGATTCTTGCTTTTTCAAAAGTATTAAATGACCAAGGACTAGGCGAGAAATTATGGGGGAAACTGGAATCTGTAAGGTTTTAGTTAAGGCTGTGTGGACTTAAAACCAAAACAAGAGAGAGAGATATGCATATTTATATATAGCTTTTATTGAAGGTAGTAGCTAGGTTTGTCATTCTAGAAATGAATTACCTAGATTTCTCATGTATAATAAATGTTCTCTCTCTGGTCGCATAGTGATGCTGGAAATATATTTGATATTATATATTTATAGGGTTTCTATTGCTTATTTTAATGTGAGTTTTGGTTGATTGGTATTGTCTAGTGAATTCTCCAAAGGAAAATCATGCATTATTTATAAAATTTTGTACGTAAAAAATAAAGTTAGTTATTATATAAATAATTAAAATTTAGTATTTAAAATAAAAGTGATAATTTTTTAATAGAAACATCATGATTTAAATGTAAAATGATTCAATATAAAATTTAAATTTTTATTCACTATTATATTTAAGTTTATTCACTCATATTTTATTATAGATAATTAAAATATGCTTAAGTCTTAACTAATTTGATTGGCATGAATATTATTATCGTTCGAATATACTAAAATGGATTGATGTAGATATTTTGGAGGCGTTTCAAACGATGATAATTCACATGTTATGTGATCAACAAATTCGATTCGTTAATTGACTGTGGTTTTAGTATTTTTGGCTCTTTAAGATTCTGTAATTTAATAAAGACAAAATGCAAGAGCTATCTTAAATCCTAAAGACGATATATCATGCTCTTTCTTTACTTTAGCCAATAGAATATAGCCAACACCAGGCTAATGAACATCAAATTTACATAAAAGGAAACATTCTTTATTCTTTTTTATTTTGGAAAATGGGATTAGTCAAAAGCATAAATAATTGCTTCCAATATTTTTGTTTATGATATATATATGTTCCATATTTTTTTCCCCAATGCTCCCTAGTGGTGGCGATTAGCAATCAATGCTCAATTGAACTTCAATTTTATAGCCAAAGTGTTGTTTAAAATCCTTACTCAACTCAACACAATTCTAATATTATAAAGCGAATAAATTAAGATAGTTAATATGATGTAGGTGAATATATTATCTTTTTATTAATATTATTTCAATTAGAGATGTTCATAAATTAGGGTTTATTCAGTTCAATTTTATATTTTTTTCAACTTCGGTCCATTTTATTGTTTAAAAATAAATATATAAAAAATAATTTTATATTTATTTTAATATATTTATGATTTATTTTAAAATAAAAATATTTTTTTATTATTTTTAATAGTAAAACGACTAATTTGGACAAGCTAAGCTCGAACTCGAGCTTGAAATTTTTTGGAATCGGGTCTCAAGTCGACTCATGAACACCTGTAGTTTCAATAAATTGTTTTAGGTTTTTCACTATTTTTTATTTTTTATACATGTATATAAAAATATTTGCAAATATCTAATAATGAAATTAAACTAATCTCAAATATAAAATACTTATTAATTATATAAAATACTTTTCCATAAACTTCACAGATTGAATCCATCATTAAATAAATATAAAATAAAGAAATGTATGAAATTTTCAGATAAGTAGTATTTCATACATTAAACAATAGGATCATCTCATACTAAGCATGTAAAATCCATCCTTCAACAAATCCAAAATAATAAAAAAAATTAAAAATTATTTTCCTTCATTAGTTGATACACCATATTCTAACCAATACAAGCTAAATCGACTGATATAAATAGATACAATCGTCATCAACCAAATTTTACACTAGACTAGAATCTAAAGATTGTTGTCTTACTTCCGAATGTGATACTTTAACTCAGTGGCGGAGTCAGGAATTTTTTTTTGGGAGGGCTAGAATTAAATTGCATATTTTTACGATGGTAAAAATGCAATTTCATCATTTTAATAGTTTATATCTTTATCATTTGGGGGCAAAGTGCAATTTTAATATTACTAATTTAAAATTTTATAAATTATAAAAAGCCTAAATTGAAATTTTACTATTTTAAGGGGGTCATGACTACCCTAGGTCTCTTAGTGGCTCTGCCACTTCTCTAACCAGTATAGGAGTGCCAGTTTAAAATTGACCACCTTACTAAAAAGCCTTTGAGATGTTTACAAAAAATTATATTTACCCTTGAATAATAAATATTTATCTCTTTAAAATTTGAAAAGAAAAATAAATAAAACTCATTTAAATCTATTTATAAAGTAAATTTAAATAAATAATAATTTTTGTGTTATTTATCACATATTTTATATTTAGTTTATTTTTCTTTTAAATTATAAAATATTAGGCCTAAAAATATCGAGAGGGGTGAATTGGTATTTTAAAATTATTTGCTAATTTTTCTAAATAATAAGGAAATAAAATAAAAGCTTGGATACTTCAATTTATAGTGATTCAACCCTAATTGTCTACCTCCACTATCTTAACTACCCACCACTAAGGATTTCCCAATTCATTATTAGAATTGATTCTTTTCAAGGAGAAGGTATAATTTTTACAATCCCTATCTTTTTCACAAGGCTTAGATATAACATTTTCTCCTAACTTTTATTGCTAATTAGAACCCTTCTTAGTTTTTCTGGCTTAACTAAAACCCTCCAAAATTACAATTGATGATATGAAATAGAGTAAACAAAGAGATCTCTACGAGGTATTTGTTTACAAAAATTAAGCTCTCAAAGAAATGAAATGAGAGTGATAAAGATCTAACAATAAGCTCCTAGAGATGAATTCTAGTCTTTGGAAGCATTAATTTCATGCTTAAAAACTGGCCCAGCAATGTATGTCTCAAGATACCAGAAAAATAGTTAGGACAATCATTAGGTTCATTTTCTATTCCTTATAGTTACTTTTGTTGTAATTTTTCTTAATAAATATATTAAGGGAGTTCGTGTCATTTTCGAATTGTACAATAAAACCATCCATTGTATTAATATTTTTGTATTAAGCAAATATTTTGAATTTTTTGCAACATACAATATGCATTAAAATATATATGCATCTTACATTAAATCTTAAAACATTTGTAAGTCGTTACAACGATATTTCCTACACCCATTAAATTAAATTACCTTGGGGATAATCTTAAACCAACTAGTAAGAACATGTATTTCCATCTAATTAATAGGTATTCACATGTATTAATAATTGCTTCATGTTAGGCCATTATTTTAACTTATGTAGAGTTTCGTGGGAAGTTACTTAACTAGAATGATCTTGAGTGTATAACCATAAACTCAACATTTATCATAGCATGTACTATGAATGAATTGTCGGGGGACAATCTCAACAAATAACATGTATGACTAGTTGTCTTGTTAAAGGAAATCTCCTAAATGAAATCCACATGATAATTCCTACCTCAAGGTCGGCAAATTATCATGTCATCACAAGAGACCATTGATGGAAACCGTAGGTCTTATTTAGGGACCGTCTCCCACTCAATCTTTTAGAAAACATGCAAGATTTTTATTTTTAGTTTCAATCATGAATGTTTAATATGTCTTGAGAAGTACACATGACATTTTTTCCTTAAGCTATATGATATGCTTATCGTAATATGCATGAACATTCTTTACATAAAAAGTAGAAAATAAATTGAATCTGACCAGCTAAAAGTTTTCATGATTCCATCTTAAAAAAAATAGATAAAAAGATTTACTATTATCATCCCAAAGCATTTTTTTGGAAATTTTCAATTTTGAAGTTTTTAAATGTATTTTTATTTTATTTTTGAAATTTTTATGTATTTTTAAAATTAGGATCAAATTGGCATAATGTGTAAACATTGAATTTTTTTTTAGAATTAGGACTAAATTGATAGAATGTGTAAAATGTTAAGAGGTTATATTTATTATTATACTCGGCCATGTCTGTAACACCCCAAACCCGACCTAAATGTTATGGCCGAATCTGGCAATGTCACATTGTAACACCCCTTACCCGTATTCAACGCCGGAATAGAGTACGAGGCATTATCAGAACATATACACTTATAAACGTATTAAACCGAGTTATAAAATTTCATACAGATTAAAACTTTCAAATTATTGTCTTCGAATCGCTAATTAGGGCTTACGAGGCCCAATATATACTCATTCGATCCAAGCCTTATAGCTATCACCATTGTAATATATTAAATATTTAATATCTCGTAAAGATTCGCTAATCTATCCCATATACTTTCACACAGATTAATTCACAATTCACAAGTCTTATCATTTCAAAGCTTATAAGACACATGTACATTTCTATACTAACTCGTATGAGTCTCATACTCATTCATATGCTCAATAAATCCATTAAATCATTTCAACATCGAAGAATCCACATTATGTCAGAAACAATACTAATAACAATTATAAATCTTTTCATATTAATTTCATGTATCATTTGCTGAACTTCATATATCATTTCATAAATATGCAATTCACTAACACATCTTGCCATATACAATATCCAATTGGTGAAATCACTTAATTGAATTCAACTTCAACAATCACAATAAATCTATCACTTGAATATGAGTCCATGTAACACTTACCAACTTTGTCAAATTAGTAAACGTCTTACGGAATTGAGTATTTATTTTCTCGATGCCATAGTCCAACTATGGTCTTACACGTAATCACATAACATATACCGATGCCATAGCTCAGCTATGGTCTTACACGAAATCACATATCACTTATTGCCATGGTCCATCCATGGTATTTTCCGTCAATTCGTCTTTATCACTGAACGAAAGTACTCAACCCTGCATTCTACTCAATTTAAACTTTCATTCGAATTTATCTATCTTTCTCAACAATCATAATTCAACCATGAATATGTATATAAAATAATACATTATGTCATGCATAATACTAACAAATAATTGTTTGGTTTCAGCCATATGAATTTAGAATTCAATTCATAATAACTAATTGAAATGAAACATTATGTCATTTCTAATTCAACATTTATCAAATATAGTCGGGCATATGACCAATTTATATACAAATCATTCATATATTTTATACTTCCTCCTCCTCCTCTCCATTCCACATCCTTAATGTACATAACACTCTTATAAATAACATTTTCTATAATTTTACTATTCACTCACATGTATATTCAAAGTTGTCTATCTGATTCATAGTCACTAAGGGTGGGTTTGGATGGGCGGTGCGTTTACCTGCGGTTAGTGTAAAAATAGCGGTGGCGGTGAGATTAGATACTATAGCGATACTGTAGCGTGAGACGAAAAGTAAGCTAAACGCACCGCACCGCACCCAATTGCCCATCCAAACCCACCCTAAATTATTTTTATCTAGAGCTACAGAGCTCCAAATTAAGATTTGTTAATTTTCCCTGAAACTAGATTCACATATATTCTTACCATAAAAATTTCATAATTTTTGGCTTAGCCAATAAGTACAGTTTATTTTTTAAATTTTTCCCTATTTCATTACTCAACAGTTCTGACCTCTCTTTACTAAAAATTAATTATCTCACTGTACAGAATTCAGATAGTACTTACGTTTATTTCACTTGAAAATAGACTCATTAAGGGTTCTAAACACATAAAGTTTAGCCCATAATTATTTTTGTACAATTTTTAAAATTTTTCCAAAGTTAGAACAGGGGATTCTAAATTCATTCTGACCCTGTCTCACTAAACTTAAAATATCTCAAAATATATAACTCTTTTGCTTACTCTGTTTCTTTTATGTAAAAATAGACTCATTAACCTTTCATTTCATATCTTATTCACTCTCTAATTTGATTTCCACCATTTTTGGTGATTTTTCAAAGTCATGCAACTGTTTCTGTCCAAAACTATTTTACTGTTAATTCTACTATTTCATAATTTCACTTTTTCACTTTCAATCACTATTCAATTCAATTCCACACATATATTCATCATTCAATTACACTTAGTCGTTACATAATCTCATATATTTTCACTTAGTCAATTTCCCATTGAACACTAGGAATATACACGGATACGTAGAGAATTAGCACATAAGTGCCACACTGATATGTAGCCGAAGCTACCACTGAAATGTAGCCGAGGCTACCACTGATATGTAGCCGTAGCTACCACTGATCAATAACACTGGAAATGTCCACGGGCCTGCTCACACAAGCTGTCAGGTGTCTGCAACACATGCTAGATCACCCAGCACCCGGGACTCACTGTAACACTGGTCTCTAGTGACATGTCACTTTCATCCACTTCTATATCTAAGTTCAATCGGGAATTTACACTTAACACTTTATTTTAAACACTTTATCACTTGAATAATTCATGAACAATTTTCCTTCCACATTCAATAATAATAATTCACATATCAAATATAATTCACAATTTCTAAAAATATATTGCTATTATTTACACATAACTTACTTTAGTGCAACAATATAAAAATTTAGCAATTTAGTCTTTAATCTTTTCTTTTCTCCGATCAAGGTCGATTCTAGTTATTTCTTAATCTATAATAACACATTTGACTTATTTAATACTCACATTTATCAAAACAGTCCTTGACTCAAACTTTGGAAAAATTACAATTTTACCCCTAAACTTTTGCATATTTACACTTTTGCCCCAAAGCTCGTAAATTAAACTTTATCCCTTATTCTTATGTATTATGACATGCTGAACATTTTTCCCTTCTATGGCAATATAAAATTCCCACTCTAACACTTACTTATGAACATTAGGTATTTTTACCGATTATGTCGTTTTACTCGTTTTCACTTAAAATCACTTAGCAAAAGTTGTTTAACATAATTTCAAGCTTCATATTCTACCATAAAACATCAAAATAAACACATCTCACCTATGATTATTTTTCCAAATATAAACCCTAGGTTAAATTATTGTTAGAATAAGCTAAATTAAGTTATCGAGACTCTAAAATCGTAAAGAACATTAAAAACGGGGCTTGGAATCACTTACTATGGAGCTTGGAAGCTTGAAAACCCTAACTATGGCTTCCCCCTTGCTATTTTCGTTCATCATGGAGAAGATAAGCACATTTTGCCATCTTTTTCCCTTTTTAATTATTTTTATTACTAAATTACCAAATTGCCCCTAACTTAAAAATTTCCTATTTCACTTATCTCATGTCTATTTTTTTCCATAACTTAACCAATGGGCTAATTACCATATAAAGACCTCCAATTTAAAGGTTCATAACAATTGGACACCTCTAACATGTAGAACTCAACTTTTGCTTTTTTTACAATTTAGCCCTTTTGACTAAATTGAGTGCCCAAACGTCAAAATTTTCGAACGAATTTTTCACAAAATTATTTCGTGAAATCGTAGACCATAAAAATATAATAAAAATAAATTGTCCTCATCGAATTTGTGGTCTCGAAACCACTATTCCTGCTAGGCCCAAAATCGGGTTGTTACAATGTCAATATTTAGTCTAGTGACCAAAGGCATTTTAATAATGGAGTGACTAAAAATTACAATTGATGGTTAAATTAACAAAAAAAAATTCAATGACCAAAATAAAAACTTCTTAAAACTCGAGTGATTATCTGATTAGTTTACCTAAAAGCCAAAAACAAAGTCATGAGAAGAAATCGACACATTAAAACCACACCGTATTTTTCCCTTTAAAAACAATTTGTATGACTACTGTAGAGATATCAATGAGCCGAGCCAAGTTGAGTCCCGGTTCCAAAAAATTTTCAAATCAAAGTTTGTTTTCAGCTTGGTCCACTCAAAAAATCCGTTTTACTATTCGGAAATTAGTAAAATATTAAAAAATAATTTATATTATATATTTTAATTAAATTTAAAATTTTATTTTTCAAATTGAATTGATCCACCCGAAATATAAAAATATTTATTTAAACCCAACCCAAATTGAATTGGGCTTATCGAGTTGGGCGGGCTACCATGGAAAGCTCTAGACAATTGGTAGGTGTAAAACAAAGAATCCATTTAGGTAGAAAATATATATATTTTTTTTCCAACAGGAAAAGAAAAAGAAAGATGATGACATGCTTGAGGCTAGACCTGTCCATGGGTCGGGTCAGGCCGGGTTCAGGCCGGGCCCGGGAAAAAATTTTGGCCCGACTCTTAGGCCCGGGCCCGGCCCGGCCTGAAATATAGGCCTAAAATTTTGCCCAGGCCCGGCCCGGGAAAAAATAATAAGCCCGAGCTCAGCCCGGCCCGACCCGATTTTTAATAAACACAAAAAAAAATATTTTAAAAATAAAAAAATAAAAAATATATTTTTAAAGTATTTTAAAATTTAAAAATAAAAGTAAAAAATATATATTTATTATATTCGGGCCGGGCTGGGCTGGGCCCGGGCTAAAAAAGTTGAGCCCGAGCCCGACTCATTTTTTAAACGGGCCTTTTTTTGCCCAAGCCCATATTTTGGGCCTATATTTTTACCCGAACCCTCCCATATTTCGGATGGGCCGTCGGGCCAGGCCGGGCCGCCCGACCCATAGACAGGTCTACTTGGGGCAGTGCCGAAAAGTGGGATTTTAGTGGATGACTACTAAAGTAAGGTTGTGATGGGAAATGTGCAGAAATGATATGGGGTTGAATGTGGTGAATGATTATGCTATGGGCTCCTCTACTTTCCAAGCCCATCTTTCTCACGTAGCCTACCCTATAAGTGAACCCCTGTTTCATGGAATCTAATTTAGTTTCATTTACATGTTCATATTTTTATTTTATTTTTTTCAATTCTTTTTCATAAAAATAAAGAAGAAGAATAAGATAAAAAAGAAAATATTTTTTTCATTTTAATCTTTTTTAATTAAACTTTCTAATTTTAGAATTTATGGCAAAGCAATGACTTTAGAACAGGAACAGGAGACTTTTGTCTAACGTAGTAATTCAAAAAATAAACCCCAAAAATAAATGTTACTGCAAATCCTTAACAAATTTTCTTTTTCGACATGATCGTAATCTAACGTTGTTGTAGTCACAATAATGTGATGCCCCCATCGCTTTCACTTCTCATTAGCCTCCCTCTCTTTACCTTTTTCTTCATTCACTTTCTCTTTGTCTCATTTCCTTTTTCCCCAATTTTATTCTACACACAACTGCTTATAGAAAAAGCTCAAAACAGCTTAGGGTTTCTTTTGTTTTTCCTTGACATAAAATCCCCAGATTTCTTCATAATCCAGTTCAGATTGGGCTCTTTCTCAAGGTACCCTCTTTTTCTCTCTTCATTTTGATTCAGGGGTTTTCCTTTTTCTTTTTTTTTTTTATTTTCTAAAATTTCTTTTTAGATTATGGTTTCTGTTATTAGCTGATTTAGAGATAAGATGATGAACTTTCCTAATTTTTTTAGTTTGGGTATTTTCCCTTTTTGATATTTTAGAGTAATTTTCTTTTCTGGGTAATTGCTATTTTTGATGGGAAGTTCGATCTTTTATTTTTTTCAGTTTTGCACGTATCATTTTTTGGGGACCATTGACGTATTTGAAGTGGGAGGGACAAGATTATCATTTCCTTCTATGATGTTTTAGGAGTTTGAAGTTTAGAATTTTTTTTTTGACCAATGATTGATTATGCAGTTAGATTTGCATACTGTTGGGAACATAATCTTAGGTTTGAAAGTGTTGCACATAATTATACTACTTCATGTTTATTTGAAATTTTTACACTTTTGAGATACTTCAGAAATTCTTTCAGGTTTTGTTGCCAACAGTGACACTTGCCTGCATTGTTCTGTGATTTTCAATCTCTATTATTGCCTTTTGGAAATTATCTTGATTTCACCTGTTTATAACTATGGAAAAGTGCAACATGTTTGTTCTAGGATTCTTCAAACAAAAACGCATCTAAAAAGAGAAAGGGTATAAAAGAGGCTAACAATGTGTAAAAAATGTGAAAAAAAAAAACTTGGCAAATTGTGGCTCCCTTTATATAAATGCCAAAAATAAAAAAATTGTGAAGCTTGTATAATCAACAACATTTTCTTTGTACTTGTCTCAGTGATTCATATTGCATTCTTTCTGTTGTACAACTTACTGATTGTCTTTCCCATTGAATTTGAATGTTTAGATATATTGTTTGGTGAACTTATGAGAGATGCTCACTTTTAAATAACGCCTTATTAATATTATATTCTTTGCCTAGTTATCCTAAAATTCATTTTGTTGGTTATTATATTATTGTTTATTTTTCCTTCTTTTTTTGTTATTTCTCTATTCTAATTTTGAGATCTATAGCAATTCGGGTTTTTTTTCTTCCTCTGAATAAGACCATAATATTATGCTGAGTCACTAATTACATTGCTCAAATGGATTATTGCAGCCAGGAAAAGCCGAGTCTTAAGGAATCCTAGTTCAAGTGGCTTATTGGAGTTGAAATTTGCTTAAGTGCATTCTTGTTTACCATTATTATTCCTCAAAAGATGGGAATGTGATATGCCTTCTGCTTTGGTTCAAGTCTAGGGTGGATAACTGTGGGCTTCAATAATTTCTTTGGTTTAGTTTTGTTGAGATTTGACTATGCTTGGTTCCTGATAAGCGTGTGGAGTTTCATACTTTGATGAAAATCTTAAACTAGATTACTGAACAACCTTAGTGTGCCAACAGAAAATAGCTAATACGGGTGCACTTTGTTGTGTGGCCGCTGGGCCACATGGAACAAAATCACCCACTAACAGAAGGGACTGTTCCATGGATCGTAATGAACCACATTGGAGGACAAACACCAGTTTTTCTCCTCCTCCATTGAGGATATGGGACTGTAGGTTACACTCAGATGGTTTGTCACATGGGTCGCATGCTGCTGGTTTACACGGTTCATCACTGTCTTCAAATAGCAGAGGTAGCAGAAGCAAGGTAGGCAGTGAAGGGTACATCAATCATCACCACTCTGTTTCTGATGGTGCACTCTC
The DNA here is from genome assembly GCF_025698545.1 of Gossypium raimondii. Taxonomy (NCBI): domain Eukaryota; kingdom Viridiplantae; phylum Streptophyta; class Magnoliopsida; order Malvales; family Malvaceae; genus Gossypium; species Gossypium raimondii. Next base: position 14,514,916 of record NC_068575.1, read on the forward strand.
TTATTCTGGCAGCCCACCTTACAATGCTCAGGTGCCACGATGGACTTCGCCCATTCCAAGGTTCAATCCAGAGGAGCTCCTTGGCTCTAATGTTGGAGGTAATCTTAGGTTGATTCTTACTGTTCTTGCTGATTGAGATGTATGATATATCACATGCCACTTTCTTGTATTAATCGCATTCAGTTAGCTGCATGTCTTAATGCATTTTTTGTTTGAACAGAACGTCAAATGTCATGTACTTTCTTTAAGTTTATTAGTTTTTATATGGTCATTGGTCACAGTTAATTGCCTTTTCTGAAATAAAGGGTTGGTGAAATAAGTTCTTCTAAGTATAATCAGTTAATACTGGAACCGATGTGTGGCATGATATTGTAGATTCTTGGAAGTCTTTACTTTCTGCAAGCCATAATACAACGAATACTTTGACTGTTCATTACTGATTATTTATCATGGTTTCTCTTATCTCTTTCATGATTTCCATTTTGATGTGTTGCCTTTCCATACGAATTACTTTCCATAGTGGCATGTTGTCTTGTCATTTAGTGAGTTATTCAGGAATGTATAATTGCGATATTGGAAAAAGATATGTGCTCCAAAATTAGAGGATAGATGGAATGCTTTTCTGATTAGGATGATGTGTTCTGTCCATTTAAATTAATTCTTTGTTAGAACTATAACTCTATATGTAAACTGCAAGAATATCAGAACGGTCTCTTAGACTGGCATATACTTGTCTCTTCAAAGTTTTTGTACTTCTGTCGATGAAACTAATTCCCTCATTCCTATTGGGGATATATTTAAAATGTTAATCATCTGGTTCAACCCTGAGCTTTGAGAGAACCTGCACTATGGAATTCATTGAACATTTCAGAGGTCCTCTATCAGTGATTACTTTTTGGCCATTGAGCTCCTTTGCTACCTGTGATGTACCCAATTCTCCTTCACGATTACTGTTGCTCCAGAATCGTAGGGCAAAAAGTAAATAAAGCAAGCTTTCGCTTTTGCTGCAGAATCACCTCAGTTGCCCTGATTCTATCCAGTAGTTTGCCCTGACATGTTTTATTCCCAAGCTTCTATTTGGAAATGATGGTGTCTGGGGTTGATAATTCAAATGCTTATATCTTTTTATTGGTTTTGAGGGATAGGCTGATCAATCTATTGAGGATTGTTAGTTGAAGCTATCCCAATTCAATCCCTGGGATTGTTGCATAAATACTTAAATCCATGATGTCATGCTTATTAAAGGCATTTAGATATTGAACTCAGTAGTAGATCCTGTTACAACACAACAGCAAAAGCTCATCATAATATGTTGATCATGATACCAAAAATTAAAACGTTTTGCAAAATTGCCTAAATGATGGATGTTTCCGAAGCAGTCACTTGTACTGTGAAGATAAAACTATTATAGTTCACAGAATTGTATGAAGTGAGGGATGTCACACTAGTCAACTAGCTTGTTTTGTTATTGCTAAATCGAATACTCTATTTATCTTTTCTTCCCTCTTTTAGAAGACTACAGCTAGATTTCTAATGCCCTTTTCCCTGAATTTTATACCAATCAACCAAAATGAAGTTCATTATATATAATTTAGGCTGGAATGTTTGCATTTTCATATTTATGATTCAGCTATCGGCTACAGTTTCCTTTTATAGATTTTCTATCATTTGAACTATCATATGTTTGTTTTCTTAACCTAATTTTAATTATCAGGACCTGTGCCCCAGACCTCTTGGTTCCCTTGCTCCACTGAGGTGACTTGTGTTTCAACTTGGTCAGTTTTGTAGCATTTATATAAGAACAAATTTGATCATTTAAATATTTCCGCTTTTTGTTCATGCAGCGGCGATATGCTGTTAAAGCAGCTACAGGATCCCCTAGCTTTGGATCCCCTTCATCTTTCTCTGAATCTAGTCACTGGGAATCCACTAGCAAGCAACCCTTCTCTTTTCCCAATCGCAACTTCTCTGGTAGGCGTTCTTACATGACAAAAGCTGTTTACCCTCTAGTGTTTCGCAACCCTGTCTCAGATTCCGAAGGCTTTGGTGATGCCGACATTAACAGTATTGGCAAGTTAACACCTAACGAGGACCGCTTCTCACCATTTCACTGGCATGGAAACAGTTCTAGTGTTGAGCACAGGTTTCACAAAACACTTTCTGAACTTCAAAGGTCTGAAGCATCACCAGACCTCAGTGCTAGCTCTAGAAGAGAAGGTTTTAGGTGGAGTAGTGCTAGCAGTTATGATCTAGGGTTAGATGGAGAAAAGTTTGACATTGCAGAGCATGTTGATGTAGAGAACCTGAGGTCCCCTATTGGCCCTGTGGTAGACCACAAGTGTGGAGTTTGTGGAAAACTTTTGTGGCAGAAGTCACCCTGGAGTTCACATCGAATAATTAGAGGTAGTGACATGCCAACTGCTGGGATTCTACCCTGCAGCCATGTGTTCCACGCTGAATGCTTAGAGCAAGTTACTCCGAAGTCCCAGATTCATGATCCTCCATGCCCATTGTGCCTCAAAACCATTGGACCACTAGAAGAATCTGCATCAGTTTCAGAACCTTTGCAAGTGGCTTTGAGATCTTTACGAAGGAGCAGGGGTGCCATGATATCTGAAGACCGGGAAGATGATGAATTCTCAAATCACATCAAGGAAAAACTGAGAAGCAGGTCTCGGTCAGGCCCGAGAGGGAATGACAATGGTTCTTCGATAAAAAATCGTCTTAAGAAGCATTTTACGTTTAAAGGAAAAAGTAAAGATATATTTAGCACAAAGGTATTCCAGAGGATTGGATCATCTTCTTCTTCTAGCAGGGAAGCAGTTCGACGTCAAGTATCTATTCCATAGTTTATGTGATTCACTTGCAAATAGATAGATTTAGTCATTTTCTGGACTCTTGCTACTTTCAATACATTATCTTTTCCTATGGTCATTCTCAGGTTAGTAGCAAGGACATCTCGAATATCTTATTGCTTGCTTAAGCACATTATGAGTTGCAAGCAAGTCTGCTAAGTTTGTTCTATTGTGTTATTAAAATGAGCTATCAATATGATTACACTGCAACATACAGGTTTACTTTCCGTGCTTAAATTGGAAAGTATTCCATTTTGTGTTCGTAGTGCAGATGTATGAATGGAGGTGTTTGCTTTGAAAGCGCATTATTTGTAATTGTATGTTTAGTATTAATATGCAATGGGGTCAAAGGCCCAGCTATATGGCTTTCTTACTCTAATTTTATGCTTAATCAAGTTGTTGGGCGCTTAATAGTGCTTGTTTTATGGGGCCTTGTCTCTAAAGCGATAGTTGAATGACAAGCACAAGACCTTCAGTTGCTCTGTACTTAGAATACTGTTTCATCACATTGCAAAGAACCCTATAGTCTATGATCCATTTCCTATTGGAGACAATAAAAAAGCATAAAACTTAAATATCATGGACTCCACTAGATGTCGATTTTCAGTGCATGCCAGTGTTTGAGACGTTGCTGTTTGAATTATGCATTCACATGTTGTTCTCTGTATAAAAATATTGTGCACGCGGGGTCTCAAATTTGAAGTGGCAAATACAACAAAGAAGTGAGCAGGGAAATCCCAGTGGAGTCTCCATCATATAGATGGGTGGCTTCCACAAACCAAAGCTACTTTCTGGCTTTCATGTGGCTTAGAGTTGATCTGTAAGTTGTTAGTCTCTCTGTACCTTGACAACCCTTTTTAAATTTGGATAAAATGTGGGGTTAACTGTATGTGTAAAGGGTATTCAACTAGGTCTTTTAGGCTTTTATTTTTCATCTTATTCTATTGTTTGAACAAGTTGGCCATGTGATCCCATGTGCAGTTTGGTTTACAGAACTTTCTTTGGCATGCATGGCCTGCTTTGATTTGTTGTTACCATTCTTTGGGACTTTAACATCTGGTTGTGGGGTTGATTTCTTCTTTATTTTGTCGCAAATTCCAACTACCATGATCTGGTTGTTAGTACATGAAATAAGAACAATATTCTTCATTAATTTGGAAATTGATGAGTGATGACTAAGAAAGAATATGGTAATAAAATTTTCAATCTTACTGTTTGTTCTCTACAATGGAATCAAAACCCTTAGCATTGAACTTTTAAGTTGTCCTCAAAAGAGTGAGGAAAAATAACCTTTTAATTTGGTAGAATTTATCCAGTCGGAATCTACTTTTATCAATTGTAAATTATTATTATTATTTGAACAAGAAGTGGTTTACTGGTAACATGCATGCAAAGGTGAAACTGATGTAGTCATTTGTCACCTTTGATTTATTTTTTAATCAATGTTTTGTCAGGTTTCTATCAAGTAAATATATTTTCCCACCGCCATTGATCAATTCTCAGAAGATATGGAATTTTCCTCTTTAGAAGATTTGATTCTAAATTCCAAAGCTTGTCCAAGCAGAAGAGAGGTGTCTAGGTGCTATTGGAAGGACAACTGTATAATAAAAACTAAAGGCATCTAACTGTTTCTCTTTAGTTTCATTTGAATATGTATATATGTTTTCTATTTTATGAACAAAAAAAAAGTATTCATCAATGATGAATAGCTGCACGAGTGTTTGGCTGATTGCCCTTCATTAATGCATTCAATGATTAATACTGCTAGAAATCCAAATGGTGAGATTTTTTTTGCATGAAATCCTACCAAGCAAGTTAAATGGCTATGAAGGAGATTTGCAGGAAAAATCCAGATTTGTTTTTGGAATATTAACTTACACAAATCTGTAATGTCCCCCATAGAGAGTGGTTCGGTTTTAAATATAAGTTCTTCCAAGCTGTAAAGATTATATTAAGCTTCATATTCAAAAGTGAATTGCAGCATGGAGACAATGTTAGGGCTGTCAACTTGGCACAGCTAAGATGATTAAAAGCATAGAGAATGGAATTGAAGTATATTGAGGAAGGAAAAGGGGAAAAGGATAAACATTCCTTTTAGTAAGATGGACGGTAAGCCACATGCATTGATTATGACTTTTCATAGCCTATATTCTATAGATGTGATTCTTCTCCCGAATTTCTTTCATTGATATCTTAATGTAAGACTTGAAGAGGAATTGAAAATCACCAATGATTTCAAGTTAAACATGACTGATGAACTTGGACAGTATTAAGAGTATACTGTGCATTTTTCTGTCCAATAGAAAGTTAAACCATATGCTGCACAAAAAGCTGAAAAACATCAGACTAGTAATAGCTCTAATTTTTTTGGTTGCACTGTAACATCATCACAGCATCTTCTCTTATCAACATAAAAGTAGAGATTCAAACCATTTAGTCGGCACGATGCTCTTGTATCTCTTTTTATCTTTACTACTTTCATGGTACTAAATCACTTCTCTGATAATTTTCTGTCAAATATCTTTAACCCTTTTCCAAATATCTTTTAACCTTTTGCCATAAGATTCACAATCCTGGAAGGATTCTTTAGGTTCTTTAATGATAAGCCACGAATGTGTAAAAAAGAACATCGTAAAAAGTAAGTTTACAAAATGTTGAGGCCATCAATCGATGCAGAGAACCTTTTCCTTAACTTTTTTTTCTTTTCTTTTCAGGTTCAAGTCCAAAAAGAATGTCAACAAGAACATGGGTCCAAGCCAATTGAGTATCCTGTTCCAGGTTTACACATTATTTTCCACTCTCTTTTATATGAAGGGTGCAAAAGTAACACTGATATCATTGCAAATGTCTTTCAAAAGATAAGGGTACCAATTATTATTTTTTATAAAATGTTAGTTAAATAAATCTCCATGAACCTTGGTAGCGTCTACGTTACATCACCTTCCCCTGCTAACCCCTCCCTTCCCGTCAGTTTGTCCCTAGTCACACACATCTATAAATAGAATTTGATCCCCTCATCTCTTCCTTACCTTATTTCTCATTAATTCTTTCTTCTCCAAGTCAAAGTTTCAAAGTTAACTCTTGCCTTTGTAGGTATAAGAACATCATCTCACTTGTACAAATTTATCAGAGACTTTCTTTATTCGTTCATCTACAAAATTCTGATATTTGGATGTCAATTGGTTTTGCAGAAAATGGACTTTCTTGGAATTTTTCTTTTGTCTTCTCTAGCCATGTTGAAGACGATTCATGGACATGGAGGTGGATGGTCTAACGCTCACGCTACATTCTATGGGAGCAGTGATGCGTCTGGTACAATGGGTAAGAACTAAGCAATACGAAATGTATAACTACCATCTGTCCTTTTCCATGGTTCCCGTCTCAGTTACCTTTTTCCATATGATGTAGGTGGAGCATGTGGCTATGGAAATCTTTACAGCCAAGGTTATGGCACAAGCACTGCTGCATTGAGCACTGCTCTATTCAACAAAGGGCTCGCTTGTGGGGCATGCTTTGAGATCAAGTGTGTTAATGACAATAGATGGTGTCTCCAAGGCTCCATTATAGTAACAGCAACAAACTTCTGCCCACCAAACAACGCTCTCCCTAATAATGCAGGCGGGTGGTGTAACCCTCCTTTACGACACTTTGATCTCTCCCAGCCTGTTTTCCAACATATAGCTCACTATAAAGCTGGGATAGTGCCTGTTGCATACAGAAGGTAAAAGCCAAAAAAAACCAGTGTCCTTTTCAGTCTAACATAGCTCTATAACCTCGAGAATTTCTACTTTGTAAGTCATGTTTCATTTAACGCTCATGTCAATTCATTGCTAATACGAATCAACGTAACTAAGTTCTAGTCAATAGTATAATTTTAATGGTTGAGGACATGCTGAAAACCATCATTTTATTTGCAGGGTTGCTTGTAGGAAATCTGGTGGCATCAGGTTTACCATAAATGGACATTCATACTTCAACCTTGTATTGATAACCAATGTTGGAGGTGCTGGAGATGTGGTGTCTGTCTCCATTAAAGGCTCTAGAACTGGTTGGCAAGTGATGTCTCGCAATTGGGGCCAAAATTGGCAAAGCAACTCTTACATGAATGGCCAAGCACTCTCTTTTAAGGTCACAACAAGCGATGGCCGCTTTGTCACCTCCAATAACGTGGCTCCTGCGAATTGGGCATTTGGCCAAACTTTTACGGGAGGGCAATTTTAATTGTTTCGATCTTCACCCCCAAAACTAACCAACATTAAAAATTTAAGTCATCTCATCCCAACAAGACCAAGCCCCTAAGGCTTAAACAACCATTAACCAAGTAGTTTTAGTTTTCTAGTTAGTTGCATCTGATATATAAATACCATTTATAGGTTTGTAATACAAGGACAAAAGTTGTAACCATGGGGTACTTTTACAAATGCCCTGACTGCTGCCGTTGTGTTTCTTTTTTACTATTTTTTATTTTGGGATGAATGCTTTGTTCTGGAATTTGACGTGAAGATGCATCAAAAAGTGATAAAAGTTTGTGTGAATTTGGTCTCTATGGGGCCATAGAGGCCTGTCTACATATCGTACTAAATAATGTTGAAGAGTAGTCTCAGTTTTTCCAGCCAGGACTGCATGTTTCATGTAATCTTTTGGAGTGGAATGTGCTTTGAAGACATCATTTTCATTTTCATCGTCTTGTATAAGATTTACCCTTACTAATAATGATATAGCCTGCATTTTCTGCGAAGTTCAGTTGCTTATGTATATTTTGGCAATGATTTTTGTTAACCTTGAGTATTCGGGGGAATCAAATCTCGAGTTTTATGAGTCAAATAAGTGTTGGGGGATAATTGTGAATCCTAACGCAAAAAAATAACAGAACAAATTTTGCTCAAACCAACAATGGATGGCAGAGAGTTATCCCAGATAAACCCATGGAGAAAATCATCTCCAATTAAAGTCAATCTCCCTCATAAATGGGTGTTTTTTTATTTTGAATTTTGAAGTCTTTTTCGACTTAATCATACAAGAATCGCCTGTATAGTGAAAGGCGTTCAGCCTTGGTTTCAGAAGCAACTTGCAATGAGGTTGCGGATAACAATGTTGTGTAAATCCCACACCGCTAGAACAAAAAGACGTGAAGCGAGAAGCTGATTAGAAAACAAGCGAGCTTCCATAGGCGAGGTATACCTTTCTCGGCCTTTTGGCTAAGATCAAGTGTAGTATCTGTTCTTATCAGTTTAATATCTGATACGTGGGCCATTGGCTTACATGATATTAAATTTATTTTTCTAGTGGGTAAGCTCACCACAGTAGCTTGCTACTAGAGCTTTCGCGCGTCGCCCAAGCGTTGCACTATAGCTTTGGGCTGGCGCACCCCAACCACTACAAGTTTTGAACCGTTATTTGCTCTGCAAGGATTTGGTTGAAGGTAATGTCATATTCTTTTGATCCTGAAGTTTGATAAGGACACCAAATTAGAAAAAATATATTACCGAGAACAACTATTGAAGCAATTCCCACCACAAAAGTCGGCCTTGTTGCAATGGGAAGTGTTCAGATCCTCTTACCAATCTTGTGGTTTGCTTTACTCAACTATTTCAATCATTTTGCAATGCATGGTGTATCCGTGTATTTCAATCATTCATGCAATGTTTGTTGATGGGAACTAAAACAGCATATTCAACATAAGAGGTGAATCCACGTCGAGGCCTAGGGGTCTTGGCCCCAAAATTTTTTAAAATTATTATTAAATCTTTGAAAAATCTTAAAAATTTCAATTAGACTCTTCAATTTTTTTTTTTGTAAATTTTCGTGAAACCTCTAAAATTTTTGAAAATTTTAATTTGACCTGCCAAAATTTTTAAATATTCTCACTAAAACCATCGTTAAAAAAAAAAAAGAGTTAAGTCCCTTAAAACTTAATGTCAAGATCCATCAGTAGTTATGATAAGAGATAAACTGACTTTAACACTCTCGAGCTTGGTTGGAATTGACAATGCACCTCATTGCCTAAAATCCTCCTCACATTTACCCTCGAGTCATACAATTCTAATACTCCTCACTCTATGCCTTACATGATTATCTCATCCCTAAAATGCTATAGTTTAAAGATGTTCAGTTTTCCCTTGGTTCAACATCGAGGAAACTAATGCAGTTTCCTTTGCTACTTACCATTGCAAGTAAAACGTTTGGACTAAAACCAACGATTAAGCTTAATGTTGTTGCCAAGGCTTTTCACCTCCTAGATAACAATCTTGTTATGTTTCTTGTGGAATAACACTTTTTTAAGTACTGAAACTCATAACATGAAATTTTCAAAACAATGAAAACATAAAAAATTCCAAAAAGTATCGAAACTTTCGTATTCCCTATCACAATAATAATATTTTGGAGCAAAGATCAACTTCCTCTGCTTTTCCCCTTTTTTATCAAATCTCGAGGAATTTAGTATCCATGGAAGATGATTAACTAGCTAGTTTGATGTGCTTGAGAAATGTTCATTTAATCCGTTAGAATATTATTGAGTGTTTTTGTGAGCGTGTCTCCCATGGGGGCTTAATTTATCTATTTATAAGGCACGGTCCCTTGATTTGACGTACTAGGGTTAGAAAGGTCTCCATGCATACTAACACGTATGCCATGCTAGTGTCACGGACTTAGATTTTTCCTATGCGACCTGTGCGGCCTTAGGCAGTTTCTTAACTAAAAAATGCCTAAGTCAGCCTTAACTCGGAACAATTGAGGATTCAATAGAATTCCTCTGAGGCACCAATGAAGAACAGCAGAAGAACGAAGTAAGAACGGATCTTGAAAGATGAACAAAAGCCACAAAAAAGCACGAACACTTGAGAGAAAAGTTTGAGTGAATGCTCTCAAAATTCTATTAATAACTGAATACTTTACAATGACCGGAAAAGCCTCTATTTATAGCTGAGCCTCCCCAAAATCAACGATATAAATCAAAGTACATCAATGGATACGATTAAAAGCTATCTAGATATCAAATTTCTAATATTACATAATCGTATCTTCTAAAGATTACATTTAATGTCTATGATCACATATATTTGAAGATCACCTTCCATATTTGCCAAGCATATCTTTGAAGATCACTTTCCATATTTACCAAGCTCCAGAGATGGGCTTTTAATCTCTCCAAGCAATGGACCAGTTCGATTGGGCCAAATGACCTCCCTCAAATGCGATGGATCGTACGAGTTCGTCATGGTTGCGGGCTCTCATGCGCAACCCATGACACTAGGGTCAACACGTATCTTCCTAGTTTGGGTTCACCTGCATGGTAGTGTGAACCCATTACATGTGATCTCGTCTGAGTGAATTATATGTTTACCGAAGTAAAGAAGGGATCAGGTCGGTCTTGATTAGATAGCAGGTCGCAGGTCGATTGTGGCGAACATCCTAACAATTTGCCCCCCACCTAGTTCGAAGAAGAGTTACAAATTGACTCTTTTAAGAACTTATCTAAACGAAGTGTGGATTGTCAAGTCAAACTTATTGCGTATATCTTTCACTTAAAATTGTTGTATAGGCTTTGCCATGTGATCAAGGGGGTACAATTGTAACAAACTGATTCGATTTTCACTTTTAGAGAGGTGAACTGTCGGGTCTCAAACTTCTTTAAAATCACTTGGATTCAACCTTAGATGCTCAACCATTTGGATTTCAAAAAAAAGTTTTGCAAAAGGGGTGCCATTGAGAAGAGAAATCAACACCTAAAGGTAAACATTTTGAAATTCTCCAAATCATCATTCTAGTTAGTCTGGGTTTGGTAAGTCGTCATGGTTAGAATAAGGGGAAGCAGCCACAATGGTGGCAGTGGTCGTGGTAGGCCCAATGATGGGTATTCGAGGCATTTAGAGAATCGTGCCGCTAGCACTCTAGTAGAGGCCAAAGCCTATCCTTGTACCACCAAGTACGAGGAGACGAGTCTTCACTTGGCTATGCTAGGTATTCAACTACCCAATTTTGCTTACGAGTTTTCGATTGTGGAAGGTGTGAAGAGGTTAAGTGACACCGATGATGGTTTTCTACTTCCTCTACATGCGTTGGAGGCTAGTTTTCACCTTCCTCTTCACCCATTCTTCTGGCACCTGCTTGTGGAGTATGGGATAACTCCCAAGCAATTGTCTGGTTTCTTGTGGTGGGTTGCAATCGCTTATTTCATAGATTTTTGTCGACGAGATAAAGCACCATTGCTATTTGTCTTTCAAAATCTATACCAGCTAAAGGCTTGTAATTGGGGAGGTTCGTTAGGCATTTTGTATTTTACTCCTCGAGAGGCTGTGAGTCAATTATCTCAAATTGGTCGTCTAACCTCCGTTTAAATCGTTCCAAATATGTGTAAGTGAAGAAAAAATTTGGGGACGATTTCAAATTCCCTACTAAATGGTTTGTCCCTAGCAAAGTTGTTTGTATATGAAAGCGACCTATTACATGCGAAATAAGGTGGGCTCAACTTGCAAGGCTTCATAGAAGTCGTGCCTTGAAACTCGAGGAAATGTTGACAATAAGGAATGTGTTTCACTTTTTCCTTCTAGATTTGAGCCCTAATGGCTGGCGACCCATTGATGATCAAAATGACACAAAAACATAATCAGTGTTACCTGTAGAGTTCGTGTGGCCACACGGGGCTACTGAAAAACTCGAGCTTATTCTTCTAGGAAAAAAATGGAACCTAGGAATTACTTTTATACATTTTGTAAATTGAAACCTCGTTCATGGTCTTCCAAGTCTACTAGGATTCAAAAAGGTAGAACAAGCAGTCCTATAAATACTGTTGGTGCTGGCGATAGACCTGTTGGTAACGCAAGCCTAGCTCAAGCTGGTGAGAAGTCTACACCATCAAACGAATCAACAAGTCTATCAAGAAAGATTGACGCTTACATGGATGTACAGTCATTCATGCAGAATGTACGAAGTGCTTCTTCTAGAGCTCGTACTAGGAAGGAAGTGGTAGCAGTCAAAAGAGACAAAAAACAATAGTTGGTTCTGCTAATGTTGTACTAAGCAACGAATAAGAAGATATGCCAAAGGTATGTGAGCTTCGTCGAAATAAAGGAAAAGATCGTGCAGCACCCTCGAAGACCATGTCAGCTGCTGTTGTAACCCCTTCTCCATAGGTGTTTCTTCCCCCTATGAGACCACCCACTAGAGGTACATTTAGGGTAATCCAAAATATAGAACCCATTATTCTTAGGGCTCACTGAAATTGGTGTCCACTAGTGGCAAAGTCAACACCTTATTGGCGCAATCAACTAAGCGTGAAAAGGTTCCTCTACTACCCTATTGAAGTGAGCAAGAAGTGGAAAAAATCGATGCCTCAATAGGTTAGGGAATATATTTTCCCTTCTGCTTCATTTTCTTCCACCAAAAGGCCATCCTTGAAAGAGTTGATCATGTCTCTGCAAGTTACTTTTAATGAGACTAAATTTATCACCTTGGGGCAAAAGGAAGAAATAAAAAAGAAAGAATTTGAGAATTCATTCTACTCTACTCAATGAGCCTTAGAGGAAGCTTGCAAGCTATAAAAGAAGTTGGAAGAAGACAATATAAGGCTGGTAGAGAGGAATGAAAGGCTAGAGGAATGCCTTATGCTTTCATAAAAAGCCAATGATTAATTGTATAAGGAGATTGTCATGTTTCGAGTTGAAAAAGTTCACCTTCAAAAGAGTATTGAAGCCATGGGTGAGAACAAAATTGATATCGCTAAGTTGGAAAAGAGTCACAAGGAAGCCTTAGTGAAGTACTAGGGAGACGATGCAAAAGTTTTAAGGCTATCTGCAAAAATTAAAGTCAAACATTCTATTGCATGCCCAAGTTGTTGGTGGGCACTTTAACGCTCAAAGGGTAAACCTCGATGCCTTGAGTCATCTCACAGATGCTCAACTTGGTTTTGACATCCCCTTCCCCTCGGGACCTGCTTAGAAAAAGTTCACTGAAGAGTGAATGAAATCAAATAGACTTTTTATGCCTGATTAACTTGTTGAGGCTAGTGTTGCTCCCATTGCAGATTCTGAGAAAAATGAGAATAAAGATACAAGGGAGGGTGCTGATGACTCGAATGCCAATGTTTAATTTCCTTCTCCTTTATTTGTTGCATCATGGAATGTTGTTTTGAAATGAAAAGACTATTTTTATTTGTGTTTTAATCTATAAGCAAATTGCCTCTAGTATGCTTATTTTACTAATTGCAATTGCAAGTCAATAAACTTATTAGTATATTTATGATTTTAAATCGACGAGCTATTAAAACATTGATTATGATTGTAAATCGATGAACTATTTAGAAAAGGATGCGATCGTATATTGGTTAGCTATGTAAATACCATTTGTAATCATAAATCAAGAAATTGTTTGAATGAAGTTGTGATCGTAAATCAACTAATTTAAAATGAATTGTTCATGATAGCGAGTTTTTATAATAGCAGTCGCGATCGTAAATCAACAAATTGTTAAGAGGAATCGTGATCGTAAATCAACGAACTCTAAATGAAGTGTTTATGATCGTAAATCAATTAACTGAAATCGTGATCGTAAACTAGCGAGCTTTGATTATATCAGTTGCGATCGTAAATCAACGAACTATCAAAAGGAGTCGTGATTGTAAATTAGCGAACTCTAGATGAATTGTTCATGATCGTAAATCAATGAGCTTAAGCTGTGATCGTAAATCAGCGAGCTTTAATGTTATCAATAGCGATTGTAAATCAGTAAACTGTTAAAAGGAGTCGTGATCGTAAATCAGTGAACTTTAAATGAATTGTTCATGATCATAAATCAATAAAATTAAGCCATGATCGTAAATCAATGACTTTAATGATATCAGTTGCGATCGTAAATTTGTGAACTCTAGATGAATTGTTTATTATCGTAAATTAATGAACTCAAACCGTGATCATAAATCAGCGAGCTTTAATGATATCAGCTGAGATCGTAAATCAACAAACTGCTAAGAAGAGTCGAGAGGAGTCATGATCGTAAATAAAAAAACTCAAGATGAATTGTTCATGATCGTAAATCAATGAACTTAAGCTGTGATCGTAAATCAACGAGCTTTAATGATATCAGTTGCGATCGTAAATCAAAAAACTGTTAAGAGGAGTCATGATCGTAAATCAACGAATTCTAGATGAATTGTTCATGATCGTAAATCAATGAACTTAAGCCGTGATCATAAATCAGTGAGCTTTAATGATATCAGTTGCGATCATAAATCAGCAAACTGTTGAGAGTAGTGTAATGACCCATTTTCAATGGTACTAAAAATGGTGGTTTTAGAATCCCGCATTTCAATGATTGAGTTAGTAATTATTACTATTAATATTTACGAGTTAATTATATTATTATAGTGGATTTTTGTATTATGAATTTGTTAAGTGGACATGTAACGACCCAATAGTGAGGGTGTTGGAAAGTGAAGTCTGGGACCTCGTTTCTGTAAAATGAACCCGTAAATATTTTTATTTAAATATTTATGAGGTTAGTTAGTAATGAATTAGATTTTGATTAAGTGAATTTTCAGAAATTAAGAATTGCTATGGTATAGGGACTAAATCGCATAAGGGTTAAAAGTTGAATTATAGATTAAAAATTAATAGAGGGACTAAAGTAGTAATTATCCAATTACCTAAGGTTAGTGGATGATATTAACATGTTTGATATATATATGTTATATTAATAATTATTATGAAATGTATATACATATGTGCTATTTTATAAAAAGAAATAATAAAAGAAAGTGGTGACATGCAAATTAAAAGAAAAGGAGAAAGAAAATAGAAAGAAAGAAGAAGAGTGATCGACGACACCTTAGGGATTTATAAGTTTCAACTTTAATTGGTTAGTCAATTTAGTTCATTTTCTTGTAATTTTACATTCTTGGAATCGGTGTTTAGAGCTATTCAACCCATGTTGAAATTTTAGTATTGATTAAAATTTTAGATATTGTTATTGTTGAATAGCTTTAGTTTTAGGATTAAATTGATAGATTTTAAGTTAGAAATGAAAAGGATTAAATTGTAGAATAAATTGTAAAATTTGAGTAACAAGGACTAAATTGTAAAAAAATTGAAAGTTAAGGGTATAATTGAAAAGAGGAGTTAAATTTAGCTCAAAGTGAAATTTGTATAAAAATATAGGATTAAATGTGGAAGTTAAAAATTAGTCTCAGTTTAAGGACTAAATTAGAATTTGAGCAAATATTGTGTAAAAATTTAAATATTCAATGTGGAATTTAATTGTGTAGTATTAATATATTTTAATTGTTTTAATTCCGTAGCTAAATTCGTACCGACATCATCGACTAAAAAGGGGAAAGATAAAATCGATGTTGAATAACTCAGAATCCACAGTTTGTGTTTCTATAATTTGAATCTAGTTGTTAATTGTTGTATTTTGAATTACTGCATATGGTAAATAGTTGAGGTGAGTACTTTGGTACTTTGAGATTGAATTGAAATTATAGTTGATTGAAATGGATTGAATTGGTATATATATTATTATGAATGTATTGATTATAAAAAATTGAAATGACTATATGATTAAATGTGATAATGTGCATATATGAGAATTGGATATTTGATGTATTTGTAAATGAAATGGAACCCTATTAATTGTTTTGGGCTAAGTCGTCTATAGATGGCATGCCATAGGATAGGAAGAGTTCAGAGATTTTTTCAACTTCGAGTCGATGAGGCACTAGGTGCTAATTTACTTCGGTTTAACTTATGAGACACTGGTGTCAATTTATATAGCATTGGGTGTAGTTATTACTTCGAATTTATTCGATGAGGCATTGGGTGCCAAACTGGTGTGTTGGTTGGATCCGTGTATCCATCCAAGTCTGAATCATGTTAATAGGGGTAAATAAATAATAAAGTTCCATATTTGATATTGAAATTGCATGGTATGTTAAATGGAAAAGAGATATTGGATAGAAAAATGAAATGTGAAATATGTTGTGAACAAATGAAATATGAGTTATGTACTCAGGAATTGAATATGGAATGAGTTGTGCCATTGTATAAATGAAATGTTGATTGATATGGAAAGCTACTTATATAACAAGTGATGTGAATTGAGATATTTGTTAAAGCCAAATCAACTATGAAATCATGTGAAAAATTGAGTACAACATGAAATAATGTATTAATATGCATGAAATTGAAATGATGATATCTTGTAATCGTATGCTTAGTTAATAGTGTGATTGAATTATTCAATTTGAACATTCATGTATTATTATGTCTTTAAATGTTCGGATTATAGAAATATTACTGAGTTTTACTCAGTGTACGGTTTTGTTTCCCATGCACAAGTTAGGTATTTCTCTTTTGATCACCGACTCAGCATCCAATAACGATCGCGACCTAAAGTGTGGTGATGCTTACTTTTTGTAATTGCATTCACCTAGGATGTGTTTGATTGTTAGTTATTTTGTGAATGTGATGTAAATTGAGTTATATATAATGTTGGCTTGGTATATAAGTATATGTTTGTGTTAAAGCCATGAGTTTGGCATGTTGTTTTGAACCAAGGCTTGCTAGGTGTTTGTGAACTTAAGCTTGATGTTTTAGGTAGTTATATGTTAGGCTAAAATGAGTGATTTTGGTATGCTTAAAATCTTGATTTAAATGATTCATTATTGATATGTTTTAATGATATAAAATGTGGTGCCAATGAGCGTACATTGGTTAGACACCATAAGATGATTGTTTTGGCATGTTTTGAGTATGTTTGATCTTATTTTGAATAGGTTAAATGATTGATTTTTGAGTTGTTTAAAGCCCAAACAAGTAGGAATTGGTAAACTTGTTGTTGAAGGTACATTTTAGGTCCACACAGGCATGTGATTGGCCGTGTGAGACACACGGATGGGCGACACTGCCATGTATCGTTTGTTGAGTGCATAGGGAGCAAGTCAGCTAGCACCCGACCTGGCACATGGGCGTGTGTCTCTAATTCAGATGTTACACGGGCAAGGACATGGGCTGGGACACGATCATGTGTCCCTGTTTTGATTGTTACACACCTGAGACATGGGCGTCTGTCTCAGCCGTGTGACTCTTACACTCAAATTTTGTGAATTTTTCCTAAGGTTTTCAAATGATTTCAAATTGGTTCCGATTTGTTTTTAAAGTGTTTTTTTAGGGTCCCGAGGGCTCGATTTAGGGACAATATGTGTATGCATGAATCATTTAAGTTATGTTTATGCCATTGAATGAAATTAAATGTAAAAGTTTTGATTGTACGATAATGCTAATAACCCTAATCCGAGATGGAGAGGTGCTAGGGGTGTTATAGGGCAGTTATTTAAGGTACAAGTATATTGCTCCTAAAGTCAGTGGTCTTAAAAATGAGGTATCGAGATATCGTTTCCATAAATCAAGCCCGTAAATATTTTTATTAAATATGTACAAAGTTTTTAATTAGGTGAATTGAATTTTGAATGGTTAATTTTATCGATTTAGCGACTAATTAAGGTACAAGGACTAAATCGTAAATACTGTAAAAGTTAATCGTTATGGATTTTTAAGTAATTGGAGGACCAATTACTATTATACCAACTGATAGAATAGACTTTGTGCAACCACTAAAGTTGTTTTAACTTAATTAAGATGTAACACCTCTTAGCTCGTGAGGAAGACATGGGCGTGTATTAAACAACCAAATAAATCACCCGACAGATCGGGGTGTTATTGAAAAAGTCAAATCCATTAACTTGTTTTAAAATTTTAAGAAAATAGTTATAATGGCTTCCCTTTTTCTTAAAACTATTATTCTTCGCTCATTTGGTAATGCACCCTTAAGGAAAACAATAGGAATTAATAAAAACAACCTATTAATCATACTCTGCCATCAAAGGGAAATCAAAATAGTTTGGCGGTCATATTTATAATTAGGGACAATTTCACTTTATATAACAAAATAATACAGTTGCGATGTAAAATAAAAAGTGAAATACAAAATGTAAGTGTACGCCATCCGCCAATCAATCATGCATGATACAAAAGAGACAAGTGGCTTAATCGCAGGCACAGCTCTAGCGTAGTCCCCTTCTGTTGATATTCTTCTACTAATCAATTGTTTGAGAAAGAAAAGTAATAGAGTAAGTTAAATTGAACTTAGTGAGTTTCAAATAGACACAAAATGATTATCAGATTACCGATGATCAACTCAAAGATAAAGATATTTTCAAGACTCCCTCCTTGGCAAACACTTCACCATTATAACACACACAAAATTCCCAGTGGACACATACCCATAACTCATACATAATTTTGTCAATTATGTATGTATACCTGTGACCCAACCTTGTGTCAACCTCGGACCCATATTTTAGAAATCAGAATCATATGTAAGTCATACTCATATCTATATTCACATTCCTTGTTAAATTAAACACGTGTTCACCCACAAGGTCGGGTCGTGATCTGCCAGTCTGGTTTGCAATAAAACCCTTACTAGAGGCATCAGAAATAAAGCTTCTTTCTACATTTTCACATGTCACAAGTAGTTTAGTATTGGGCTTACACACAAGGTGGGTATTTACCACGACCATGGTCATGTTCATACATACAACACTGGTTCATTACAAACACGTCAATACAAGACATATCGACCCATCTTCAGTAGGAAAAAATTACCTTTCATAACCTACAACTCATAAAATTTTCTTAACCTAAAGGAAGTAAGAAGGAACTCAACAAAATCTTCAGGATAGTATCTACTCTATTGGTTCTTTGCCTCGATTGCTTGGACCTTCACTAGCTTCTTGAGTAGTCAACTGGTACTTATCAATGGCATTTTGATAAGCTACTAGAAACCTTCCTCGTCTCCTCTAGCCAAGATAACTTAAAAATTTTAGAGACATAGGGAAGAACACAAAAAGAAAAACAAAGGTGAAACATGTTGGCTAAAGACACCTTTTTTATAGCACAGACAACAGAAAATAGTGGGAACGCCAGTCATTCCACTATTACCTTGGAAAATTGTGACTAGACTTGCCTAAAAAATTTGAAGTCTAATCTGTTACCAAACGTAACTACCACCACTAATCAGAGTGGTAAAATTTTTGCTTGTACACTTAAGGAACCAACTAAACAAGTCATTCGACTACTTCACGATCTGGTGGCAAACCCGATAGTTCTTCAGGAAATACGTCTATAAATTTATTAACAGCAGGTACCTGTTCCAACTTTGACCTAGAATCCCGAGTATCCAGTATATAAGCCAGAAATGCTTCACAACCCCTAGAAATCATTTTGTGTGGAAATTGCTGAAACAACTCTGGTAACATTGTTTAACCTATCAGACTCAATTGTAATAAATTCACCTGACAGGCATCGCAAATCGATCCTTTTTTGTCTACAGTTAACCATTGCATCATGTAACAATAACCAGTCCATACAGTATTACATCAAATTTTTAGAAAGGCAATAACATCAGGTTAGCGGGAAACTCACAGCCCTGGATTTTCAGTGGACATTTACAACAAATTAAGTTAACTATTACACTGTGACCCAGTGGATTTGTGACTTGAATATCAAATTCAGTTGACTCAACATGTAATTTTTTATCTGTGGCCAATGCAGTGTAAATGTATGAATGAGTTGACCCAGGATCAATCAAAGCATATACAATAACATAAAAAAGCTAAAATATATTAGTAACAATGTTAGGCGATAGTCTCCTCCCTAAACCGTATAGTATAAGTCCGTGCAGGTGCTCTAACATCAGATCTAGTTCTGGTGTCTCTAGTATCAACACGATGCATTCCTATATTATTGCTCTGAACAGGGCGTTTGTCTTTTTATAGCATAGTTAGGGGTTTTACACTCTGATCATCTTTTTCTCCTGGCGGTTTCGGACAATTTTGTACGAAATGATCAGTTGCTCCACATCTAAGACATGCACCCGCTTTATATCTACACTCGCCAGTATGAGGCTTACCACAGAAATCACACAATAGTCTCGGGGCATTATGAACACCTGACATATTGGCAACAGGTTAGTTTTGAAACTTTGAATCAGGTTGTCTTGGTTTGCTTCTGCTTAAAAATTCTGATGATGCAGTAACACGATTATCTTCTTCTCTTACTTTCTTTGGTGGTGATGGAGATAATATTTTAGGAAAGTTTCTTTTATTGAAGTCTCGCACCTTTCTTTCTCTCTCTCTTCTGATTAAGAATCTCTTCTATTTTCTGGGCCCAATTAGATAATACCATAAATTGTCATATTTTTGTACCACCTATCACCATTTAATCTCATCATTTAGCCCATCTTCAAAACGGATACACATTTCTTCTTTCATAGACACAATCTCCCGAGCATGCTTACTGAGGTGTGGAAACTATCTCTTGTACTCAGCCACTATTTTGTTTCCTTGTTTCAATTCCAAAAACTCTTTCTTTTTCTTATCTAGATATCTCTTGCTGATGTACTTCTTTTTAAATGTTGATTTGAAGAAATCCCAGTGTATATCATTTTCTAGGACTACTGCAGTTATTGTCGACCACCAATTGTAAGCTTCATCTTTTAACAGTGATATATCACATCTAAGATAATCATCAGGAGAACAGACCATTTCATTAAAAACCTATTGAATGCTTTCAATACTCAGCTTTTGCAGGATCATCTTTAGATCTACCTTGAAACTTTTCAGCCTCGTACTTTCTGACTTTGTCGACCAGAACTCTTCGACTTAATACAATTGTTGGAAGAGGTGGAGGCATCATAGGGGGTACAGTAGGAGGTACAACATGAGGTGTTGTAGGAGGTGCAACAGGTGGTACATCAGGTGGTACAACAAGAGGCGGTGGTCGTGGAGCCACTGGATTATTCCGCATAAACTCAGAGGACCACTGCCTCATCAGTCCAAAGAACATATTTGTAACCTCATTTTCAAACATCTGTAGGATCAGTATATTGTGACTCATGTCAGTATCAATAGTCGGGACATTACTGTCCACCTCATTAGTGTCTTTATGTTCAGTATCTGATGACATCCTTTAAAATCTACAAGAAAACAGGGGTTAGATCGGATCAACTCATATCACACTATCACCAGTTATATCACATGTACTTTCTAATTTTTAAAATTAATCATTTAGTCCAAGAATCAGCTAAATCATGGCTCTAATACAACTAAATGTAACACTCATATCTCGTTTTCGTTGCCAAAATAGGATACAATATGTTACCAGACAAGTTGGAACAATTAATAATGATTTACATTCAATAATCAATTCAATTCCACAATTACAAGTAATACTCAATATGAAGAGATCATTTAGTTTCGGGTCTTAAATCGAGCTTTCGAATCTCTACAAATAAGTTATGCACATTCAGGGACCAATTTGGAACAAATTAGAACATTTATGAAGAAATTGGAAATTTTCAGGTCAGGGGTCACACAACCGTGTGACAGAGCCCAGCCCGTGTGGTTCCCAACATAGTCGTGTGGCTATCCTACACGCTCGTGTGTGACCTCACACGCCCGTATGCGTAGACCCTGTCGCAAGTCGTGTGCCAGCCCGTGTGAAAACTGCACCTATATTGTGTTTAAACACGCTATGGGCTTATGCCCATGTAGGTTGCTCGTGTACTTTGATGGCCCTGTGATAGCCTGTGTCCTAGGCTATGTGAGCTAGAAAGTGTACAATTTCAAGCTCAAATTTCACCCTTTTTCTTAGGTATCTAAATACATTCAAATACACAATTTCATAGGCCAAAAACCAACTCCAAACACACTTGAACATGACAATAAATTCATCACATTTCACTTCTAATTCTGCAAACACAATCACAATATATGTAAACATAACAAACATCCATTTCATTGAAAACTTTAAGTTAACAATTTAACAAAGCATCTCTTACTTTTACCAGCAAGCCACATTAAGTAACGTGTAGATTTTTCACAAGTCATTCAAAAACATTGCAAACATAGGTATATTAGATCAAGACTAGAATTTGTCATAACCTATATAAATGGTCCCATTACATGCCATATAAACTAGCCAAAATTAAAGTATGTCAAGATTCCCGGATAGTGTGATTTTCATGTTGATATAAAGCTTAGTAAGTTCGTTCGTTTATTCATTAAATTGAATCCTCAGTAATCACTAATTCTATTGAATATGTACTGTTGGTAGCATTATTTAAGTGTTCATTTCTAACCATCAACATAGATTATCTCATTCAGTAAAATTAATGTATAACTCTCGTTGAGTAACACTCAATATATTCAGTAAATTTTTACTCACTTGAATAGTATTCAGTATATTTTAGTAGGTTTTGCTCGATTGAGCACCATTCAGTATGTTGAAACCATTTTTTTGAAAAAAACAAAAATTTTAGGTTGTCGACTTTAAAAAATGAAAATTGGGAGTCACCACCAATCTTTTATTAAGGTGTGATTGGGTCACCTAAAGATGACTTCGGTCTACAAATATTAGAAAAACGGGTCCGGGAGTCGGTTACGTATGAGCAAGGATTAGCACCCTCATTACGCCGAAAAATTGGTACCTAGTTAATTAATTAATGTCTTAATGTCGAAAATTTGAAAATCGTAATCCTTAGCAAAAACTTACAACGTTACGTATTAAGACCCTTATCATTTCAGAGAAATAAAATACCACACCCAATACGTTAGGGCACGACATTCTAATTTTCCCCAAAAATGAATTAGGGCAAAATACTAGTGCAATAAAAAATGTAAAAGAATATCCATTTATTCAAGATTTAAGAAATCGCGCCCAATCGTTAGCACACAATTCCTCTAAAATCCCAAACTCGAATATTTCCTTTATTATTTTAAAAATATTCATTTCGAGAAATCAATGCGTCACATCCAATACGTTAGGACACAACGTGTTGAATTCCCAATAATGAGTTCTTATTTTTTGATTAAAGAAAATCCTCGATTGTTAGATTTTCAAAAAATCGGAACCCAATACGTTAGGGCTCAATTTCCTTGAGAAATCCTAAATCGAGTATTACCTCTATTTTGAAGCGTTTTATTTTAAAATTAAATAAGAGATAGGGTAATGTTATGTTGAATATGTGAATGAATGCCCTTAAACAAATATCAATAATAAAGACAACAATTTCATAGAAATAATATGAATAAACAAATAAATAAACAAAATAATGACGTGCAAAATATCAAATAAATAGGCAAGATAATAATAAAAGTATGCAAACATAAATTAATAAGCGAATAAAAAATATACTGTACACATAAAAAATACATAAGTTTTAAACAATTAATATAATATTAAAATCAATTAAATAAATTAAACATGTGTATATAAAATATAAGTATGCGAAAATTTTAGTATAAAAAACATAAATACATGCTTAAATATACATATAAAAAAATAATTGCATATGAGAATTATAAAATAAAATTAAAAGAATACAATTGCATTATCAAAATATTGATTTTAAAGAAAATATGAAAATGGACTAAATTGGATCGCCAAGAAAGATCCGGGGTAAATTCGCAAATAAATCAAGTCTGGAGGACTTAATTGAACGCTCGAATTACATCGAGGGGCTGGAAGGGCAATTTTCCCTTCTCCTCTAAATGACGCCGTTCAAATTAGACCAAATTGAAATAAAAATAAATAAAAGGGTAAATTAAAAAAATAAAAAAAACTTAATTGCAAAAACATTAAAAGGCGGAGGGGCTAAATAAAATAAATAAAATTCGCAGTGGTATCACCTTCTCCCTTTTTTTAAAATCGTAAATAAGTAAAAAATAATCAAAAGAAAAAAAATAGTAAGCCACCTTTAAAAAACTGCCAATCGTTTTCTTTTTTTATTCCTCCATTCTTTTCTTTTCCTTTTACAATGAAGGAGAGGCCTCTATTTATAGTTGAGCCTCCCAAATCCAACAGTGAGATCAATTACATCAATGGTGAGATTAAAGGGTATCTACAAATTAAATCTCTAAGATTACAAAATCATATCTTCTAAGATTGCATATCATATCTAAGATTATATATCATATCTAAGATTGCATATCATATCTAAGATTATATATTATATCTAAGATTGCATATCATATCTAAGATTGCATATCCACAAGATTATGTTTCCATAAGCTTGTAGATGGACCTTCAACCTTTTCAAGTAATGGGCAATTCCGATCGGGCCAAATGATATTACTTTGGGTTTTTTTTGTGATCCCGGGCCAAAATTGGGTATTACAGCTGCCCCTCTTTGCTCATTGTCGTGTAACAGGAACGAAGCAAAAACTTTAGAAATAGCCAATTTTTGCCTAGTCACGCTGGATCTTAGTGCTCTTCTTCTTCAAGCAGCCACATTCCATCCTACTGCATCTTCAAATGTATAAGAATTGGTGCTTCAATCTACTCCACTGCAATATCAAGGAGATAGGACTTACAATCTTCAACCTATTCCACTGCTGACTAGGGAGATATGATTACTGGCTTCAATGTACTCCACTGTAACCACAGGGAGGTAAAATCCGCCATCTTCGATCTGCTCCACTACTGCTTAGGGAGATAAGATCTAAAATCTTCAATCTATTCCACTGTTGTCCAAGGAAGTAGAATTACTGGCTTCAATGTACTCCACTATAACCACAGGGTGGTAAAATCCGCCATCTTCGATCTGCTCCACTACTGCTTAGGGAGATAAGACCTAAAATCTTCAATCTATTCCATCGTTGTTCGGGAAGTAGAATTATCGGCTTCAATGTACTCCACTATAACCACGGGAGGTAAAATCGCCATCTTCGATATGCTCCACTCATCGCTTAGGAGATAAGATCTGAAATCTTCAATCTATTCCATTGTTGTCCAGGGAAGTAGAATTACTGGCTTCAATGTACTCCACTGTAACCACAGGGAGGTAAAATCCACCATCTTCGATCTGCTCCACTACTGCTTAGGGAGATAAGATCTTAAATATTCAATCTATTCCACTATTTTCCAGGGAAGTAGAATTACTGGCTTCAATGTACTCCACTGTAACCACAAGGAGGTAAAATCTGCCATCTTCGATCTGCTTCACTGTCAATGCAGGAAGGCAAGATCTGCTATCTTTAACCTGCTCCACTACAACCGAGGAAGGCAAAACTTTGTTTTCGATCTGCTTCGCTGTCGATGCAGGAAGGCAAGATCTGCTATCTTCACTAATCTGTTCTCTGGGGAACATGACCTGTATAATGAACCTAATAATGCCTAATGATTAGGATGACATGATCAAAATGCATCAAATGCTCCTAACTAGACATGTATGAATGGTGTTTGCATGAATGCAAAATTTTATTTTTCTGAGAATGATCCCGCTTAGGTTGTTATTACTCAAAAGTTTATTAAAGCTTTGTGACTGACGTGCTACAATGCCTTCTTGCTTGACTGACTTTTCTGAAGAAACATTTAGCCAGGTTGCCCCCACTATAAACCTCAAAGTTTAGGTAAAATATGTGGCTTTTCCTTAATCCTTTCCTATAACAATTCAAGGATACAGGATCTAAATCTTTCTGGTCCTTTATACCATTCCCAGGGCGTTGTACCAAAGACTCATGCACAAATAAAGACTCTATTCTCTGAGGTAACCTCTTCCTGTTGTCTGGTGATCATTACTTGCTTGTTCATTTAAGCTTTGTCACCAAAATAACATCTTGTCATGTTGTTCAATCAATGTTTTTGACAACAAAATCCAAAAAGAAAGTCTTAATTTAGACTCTTCCTTCTCAGATTTCCAGCCTTTAAACTTGGTGCTTTCTAAACAATAGTCATGTTTCAGGTTCCTGTATTATTTAGAAACTTCTAGAGTAATATGCAAAACCTCCATTGTGAAAATTTTATTAGTCCATTAATCATTATTCCAATGCAGCATGCTTGCAAAAAGGTCATAACAATGGATAAGAATAAAGTTAGTTCTGATCATAGCTCGAAAGGAATAAAATAGTAAAGAAGGATAACAAAGAAATTGATTGGGAATGTGTATCTTGGAAAAGAATGAAGTATTCCAAGAACAACAAATTCAACATAAATAGTATGAAAATTGGGTGCCCCAGATATCGCAGTTTGAGCTTCTCTGTACAAACTTTCTGAAGACAATTCTGAGTTTGACATGTGTTTAGGAGATCTACAGTACTTTGTCGATGCCCCAAGATGTCGCCTACCCTTTTCTGTTAATTCAGGTATAGCAAGATCATCATATGCCCCAATCAAAATCTGAACTGCTCTGATTACCTCATGCCCCATTCTGATCAAATATTTGAGCCGCCCTTTTCGGGTTTTCAACTTAAATCCTCTTTGGTCTCAAGACGTCCTTTGCGGATTTTCACCTTGGCCTCTCCTTTTTCTTTTTTCTTTTTTTTCTTTTTTTTTTATTTTTTTTTTCTGATTGAATCTGAACTCATAGGATTAGGCATGTCCTTGTTATCCCTTCTAATCAAAATCGACACTTTTCTAGATAAGGTCTTCCATATAAGGTCCTTTCCAGCTTAGGATGAAGTTCTTCTTTGTATGGGAAGGATCTTCTTCAATACCAGGTCCCTCTCAAAGAATTCTATAGGGTGGACCTTTTGTGAGCTCGTATCATTTGCTTTTGGCGCATTTGACCATGATGAATAACTTTAAAATTTCCTCTTCAATCGGAATTAATCCAAAAACTCAGAGAGAAATAATCCTATCTTCAATAGGCAATACCGCAATGGGCTCAGGAGAAAGGCATTGCCCTGGCGGAGTTTTTTTTTTTTTTTTGCGATATGGCATTAATCACGAACAGACTACAAACCTTTGATATTGTGCTGTTGTTCAAATTTAGTACATTATCAGATATGATCTTTTTGGGGTTCCATACTGACATAGAATTCTTCAAGAATTTGCTGACTGTCGACTTTATGACATTGGCATCCGAGACAGCTTCCACCCATTTAGTAAAGTAATTGATGACCACAAAGATGAATCGATGATTGTCAGACTCTTTTGGCTAGATTGACCAAATGACCTTCATGCCCCACATAAGGAGAAGTCATGTATCCCAATGATTCTTTGTAGGGTAAGATCTGTTTCTTGACTTGTTCTACCATCCTTAACAGGTCTGGAAATAGGCTACAATCTATGTCATCTTCAAAGTCATGAGATCCCTCTAAACACATGTCTCACTCAAAAGGAAATTCTGAGCCTGTAGCAGTGTCACTCATGTTATTGATATCTAGGGACCCATAATAAATATAAAAGAATATACAAAAGAATGTATTTATGAATAACTATAATGAAAGAATGATGTGGAAGAAAATCCAAAAGAATGAAAGAACAATTATTTCAAAAAGAATGAAAAAATATTGGCCCAAAAATGAATGCAAAGATGTATCTTATTAGAATAATGACGTTCAGACATAAGCCTATTTCATAAAGGAATTCTTATTGCCTCTAGGCTAAAAGCAACAAGTGTGTTCTGAACATTACTCTAAGTAAGCCCTAAATGCTACAGGAATTTCTTTCATAGTTCAATTGCTTAGAACACTTTAGATTTATAAGGGCGGATATCTAACAAGGTCCCTTTTCATTTGTGTCCTTATATATGTCATTGATGTGAACGTTTCTTTTAACTCCTTCACAGAACTTCATTTTTTTATTATCCATCATATTTTGTTAGACTTTAGCTAACGCTCTTGCAGCAGTAGCTGGTTCTACCTCTCCCTTTGGAGTTGTTCATGTCTTTCCAATCATTGGTCCATTACTTAGTTATGGATCGAGTACCGTAGCGGTGTTTGGTAGGTTGGTTGGTTTCCAAGTTAACTGAGGAATGATTTTAATCGATTAGGCTCTTTTAGTAGACTTTAATGTTTATGATGTCATGCAATGCGAATGCATGCAATGAATGCAAAAAGAGATGTTGATTCTGATTCAATTTCATTTAGAAAACTTTACTAGAAAACAAATCTCTTTACATAAAATGGATATTTATACGCATTGCCCTCATAGGTGGAGATATTCAATCCTCTTCTTCATTCGAGCGTTAAGATAAATCTCACGAACTCTTCAAAAAACATCTCTTCTATCTCCTTTTTGCTCAATCCGGGCCGTAACTTGTTGCTCACTCATCCTCGTGATGCTCGTTGGCTTCTCTTTAAGAAGGTTCAGCAGCTCTCGAATAATTTTTGTCATCTTGAATGCTTGGGCAACGGAGCCATAGTCGTGTAGTCCTCCATTAAATTATCATCCTTCTCTTATCACGTTTTTTTGGGTCATATTCGGACAACCATATTGTCATCCACTTTATCAAGAAACCCATTTCCTTATGACAAGCTCTCTATTTAGCCATTGAACATGAATCAACACCTCCTTTTTTATGATGAAATGAAATGTCATGTTATGCAATCAAAATAAAACACAAAGTCAGTATCATAAAATATAATCAAGAAATAGTAAAACACCTAATCGGATATCTACTAGGGTTTAGTATAGTTCTGCTTAAGGTGGATTCCTAAGGTTCACTATCTGAAGTTCGGCTTCTAGGGCAAGGGTACCTGAACCAGCAAATTCCTCGATCCTCACCCGTTATAGGCTCATATGGAATGAGTTCAGTTCAGGGGAATACATTTCCCTATGGCTGCACGGAGATGAAAATCTCACGAAGACATAGGTACGGATGTATCCCGAAAGCGGTCCACTACCCTGCACGGAGGTGAAAACCTCACGAAGGACTAGTTTCTCGCTCCCACTTAAAAGGGTAAAATTATTCAACTCATGTAATGTGTAATGCAAACAATACTTAAATCCATTAAGCAAGAAAATAATGAATGCAAAAGGATATCGTGAATTTTTTTAAAATTTATTTTTTCGACTATAAGACAAAAATTAATCAACTTTGTGGCTCGACTCTCTTATTTTAAAAAGTCCCCAGTAAAGTCGCCAAGCTGTCGAAACCATTTTTTTGAAAAAAACAAAAATTTTAGGTTGTCGACTTTAAAAAATGAAAATTGGGAGTCGCCACCAATCTTTTATTAAGGTGTGATTGGGTCACCTAAAAATGACTTTGGTCTACAAATATTAGAAAAACGGGTCTGGGAGTCGGTTACGTATGAGGAAGGATTAGCACCCTCATTACGCCGAAAAATTGGTACCTAGTTAATTAATTAATGTCTTAATGTCGAAAATTTGAAAATCGTAATCCTTAGCGAAAACTTAAAACGTTACGTATTAAGACCCATATCATTTCAGAGAAATAAAATACCACACCCAATACGTTAGGGCACGACATTCTAATTTTCCCCAAAAATGAATTAGGGCAAAATACTAGTGCAATAAAAAATGTAAAAGAATATCCATTTATTCAAGATTTAAGAAATCGCGGCCCAATACGTTAGCACACAATTCCTCTAAAATCTCAAACTCGGAATATTTCCTTTATTATTTTTAAAAAAAATATTCATTTCGAGAAATCAATGCGTCACATCCAATACGTTAGGACACAACGTGTTGAATTCCCAATAATGAGTTCTTATTTTTTTTTATTAAAGAGAAATCCTCGATTGTTAGATTTTCAAAAAAATCGGAACCCAATAGTTAGGGCTCAATTTCCTTGAGAAATCCTAAATACGAGTATTACCTCTATTTTGAAGTGTTTTATTTTAAAATTAAATAAGAGATAGGGTAATGTTATGTTGAATATGTGAATGAATGCCCTTAAACAAATATCAATAATAAATACAACAATTTCATAGAAATAATATGAATAAACAAATAAATAAATAAAATAATGACGTGCAAAATATCAAATAAATAGGCACGATAATAATAAAAGTATGCAAACATAAATTAATAAGCGAATAAAAAATATCTCTGTTTACATAAAAAAATACATAAGTTTTAAACAACTAATATAATATTAAAATTAATTAAATAAATTAAACATGTGTATATAAAATATAAGTATGCGAAAATTTTAGTATAAAAAACATAAATACATGCTTAAATATACATATAAAAAATAATAATAATTGCATATGAGAATTATAAATAAAATTAAAAGAATACAATTGCATTATCAAAAATATTGATTTTAAAGAAAATATGAAAATGGACTAAATTGGATCGCCAGTAAAGATCCGGGGTAAATTCACAAATAAATAAAGTCTGGAGGACTTAATTGAACGCTCGAATTACATAGAGGGGCTGGAAGGGCAATTTTCCCTTCTCTTGTAAACGACGCCGTTCAAATTAGACCAAATTGAAATAAAAATAAATAAAAGGGTAAATTAAAAAATAAAAAAAAACTTAATTACAAAAACATTAAAAGGCGGATGGGCTAAATAAAATAAATAAAATTCGCAGTGGTATCACCTTCTCCCTTTTTTTAAAATCGTAAATAAGTAAAAAATAATCAAAAGAAAAAAAATAGTAAGCCACCTTTAAAAAACTGCCAATCGTTTTCTTTTTTTATTCCTCCATTCTTTTCTTTTCCCTTTTACAATGAAGGGAGAGGCCTCTATTTATAGTTGAGCCTCCCCAAATCCAACGGTATAGATCAATTACATCAACGGCTGAGATTAAAGGGTATCTACAAATTAAATCTCTAAGATTACAAAATCATATCTTCTAAGATTGCATATCATATCTAAGATTATATATCATATCTAAGATTGCATATCATATCTAATATTATATATTATATCTAAGATTGCATATCCCTGAATATTATGTTTCCATAAGCTTGTAGATGGACCTTCAACCTTTTCAAGTAATGGGCAATTCCGATTGGGCCAAATGATATTACTTTGGGTTTTTTTTGTGAGCCCGGGCCAAAATTGGGTATTACACAGTATATTCAGTAAGTTTTTCTCGATTGAGCAACAATTCAGTATATTCAGTAAATTTTGCTCGATTGAGCAACAATTCCGTATATTCAGTAAGTTTTGCTTGATTGAGCAACAATTCAGTACGTTTAGTAGATTTTGCTCGATTGAGCAGCATTTAGTATATTCAGTAAGTTTTGCTCGATTGAGCAACAATTCAGTATGTTCAGTAGATTTTGCTCAATTGAGCAGCATTCAGTATATTTAGTAAGTCTTGCTTGATTGAGCAATAATTCAGAATACTCGATATTTCATTTTCATTCCAAAATAACATAAATATTTGATAGATCACCTAATAAGATTTCATTTACATAAAATATAAAGTCATTAGTAGTTTAAGTAAGTATACTGACTTACCGGACTAATTTGTAGAATTTCCAAAGTACAGGGATTACTCTACAATTTTTTCCTTTTCGCGATCGTCCACACGCTCTCGATCTAACACAATAGTTTCATTCAATTAACTAATTAATCAGTAAAAATAAATCACTTAACGCAATTAAGTTCTTTTTTGACAATTTACAAAATTACCCACAACTTTTCACTTTTACTCAATTTAGTCATTAAGCCCTAATCATGTTAATTAACCATTTTTATTTAAACCCAATTTGAACCTAACATTCCATGGTCTTTTATAAGTCCTTATCCACTCTTATTTCCCACTAAATACAAACACTTTTATCATTTTATCAATTTAGTCCTTAAACGTTAAAATTACTAAAAATCACTTCACAAAATAGCCCACCCAAATAATAAAACTTTATAATCCATCATAAAATTCAAGAAATAACTCAACTCACCAATGACAACATTTATAACAATTTCGCAAATTAGTCCTCGGAATAGCTAGGTTAATCTAATACGATTTCAAAAATATAAAAATTACTAAAAACAGACATTAAAATGCTTAGCAATCAAAGCTTCAATAAAAAATAACAAAACCCTGACTTTGCTAAGCTCTTCCATGGAGAATATTAGAGGAATTTGTCAAATTTTCTTTTAATTTTAGTTTTAACTTAATATATATACCACGGTAATTTTGTAATTTTAACAACTTTCTTAATTAACCTTAATTAATCAATGTTTAACATTAATTAAACCATCCACCTATGCATAACACCATCTCATTCCACTAACTAAATTTCCACGGAAAAATTATTCATTTAGCCCCTTAATTTAATTACTCAACTTTTGCAGTTTTTACAATCCAGTACGTTTTACTTATTAAACTATCTAATGATAAAATTTCTCACCCAAATTTTAATATGAATTTAGAGACCTCACAAAAATTAATCAAATAATATTTACGAATTACCATGTCAAAATTATGGTCTCGAAACTACTGTTTCCAACACCATTAAAAATCGAGTTGTTACAGAAACAGTGAAAGTGTTAGCTCGAGAAGTAAAAGAACTACGAAATAAACAAGTACCATTAATGAAAGTTGACATCTTCATGATATCGAGAAAGCTATGTGGGCATTGGAAGATTCAATGAAATCTTAATATCCAAACCTATTTTCAGGTAAAAATTTCGATGAAGAAATTTCTTAAGGGGAAAAGTTGTAATAGCCCGTTTTCAGTGGTGCTAGAGACGGTGGTTTCAGAACCCCGTATTTCGATGATTGAGCCATATAATATTACTATTAACATTTAAAATTTAATTATATTATTATATTAGATTTTGGTCTGATGAATTTGTTAAGTGGAAAGTTATTTAATGTACAAGTGTATTGACCCTAAAATTAGTGGTTTTAAAGATAATGTATCGAGACCTTGTTTCCATACATCGAGCCTATAAATATTTTTATTGAATATTTACAGATTTTTTATGTAGGTGAATTTAATTTTGAATGGGTAATTTTACCAAATTAGTGACTAATTAAGGTACAATGACTAAATTGCAAGAACCGTAAAAATTAATCGTTGCGGATTTTTAAGTAATCGGAGGATCAGTTAAACAATTGGACCAATTACTATTATCCCAACCGATAATGGAGGACATTGTGCAGCTACTAAAGTTGATTTGACTTAATTAAAATTAATATTTAAGATTAATTAAGCTAATATAGTTAATTAGCAATTTAATTAAAGTATATAAAGGAAAAAGTAATAGAAATATAAGTCATTCTCTATTATTCATCATCTTCTATCTTAGGAAAAAGAAGGGAAAGGGTTTCAAGCTCTTTCATATTTAGTCCTTTAATTAATAGGTAATTTCAAGCCATTTTCTTGTAATTTTTATGTTTTTGAGATCTTGGGAGCTTAACCTAGCTGACTCGTGTGTTATTTTTCAACACTGCTACAGTTTTAAAATATTTTCATTGATAGTTTTTGATGTTTTTGATATTTAATGGTACGATTTGAAGCTTAGAAATGAATAGGTCTAATTTGTAAAATGAAATTTTTTGGTTTTGATTTTATGGACAAATGAAAATATTTCAAAATTGATATGAAATTTCTATAATTATTAAATTTAGAGGGTTGTACAGGGATGAATTTGAAATCAAAATGAAAATGGGCATTAAATGTGAAAATTATGATAATTTCGGTTTTAGGGACTAAATTGAATAAAATACAAATTTTAAAGGATTATTTGATAGATAAAATTAAACTGTCATATAACTTTAGTAAGTTGTTAAATGGTAGTTGGAATTGATAATTGAATTAAATTATGGTTTAGATCGATATTTACAACAATCAGTTGTTGGCCTTATTTGTTTTTGTTTTGTCGGGAAGTTTATATGGAATTACTTTTTAATTCACAATATATTTCTAATACTCGATTTGTTTTTGTTCAAATTGTTAGGTATATATATATTGTCTCAGTATAAAAAGATTAATTTGATAAGACTTGAAATATATGATAAAAATATGAAAAGATACGTAACATTGAATAGATGTAAATTGTTATACTGAATGGATTATTTTGTAAGAATTTTGATGAATGAATTGATAGCTAGTTATGATTAATCGAATTATATTGGTGTGAATTTGATTGATTATTGAGATAAATGACTAAATTGAAAATTGTATAAAGTGTTGAAATTGTGAAATTGACTTGGGATTGAGATGAATTTTGTTATGTTATGTATAAAATGATATTTTGATGGTTGAATTGACGATATTGAAATTGATAAAGAGGGAATCGAACTTATGAATGATTCGAATAATTGGGTTATCATATTAATTATTCTGCACTTCAGTGCCTACTGACTTTCACTATGATGCCTACTGTTTTGCACTATGGTGCCTACTGATTCGTACTTTAGTGCCTACTATTAAAGCACTTCGATGCCTACTGGTGTGGTGTAGTTACCGCATAACTGTAATTGTTCCTTTACTTCATCAGGTCAACTGTTTAAAAGAAAATGTATTGTTTGTTTCCGTATAGTAAATGGAAATGAATGTGTTTATACAGTTATATTTGTTCTTATGCTTGACGGAGCAAAATGATTTATTGGTTTGTTAGTTTTGATGAATTGATACTTGTAATAACCTATTTTCAGTGGTATCAAAAATAGTGGTTTCGAGACCACAATTTCAATGTGTGAGTCTATAAATATTAATTATTTAATATTTACGATGTTATTAGAGTGTTGTATTATAGTTTGGTCCTGCAATTTTAATGTTTAATTAGTTAATTAATAAAATGCACTAAATTGTAAAAACTATAAAAGTTAATCGGTATTGATTTTTATTAACTAAATGGCTTTGATGTTTTAAGTGGGAAGATTTATATGGTAATGAGACCATATTGAAACCTAATGGACTGTTGGTAGATGTTTTAATTGAAAATATAATAGTTAAAAATGTTAAATTAATAAAAGAGAGTAATTAAAACATAAACCAAAAAGTGGTCATCTTCTCATTTTCTTCTTTTTGTACGAAAAGCCACCACTGTTTAGGGAAAGAAAATCTTTGAAGCTTTCAAGCTATTCGTCCCTTGCATGTAAGTCCTCCTAGTATTCACTTTTCATAAATTTTATGTTTTTGAGATCGTAGTAGTTTAATCTAGCTAGCCCAAAGACTGTTTTGAAATACTGTCAAAGTTTTAAAAATTACCATTGATGTTTTTGAAGCTTTTTAGATGTTAATGGTTGAGTTTGAAGCTAGGTGTCGAAATAGGACTATTTTGTAAAGTAAAATTGGATAGGTTGAGTTTAGGGACTAAAGTGTTAATATGTTGAAGTTGACATAAGTTTCCTGTAAATTTTGTTATTTGTGAGCTATTTAAGGATGGTAATGAATTCAACATCATAGTGTTGGTCTTAATTGTGAAAAAAAAGTTTGTTTCGATTTTAGGGACTAAATTAAATAAAATGTAAAACTTTAGAGAAATTGTGAAAATGTAATAGGAGTCATATATCAAATTGAATGTTATAGTGTAATTGAGACTAATTAATTGAAATAAAATTACTGTATAAATCAAGAACCAATAGATAATCGTGGAAAAGAGAAAATTTCATATTAGTCCCTAATACTACTTTCTTTGTTGTTTTGTCCTGGTAAGTTCATATGGTATAGTTTTATGTAATTTGTAATATTTAAGTTGATTTGTGAATTAATGATATGTTAGAATAGATATATTTAAATTGTTACAAATTGGTATAAGGTGAGAAAAAGGGTTAAATTGAAAAGTGTTATACAATAATATGTAATGTGTCCAGATAAACATATAATAGGATACAATTGGCATGCCAATAGGTTATTGTGAAAGCTGTACGAGATTGATATGTGTTGAGATGATGATAGATGATATGTTATTATACATAAAATATACCGGAATCTAGCATTTGTTGCAGATTACCGAGATATATTTACAGTGATTCTGGCGTGTTTCTAGGGGAGGATGTGAAGCCCACGGGTTTGGCACTTGGTGCCCAAGCATATTTTTGGAGGGATATTAGCCTACAAGCTAGGCACTCAATACCCAAGCGTGTTCTTGGTTGGATTAGCTCGATTAAGCATTCTAGCGTGATTTGGGTGGATAACCGCGTATTCGAATTTGTTCATATTACTTCATCGGACTGAATCTTGTTGTTAAAAGACTTGATAACTGGTAAATATGTGTAATGTGTTATATCATGAATAAATAACTTGAAAGAGTATATGAGATTAATGATATGATGACTTGATATGGTACTGAATGGACTTGTATAACTCGAATGGTTATATGACTTGTATATAATGAACTCACCTATTGAAATGGTTGTGATGACAAGATTAAGTGTTAGTTAATTGTTTTGTTAAATTTTAAACTGTGATATTAAGGTATGTTATATCGTTTTTCTACCTATGAACTTACTAAGCTCAGTTTAAGCTTACTCTGTTTCATTTTCCTATAGTTTTCGTATTACGGGATCGGGCGATTAGATCATCTAGAAGATCACACTATCTAGCCTTCCTTTGGTAGATTTTGTAAACATTTTATTTTGGGTTATGTTGTAATATCCCGAAAATTACTACTGTAATACCCCGAAAATTACTACAGTAAGAAAGTAGGTATCCTTGATAGTAAAATAAGGAAATAAAGTGACAAAAAGGGAAATTTTGAGTTATGGCAACATTGAGAATTATATTATGACATATTAATTCAAGAAAGGGTTAAATCGCAAAAGTGAGAAAAGTTTTGTAGCCTAAGAGTAAATACTCAAAATTTGAGGGGTTAAAGTGTAAATATAAAAAATTTGAAGGACCAATAGTGTAAATATTTTAAGGGTGAAATAATCTAGAAACTAAGGAAAATGGATGAATTAGGACCAAACTGAAAAGGTGAAGAATTTTGAGGGACTAAATCACAATTTTACCACATTAAGTGATGACTCAAGGATGGAATTTTTAAAGATTATGAAGGGCAAAATGGTCAATTAGAAGAGAGAGAAATCTAGAAGGCAATGATGATGTTGGTGATATTTTAGATTAATTAATTAAATAAATATTAGTTTATTAATATTTTTATTTGATTTTTAAATGATATTTTATTATTTTATTATTATTCTATTTAGTATATATATGGAAGAAAAGATGAAGAATCTTCATCTTCTTCCATCCAACCAACGTGAGAAGAAAGGAAAAGAAAGAAAGTTTTGCTTTCTTTACAATTTGGTCCTTCCACCAAAAATTTACCATTTTCACTTAGAAATCAAATGAATTTCCATAGCTTCCAAGAGAGAAAAATAACAAGGAGACGATGGGGAGCTAGAATATCAAGTTAGATTTAAGAAATAGAAGCTGGAGGAGAGAGAAAATCAAGTTAAAGATTGGAATCAATAGCACAAGGTAAGAACATCAAGATTTCAATATATTTTGAAGTTTGATATTATTGAAAAGCATGGAAATAATGTTATAGTAGAGTTTTATTATATAAGGTCTTATGTTCTTGATATGTTAGTGAAGAAAAATAAGTGAAAGTGATGGGAAATATTATAGAGAAAGGGAATAAGGGAGTTATACACCTAGTAATCAACATTTTGCACAAAATAATTTTGGACAGTAGCAGTAGTCTAACTTTGAAAAATCACCATAAATCGTGAAAATTGAATTAGAGGATGAAAAAAATATGTAATTAAATATTATTGAGTCTAGTTTCTCATGGAAGAAATGGTGTAAGAAATGGAATTTTAGATCATGAGTTATAATAAATTTTGTGAGATAATGTCAGAATGATTTCGGGTTCCCCTGTTCTGACTTTGAAAAATCATCAAAAATTGGAGAAAAATGATTAGGGGCTTAAAATTATATGTTTAAAATTTTGAATGAGTCTATTTCAATAGAAACCGACAGGAACATTAGCCGAATCTTGTACGAGGAGATAATTAATTTTTAGTGAATAAGGGTCAAAACTATCAGACAGCAGAATATGGATGAATTTAAAGAATAAACTGTACTTATTGGCTAAAAAAGTATACTAAAAATTTTATGGTAAGAATATATGTGAGTCTAGTTTCGGAGAAAATTTTCGGATCCTAATTCGGAGTTTTTTAACTCAAGATATAAATAATTTTGTGACAATGACTCAAGTGGACAGCTTTGAATGAACAAAAAATAAATAGTGAAATTATAGATAATGTTACATATAAGCATGTTATATACGTTAAGGATGTGGAATGGAGAGGAGGAGGAGGAAAATATATGATTATTCAACTAGCATGAGTTTTCATTAAAAATGGCTAATTTGCATGTTTTAGGTTCGGGGACTAAATTGAATAAAAGTAAAATTTTAAGGGTAAATTTGTAAAATGTCAAAAGAGACCAAATTGTATGAAATGAATTGTTTTATTATTTAAATTAATAAATTGAATGAAATATTAATTTATATCAAGATTGAGTGGAAATTCTAGGAAAATAGAAAATTACCTAAACATCCCTAAATTTTGGTATTTACGCAATTTAGCCTAGTAAGTTCGTGTAACTTGAATTATATTCTTAGATGATTGAAATATATATATTGGATTGAGAAATTGATTTGAATTGTGAACATGAGAAATTGTGAATTGAATGAAATGGAAATGAAGCTTTGAATTACATGTGTAAATATCGGGTCTCGTAGGCCCTATTTGTTATGAATATAATATTTTGAGGATATGTTGTAAAGAATTATAAAAGAACGTTAATAATTTAAAAGTTGTAATTCGGATGAATTTTTGTAACTCGGTTTAATACGTATGCAAATGTATGTCTTCTAGTAATGCCTCGTACCTTTTTCCGGCGTCGTATACGGGTAAGGGGTGTTGCAATGTGACATCGCCAGATTCGGTCATAACATTTAGACCGGGTTTGGGGTGTTACATTTAGTGGTATCAGAGCTATGGTTTAGTCGGTTCTCGGACTAACATAGCGTATGTGAGTTTAGCTATACATGCTATGTTATTACTTGTGATAATGTAATATCTTCCGACTCCAATGAAATTGTTTTGTAAGACAGAGATGACGTCTAACCGAGTTGTTTCCAATAATGCTAAAAAAAATTACGTTGAAGTGATTGAAATGTGTTTATGATGAAACGAAATTTAGAAAGGTATGAATAGAAAATTCATGATAATTATGTGTTAACGTATGAAGTAAGACAACCATGAGTTGAGAAATGTAGAAACGTAGAATAAAATGAAAGTTTATATGGTGATATGCTCATCCGCGTTTGCTTGGCACGCATATGATGTTATGTGCT
This sequence comes from Gossypium raimondii, assembly GCF_025698545.1. NCBI lineage: Eukaryota > Viridiplantae > Streptophyta > Magnoliopsida > Malvales > Malvaceae > Gossypium > Gossypium raimondii. The sequence continues at coordinate 14,553,802 of NC_068575.1, forward strand.
CAACATATTTGATTAAGTAAATATGGTAAGTAAATATACACAAATAGATGGAATGTATGTTTATACACTTGCTTGAATAAGTGTACAGTATGTTTATATGATAGAATCTTATGTTTATTTGTTAAATTAGAAATAATATGATGTTTGTTTTATGTCTTTGCTATTGAACCATGAATATTATAATAGTATGAAAATTGAATTGAAAGATCAAATTGAGTAGAACACAGGAATGAGTACTTTCGTTCAGTGATATGTGATGAATTGATAGAAAAGACCATGGTTGGACCATGAAAACATGTGATATGTGATTTCCATATAAGACCAAATCTAAGATATGGCATCGGCGTGCGATCTCGTATAAGACCATGTCTGGGACATGGCATCGACATCGATATGTGAGCTAGTGTAAGACCATGTCTGGGACATGGCATTGGCATCATTGAGATTATGAGAGGTCCCATGTAAGACCATGTCTGGGATATGGCATTGGCACCGAGATGAGAGGTCCCATATAAGACCATGTCTGGGACATGGCGTTGGCACCGAGATGAAAGGTCCCATGTAAGACCATGTCTGGGACATGGCGTTGGCACCAAGATGAGAGGTCCCATGTAAGACCATGTTTGGGACATAGCGTTGGCATCGAGATGAGAGGTCCCATGTAAGACCATGTCTGGGACATGGCGTTGGCACCGGGATAAGAGGTCCCCTGTAAGACCATGTCTGGGACATGGCATAGGCACCGATATGAGAACTCCCATGTAAGACCATATATGGGATATGGCAATTGGTAGTACAGGAAACATCTCATGTAAGACCATGTCTGGGACATGGCTTTGGCATGTTATTATCAGAAAGGAGACCCGAGTATCCTTAGTATTCCAAGTGATTCAACGGGCTAGTAAAGAAATTATGTTACATGAATGTTCAGGTAAAAGTACAATAAACAGATTCAGGTAAGTATAAGGATTAATAATATTTCAGTTATCAGTTGAGAAAAGAATTTCAGCAAGGAAGGAGTAAGTTATAATCATGAGTTGTTTAAGCAAGCAAGTAAGTAAACAAGTAAGAGAGTAAATAAAGAAGAAGTTAAATTTGATGAGACAAAATATTCAGGTATAATACCTAAAAGAATGTATGTATTAACTAGAATTTTTTTTACTGGGTGGAATAAAGTGAGGTTTGTGATAGCAAAATTAGTCAGAGAAATGATAATTAAGTGGTAAAGATGTCTGTGTGTGAAGGTTATAGTCGAAATGAACATGATGATCTTTTCTGGATATTATATATATATTCTTTTATCCTCAAAGATATGTATGTATAATTGTTCAGTTTTGATAGAATTCTTATGTTGTGAGAATGTTAGCTAATTATAATGTTAGACGAAAGCCTTGTTGGTCTGGTCGGTTTATGACTGGTTATTGTTCTGTTTTGCATGCATATTTAGAAAGTGTATTGTTTTGCTAAAAGAAATATTGTACTGATGACTAAATTGCAAAACATGTAAACATGATATGTGAAGTACATGATATGGATTATTAGTAAATTACGATTGAATAATGAATTTTGAAATATAATACATGTATTAAAGATAGGGAAGATATAAATATATGGATTATTGGTACAAGGATTAAATTGTAAAGGATGTAAAAGCATTATGCGAAAAGTGTAAAAGTGATATGCATGCATGATATAATTTGCCCAAGTAGATGAGATTAGAACTACTAGGATATTAGTGGTATATCATTAAAAGACCCTAGCACACTCTCTGATTAATAGCACGCTAGTGCTATTTGATTATTAGCACATTTATGTTTTCTACATAACACTTTAGTGCTTTCTGTTTAATAATGCATAATAATAATGCACCTCCGTATCAGTTTCGTATATCCTAAGTGTTCTGTTTAATCTACTGGGCCTCTTCTAAAAAAAGATAAATAATTTTCGCTACAAGGTAAAGGTTTACCTCTGATTCATGTTTAAAATATTTAATTAAAAATAAATTGTGAAATGAAAGGATAGAGAATGAATACAAATACTAAGCTAGGTAAATATGTGCAGAAGGGAACTATAGAATTATAGAGATGATTTTAAGAAAAGTAAATGAAGAAAGGACTTCTAGTTAAGTGGAAAGAGAGGAAATAAGAGCTCGATTAAGTAAAAAGAAGAATATTATTGAAAAGGAAGTACAAAATGATATAAAAACTAGAAATGTTAGTGATAAGAATGGATAGAAAGGGATAATTGAAAGAATATAGAAATGATGAAGTTCATGATCAAAACAAAACAAGGAAATTTCGAGGACGAAAATTATTTTAAGGGGGAGAGAAATGTAATATCCCGAAAATTACTACTGTAATACCCCGAAAATTACTACAATAAGAAAGTAGGTATCCTTGATAGTAAAATAAGGAAATAAAGTGACAAAAAGGGAAATTTTGAGTTATGGCAACATTGGGAATTATATTATGACATATTAATTCAAGAAAGGATTAAATTGCAAAAGTGAGAAAAGTTTTGTTGCCCAAGAGTAAATACTCGAAATTTGAATGGTTAAAGTGTAAATACAAAAAATTTGAAGGACCAATAGTGTAAATATTTTAAGGGTGGAATAATCTAGAAACTAAGGAAAATGGATGAATTAGGACCAAACTGAAAATGTGAAGAATTTTGAGGGACTAAATCACAATTTTACCAAATTAAGTGATGACTCAAGGATGGAATTTTTAAAGATTATGAAGGGCAAAATGGTCAATTAGAAGAGAGAGAAATCTAGAAGGCAATGATGATGTTGGTGATATTTTAGATTAATTAATTAAATAAATATTAGTTTATTAATATTTTTATTTGATTTTTAAATGATATTTTATTATTTTATTATTATTCTATTTATTATATATATGGAAGAAAAGATGAAGAATCTTCATCTTCTTCCATGCAACCAACGTGAGAAGAAAGGAAAAGAAAGAAAGTTTTGCTTTCTTTACAATTTGGTCCTTCCACCAAAAATTTACCATTTTCACTTAGAAATCAAAAGAATTTCCATAGCTTCCAAGAGAGAAAAATAACAAGGAGACGATGGGGAGCTAGAATATCAAGTTAGATTTAAGAAAAAGAAGTTGGTGGAGAGAGAAAATCAAGTTAAAGATTGAAATCAATAGCACAAGGTAAGAACATCAAGATTTCAATATATTTTGAAGTTTGATATTATTGAAAAAGCATGGAAATAATGTTATAGTAGAGTTTTATTATATAAGGTCTTATGTTCTTGATATGTTAGTGAAGAAAAATAAGTGAAAGTGATGGGAAATATTATAGAGAAAGGGAATAAGGGAGTTATACACCGAGTAATCAACATTTTGCACAAAATAGTTTTGGACAGCAGCAGTAGTCTAAATTTGAACAATCACCATAAATCGTGAAAATTGAATTGGAGGATGAAAAAAATATGTAATTAAATATTATTGAGTCTAGTTTCTCATGGAAGAAACGGTGTAAGAAATGGAATTTTAGATCATGAGTTATAATAAATTTTGTGAGATAATGTCAGAATGATTTTGGGTTCCCCTGTTCTGACTTTGAAAAATCATCAAAAATTGGAGAAAAATGATTAGGGGCTTAAAATTATATGTTTAAAATTTTGAATGAGTCTATTTCAATAGAAACCAACAGGAACATTAGCCGAATCTTGTACGAGGGGATAATTAATTTTTAGTGAATAAGGGTCAAAATTGTCAGATAGCGGAATAGGGATGAATTTAAAGAATAAACTGTACTTATTGGCTAAAAAAGTATACTGAAAATTTTATGGTAAGAATATATGTGAGTCTAGTTTCGGAGAAAATTTTCGGATCCTAATTCGGAGTTTTTTAGCTCAAGATATAAATAATTTTGTGACAATGACTCAAGTGGACAGCTTTGAATGAACAAAAAATAAATAGTGAAATTATAGATAATGTTACATATAAGCATGTTATATACGTTAAGGATGTGGAATGGAGAGGAGGAGGAGGAGGAAAATATATTATTATTCAACTAGCATGAGTTTTCATTAAAATGGCTAATTTGCATGTTTTAGGTTTAGGGACTAAATTGAATAAAAGTAATATTTTAAGGGTAAATTTGTAAAATGTCAAAAGAGACCCAATTGCATGAAATGAATAGTTTTATTATTTAAATTAATAAATTGAATGAAATATTAATTTATATCAAGATTGAGTGGAAATTCGAGGAAAATAGAAAATTACCTAAACATCCCTAAATTTTGGTATTTCTACAATTTAGCCTAGGAAGTTCGTGTAACTTGAATTATATTCTTAGATGATTGAAATATATATATTGGATTGAGAAATGGATTTGAATTGTGAACATGAGAAGTTGTGAATTGAATGAAATGGAAATGAAGCTTTGAATTACATGTGTAAATATCGGGTCTCGTAGGCCCTATTTGTTATGAATATAATATTTCGAGGATATATTGTAAAGAATTATAAAAGAATGTTAAGAATTTAAAAGTTTTAATTTGGATGAAATTTTGTAACTCGATTTAATACGTATGCAAATGTATGTCTTCTAGTAATGCCTCCTACCCTATTCCGGCGTCGAATACGGGTAAGGGGTGTTACAATGTGACATCGCCAGATTCGGTCATAACGTTTAGACTGGGTTTGGGGTGTTTCATATGTGGCATGTAATAGAGGTAATTTATACATGTATATAAGTGTATAGTAAAAGTGGTATGTTTTGTGAATGCATAAAAGATGCATGCTTCTTCGCTAATGATGTGGTACTTGAGCTGATATGTGATTTGAATGTCATAGAAATGATATGTGCATTAGCTCTTTTTGGTGTCAAATGTATGGATGGATATATGCAGTGGCATATGCTTAGTTGTTAATGAAAGGGGTTATAACATTTTGATGGTTTATATGATATTTGCTTCGTTTTGTTTAAACTTGGTATGAACTAGATATCATTTTGGTATTGAGTAATGTTTATGATGCTGCTTTGTAGCATGTTGAATTTGAAAATAGCTAAATGGATGAGTTGGTATGCTTTGGACTTATTTTTATGTAAAGTTAAAAATGTGAAAGTAGTAAACTATCTTGAGTGTCGCAACACCACACCCTGGATGTCGCGACACCACACCCTAGATGTTGCAACACCAATTTGATTATTTGGGGAGTTTTGAATTTTTGTATTCAAGTTGGAACTTTGGCTACTATAACAGCCCGATTTTAGCTTAATCGGAATAGTTGTTTTGGAACCATAAATTTGAGGTTGTAAAATTTATTTTATTATTATTTTAATATTTAAAGCATGATATTAGAGTTGTGTGAAATTTTCATAAAGAAATTTTATCGTTTAAGTGTTTAATTCGATAAAAAGGACTAAATCGCGTAAAGCGTAAAGGTTGTGTTCTATAAGCTAAAGGTATTAAATAACTATAGAACCTTAAAGTAAAGGTCCTCATGAAGTAAATATCCCATTTATGAGATAATGGATGATAGTGGAGTGGCAATTGGTGTTATTATTAATGTTTTAAAAGGGTAAAAGGGTAAATAGGTAATTAAGTTAATACTAAATAAGACAAAGCCAAATTGTCATCTTCTTCCATTCTTTTTCAACCGACTATCAAAGAAAAAGAAAGCCATGGAAGCCTAGCATTCGGCCATTCTTGTTTTCCTTGATTGGTAAGATATTTTGTCTCGTTTTTAATGATTTCTACATTTTTGAGATCGTTGCAACTAGTACTAGCTAGCTCGTGTCTTCGATTTCAAATCTTTAGTTATCAGTGATGAGCTTATGTTTTCTTTGATGTTTAATGGTGAAATATGAATATTTGATGTTAGATTTTCGTTTTTTATAAAGTAATTTTTTTGATAAAAATGTAAATTAGGGATTAAATTGTGAAATATTGAAATTATGTGGTTAAAAGTGTGATTATTTGGAAAATGTGGGCTGCTAAGGCAATAATAAGAATTCAGCTAAGCATGAGTAGGATGAAATTGCATGAAATTGTGATTTTATGTGATAAGGACTAAATTACAAAAATGTGAAATAATAGGGGAAAAGTGTAATCTTGCTAAAATGTGTAAATTGTGTTAAATTGAATGAATTAATGATTAAATAAGAAAAATTTACTATTTTATAGATTGAGAAAAATGAGATTCGGATCTAGAACGGGGGAAAATAAAGTATTGGATTAGTTGACCTAATTCGTCGTTTCAGCGAATGAGGTAAGTTCGTATATTTAATAAGCATTAAATTATATATGTTTAAATGCTTAATTGAGATAATTATGGTGAATGCTTAACTATTAAATTTAATTGTGGTTACAATGCTTTGGAAATGTTCGATGGAGATTCGGCAAAGTAAAAGTCTCGGTTGAACCTTACGAATAGATAGGATACAAATGTCATGACATTAGGGTTACCGAGATTACGTGTAAGACCATATCTGGGATATGGCATCGATATGAGAGTTCGTGTAAGACCCATGTCTGGGACATTGGCATCGATATGTGATTTCGTGTAAGATCATGGCTGAGCTATTGCCATCAATACGAGATTACATGTAAGAGCATATCTGGGATATGACATTATTACTGTACTATGTGTACGAGATCCCCGAGTATCCTTTAGTATTCCAAATGGTTCAATGGGAAAAGTGGATAAAACATGGTTATAAGTGAGGGTACAACGAAAGCAAAGTATTCGTGACAGAAATCAACAAGTAAGTGAAAATTGAGAATGGAAGTATGATCGAGTTAAGCAAGATAGGTACGTACAGAACCTATGTGAGAATCGGATGAAAGTGAATTGGTGAGTTCATACTGTATCATGTATATGAAATGAGAAAGATATGTGTTTAAATATGTTGTATACCAAAATGTGCTCATTTGGCTATATGGAAGTATGAATTGAATGTTATATAAGAATTAAATTGATTAAACTTGTGAAAGCTAAGGTTAGCTATGTAAATGATTATATGATTGAGAATGAAATGAAATATGATCTATGTGAATTATATAGATGAAATATGATATGTGTTATGCGGACGTATGGAACTGGAAACGAAATTTTATGAAATGTAGGAAAGAAATCATGAAAGAGTAAAAATTGCAATAAAACAATTTTGGACAGTAGCAATTGTATAACTTTGAAAAATTACTAAAAATTGTGGGAATCACATTAAAGGTTGAATAAGACATTAAATTAAAGCTTATTGAGTCTAGTTTCACATAGAAGAAACGGTGTAAGCAAAAGAATCTCGTATTATGAGATATTTGAATTTTTGTGAGATAAGGCAGAATGATTTTGGAATCCCCTGTTCTGACTTTGAAAAATCAATAAAAATTGTATAAAAATAATTATGGGTTAGAATTTATACGATTAAAATTATAATGAGTCTATTTTTAAGAGAAATAAACAAGAATATCATCTGAATTTCGTACTAAGAGATAATTAATTTTTAGTGAAGAAGGGCCGGGACTGTCAAACAGCAGAATAGGGACGATTTTGAAGAATTAACTGTACTTATTGCCTAAACCAAAATTTCTAAAAATTTTATGGTAAGAAGATATGTGAGTATAGTTTTGGAAAAATTAAGCGGATCTTAATTTGGAGTTCTGTAGCACAAGATATAAATAATTTACTGATTATGAATCCAGTAGACAGTTTGATGTGAACATGAGTAAATAGTGGAACTATGTGCAATTTTGATTGTATTATCTTGAGAACATGTTGTGAGGATTGGTAAAAGCAGGTTAACAGATTGTTTATTATTTAAATATCAACTTACTAAGCTTTATAGCTTACTTTGTGTTATTTTTTATGTTTATAATGTTCTGAAGGCTCGCTCGGGTTGGAAATCGTCGGAGATCCCATCACACTATCCAGCTATGGTTTCGGTACTTAAAAGATTTGAAATTTTGGTTATTTGTGGCATGTATAGGCTAGTTGGTTTGTTAAGTGTATAAGTGATTTTGGCTATTGGTGCCTATATGTTGAAATGTATTGAGCCATAAGATTTGGCTTGTTTATAATGTGAGGTTTGATATGTAGATGGCCTTATAATTGGTATGTGATTGTGGTTATGTGGTAAGCTTTAGTAAAGTTATTGATACATTAGTGGAAGTGTCCAAGTTGATATTCACGATTGATGAATAATGGTATTTATGTGTTTGTTTATATTGGTATTGAGAGGCTAGGTTGCAATTGAGCTGATGAAAAAGGAATGGAGTGTTTTAGGTCTAAAAGACATTGATTTACATGCCTTGTTAAATTGGTTTAAATGATGATTGTTTGGTGAAATAATAAATCATATCGATTTGGTAGGTTTGTGGTTAGGCAAAAGTTTGTGTATGAACAGATGAAATGGTTGAATTGGTATGGCATGTTTGATACAATTGTGGTTAATGTTTGATGCATGAATTCACAATGTTTAAGCTGTCTATTGTGTATAAAAATGGTATATTTTGTGCTTGTGTAGGGTTGACCCTTATGGTTGGCAAATGACCTATATTCGTCCACACGGATGTTCACACGGGCGTGTGAATTCTGTTACTTCAAAAATTCTTAAATTTTCAGAAATTTTCATGTGTAACCAGTTTAGTCCCGAACCTTTTTAAAAGCATGTTTTAGATCTCGTAGACCTATTTAAGGGACAATGTGATTATGAATGAATGTGAAATTATGATACATGATCAATATATATGAAATGCTTGTATAATGAAGTGAATTGTTCGGTAATGCCTCTTAACCCTAGTCCGGCGACAGATACGAGTTAGGGGTGTTACAGCTACTACTTTTTGTGTTGTGAGACCAACTTGTGGATGTCGTGAAACCAATGCTTGATGTGGTGAATTTGAACCCCAATGTCGTGACACCCTTGTAACTTAAAGTTTTACATTCTAATCCTTACTATCTCTGATGTTGCAACATTAGAATTTGGATGTCACGACACCCACCTAATTTTCTTAACTTGTAATTGTTTCATTACCTACTTGAGTTAAAAGCTTTCATAAGCTCAAGTAAATATCAGAGTTGTTTGTAATTCATAATAAACACGAATCATGATTTGTATTTGTCGATTTATTGAACGTTACTGATGTTAAATGTACGTGCTTGATCTTGTTAACCATTGTAGCATCCTTTAACTAAAGTCCAACGACTAGATCAGGTATGGGGTGTTACAATACTAATCTTAATGGTTTGATAAAATTTACAGATTATATGGTTGTGTATGAATTACTCATCTTACGATTGTAATATGTTATGAAAAGAAACTAAGTTAAATTAGTTACTTTGGTATGTTAAAATATAAAACAAGATATGTTTACAGTTTTATCAACCATGAACTTACTAAGTATATATAATTCTTACTCGGTTATGTTTTCTTGTCATGTAGTTATTTTTGCGAAAGCTGGAGAATGAATCAACTAGGAGCTTACACTGTCCAACTTCTGTATCGGTAGAATTTTAATCTTTCAAGATTTGATTTTGTGGTATGTATATAGGCTTGTTATGTATAAAAGTCATTTTGAATGATAATGGTTTTGAATATGTTTACAATACTTGTTTTTGAACCTTATATGGTATGTTTTAGGTCTTGTTAAGTGGTTGTGTTCTATTGAATGGTGGTATTGTGGTTCTAACTTATGGCTAGCATATGGATGATTTATGCATGGTGATTAATGGAATGAATGTTTTGGTATAAATGTTTAGATGATTTAAGATGTTTCACTTGGATTGTATGTGATCGAGGTGCCTTGAGGCATATTGATTAAATATAGGAAAATGTTTATTGCATACTTATGACCTAAGTGAAACTTTGGTTAAATATTGGTTAAATGAATCTTTGACATGAATTTGTGCATTTTGGGATAGGTTAAAAGATTGGTTATTGCATACTTATGACCTAAGTGAAACTTTGGTTTTGAAACTTGCATAATAAGGTACTTATACGCATACATGGGCTAACACGCGGTTGTGCATCACACACAGGTAAGTGACACAATTGTGTGCTCCATTTTTATTTGGAAAGTTTTGGGTAACATGGTTTCAGTTTATTACACAACCTAGCGACACGGCCATGTGACTTTTGATGAAATTTTAAAAATTGATCCACACAGTGTCAGAGAGTTAAACGGCCTAGACACATGACCATGCTGCCCCTGTGTTACATGAGTGCCCTTGTCTTTTGAAAATGTTTCAAATTTATCCTCATTTGTGCTCGGGTCAACTTAAGAGCTTTCGTAAGCTTAATTAAGACTCGAATTTAATTATATATCATATTATTTGAATGTTTATGACATTATTGATTATTTGAAGGATTTAGTTATGTTATAATTGATCTATAATTTTGGAAATCTTGCAAATTAATCCTAGTTAAATTTTAGGTTGATACTAGAGCATACATAAGCTCGTATAAGACATGAGAAAATTTATAATTGGTGATTATGTATTGAATTGATTATAATTTTATGATTCATGTTTAATTTGAATGTTAATTGTGTATTTATGTAGTAATTCCATGTTTATTTGAAATAATCAATATGAATTGAAGGTGTTCTGCTCCAGCATTGACTATAGCACTCCATAGCTCGGGTTCGACGATCGGACCAAGTAAGAGGTATTACAAGTTGTGATCGTAAATCAACGAACTCTAGATGAATTATTCATGATTGTAAATCAATGAACTTAAGTTGCGATTGTAAATCAACGAGCTTTAATGATACCAGTTGCGATCGTAAATCAGCAAACTGTTAAGAGGAGTCAAGAGGAGTCGTGATAGTAAACCAGTGAACTTTAGATGAATTGCTCATGATCATATATCAATGAACTTAAAACATGATCGTAAATCAACAAGCTTTAATGATATCAGTTGCGATTGTAAATCAGCAAACTGTAAAGATTCTTAAAATCTTGTAAGCAGACTACTCTGTGCTCCTTTATCGAAGCCACTTGTGGGAACCATCCACAGGTTCCATTTTCATCCACTTTTTTCAAACAATATAATACACACATTCATGGAAGAAACAATAAACTTTTATACAATATAATAATTCCTGCGTACATGTAAAATAACAATAGAATAAAATGATGAGGGACACAACTTCTCGTAGGCTTATTCTTGGTCACTAAAAATTCCACAAGGAACCACTTGGCGAACTCTTGTGTCGTCCTCTACCCTACACATGTAAGCCTTAGGAAGATCCCAGCTCACCCCTAAAATTCTACTGTGACCTGACTTGCCTCCCTTCTCTATACGACATGTTGGGAGTGTAACAGCCCGATTTTGACCCTAATCGGAATAGTAGTTTTGGGACCACAAATCTGAGTCTAAAAAATATTTTAATATTATTTTGTGTGTTTATTATGTGTGAATTTAATTGTGTGAAATTTTCGTGTTTTAATTTTTTCGTTTGAGTAACCGATTAAAGAAAATGGCTTAATCGCGTAAAATGAAAATTTAGGGGTTAAATCTAAAGATACCAAATTGTTGTTGTCTTTATAAAATTAAGGATTTATGATGTAATAAGGCCAAAATATAGTTAGTTGGTGGCAAAGTAGAAGTATAGCCTTATATATATGTATATATATTTATATATAGGTTAATAAAATAAACTAATTATTAATGTTAATATATGTTTAATATATCAAAATTAAAGCATTATTTCTCCATCTTTTGGCCGAAACTAAGAAGAAAGAATAATGTTAAAAGCTTTAACATATTCGAAACTTGCAAGCTTGATTAAGGTATAAATTTTGTTCGGTTTTTGATAATTTTTACGTTTTTGAGATCGTTGCATTGAATACTTCAAAACCCATGTCTTAATTTTGTGAATTGTTGATGATTTTGAAATGTGCCATTGATGAATGTTTGAGTTTTATGATGTTAGTAGGTGAAATATGAAATATATGTGTTAGATTAACATGTTTTATTTTTGAATTTTTGGTGAATTTGAGTAATTAAGGCTAAATTGTGAAAAAAAAAATTTAAGGGACTAAAATGAAAAGTAAATAAAATGCATGGACTTGTATGAATACAAGGAATATTTGGCCTAACTATGTTGTTGTGAGATTTTGTGTATTTTGTGTTTTATGCAATAGGGACTAAATTGTAAAAAGTGTAAAATATTAGGGGCAAAAGGGTAATTTGCCCATTTATTTTTTTTGGATTAAATTGAATGATTTGGTGAATAAAAGGGTTAAATTTGAATATGTTTAGATTGAGAACCGAAGAAAACGAAATTAGATCGAGAGGGGTCGAAAGTAGTCGATTAGTCAATTTCGTCCGTCGATATCCGAGGTAAGTCAATAAGCATTTAAATTTGTGAAAATTCATGAATATATAATAGATATGTAGTAAATTGAATTATTGAATTGGTTAATTGTCTTGGCTGAATGTGTATGCTAGGATAGGGATTTTCTTTCGAGTTCGATTCGATTGATAATCAATGTTTGAAGCCTGTACGAACCCTAGGCATAGATGGGATACTTATGTCATGACATAGGATTTTCAAAAAGTGTTTTCGTGTAAGACCACGTCTGGGACGTTGGCATCAACTTGTGTTTTCGTGTAAGACCCTGTTTGGGATAGTGGCATCGATCTGTGATTACATGTAAGACCATGTCTGGGACGTTGGCATTGTACGAGCCTTACAATTATCCACGTATCCTTTTAAATTCTGAACGGATATGTAATTGAATTATATGTGCAGGTATGTATTAGTTAAATGAATATATGGAAATAAGGTAAGTTATTTATTTGGAATTATATATAGTATGTGAATATAAATTTTGAATTATCATGTTTGTACATATATGTGCAATTCGGTTTTAGTTGATAACTATGTTGCCAAAGGTGAAAGTTTTATATGCATTTATACAAGGTTATATTCGGTTTTATAATTGTATATGTGATCAAAGTATGACTATGTAATGTATGATATCTTTATATAGTAAATTATGTGCCTTTAATCTTTACTAGTTAAATATTGCTTATGCTTATGACTTACTAAGCTTTAAATAGCTTACTATGTGTTTGTATTTGTTTACCTTGGTTTTATAGATTTTGAAGTCGTTATGAGCTCGGGGATCGTCAGTAAAACTTATCACACTATCGACTAACTACGGTATATTATAAGCTGAAATTTCTTTTGAAACTATGGCATGTATAGACTAGCTTTGGAGTTTGCTTAATTTGAAAATGTATGTATTAAAGCCATGCGAAAATGGCTTAATTTACTTGTTTGTGTTTGGTTTTGGTTGAATTAAGACTTAAGCTTACTTTAATCATGGTTTAAATTTTATGTGGATGATATTTATATGGTGATATTTCATTAATGTGTTTCAACAAATTAAGTTGTTGAGGTAAGTAGGTTTGTTATATTTCTTTAGATAAGTAATGTTAAAATAATGTTTAGGTTATGTAATATATACGTAAACGATAGGTACAGTATGTTTGAATTTAGTAATTAAGTAAGTATAGGTTAAGAATTATAATTTAATGTATGCTTGTAAATATTGGTAACTACTTACTTTAGGCCTATTAATAGAGTAAATGAATGTTTATATGTTCTAGTGTATTTTGGATTAAAACTTATGGCTTGGATATGAAACTTGAAATGGCATGTTTCAATTGTATAGGTTGGTATAAAATAATGATTTAAGTGTATATGTATAGTAGGTTAATGGGATGGCCTATAATAATGAGTATGATATGTGTTTTATATCATAATATAAATATAATATGGATTGGTTGATACATATACAAAACTCGAATATGTAATGTCTAGCTTAGTATGGTAAAGAAATATGGACTTTGAAAATGGTATATTTGAGACCATATATGAGCAAGTTATAAAGGAAAATATGCATGTTTTGATTCTTGGAAGTTTTAAAGTAAATTGTGTAATGTTTCTTATGATTTTGATTAATAAACCTTATATTAGGTTTCATTTAATATACCAAAAGTAGATATATTATTAAGCATAAAGTGTGTGCATAGTAATTATATTTATTATTTGAATAACTTAGAAGAACATGTGTATTATTGAACTATCAAATGTGGTATGAAATAGTGTAATATTCGGTGATATAATTAATGGTATATAATATGTTAAGTTGTTCGGTCTTAGTATATCATTAATTTATGCAGCATATATGTATAAGAACAAAATAAAAATTGGGACTTGTAATATGGTTGTTATGTTTTTCTTTAATATGTGCATGTCGTCAATTTTAAGAAAATGAAAATGATATTACCTACTGATTGGCTATGAGTTAATTTCATTGATATTTATTCGATGTATGACAAATAAGGATATATGGTTGAATATGTATTTATGAAGTAAATGCCAATATTGTTAAAGTTATATTATAATGTTTGAATTATATATGCATTGAGTGCTTGTAACATGATTTTTGTTACTCATTATTTATTTCAATATGTGAGTAAATAGTAGACATTGACATGCTTAAAATTCTAGAATATGACTTACGGATGAATTTTAAGTTGTGAAGTTAATTTGAACTTTAGTTGATTAAATGAATTATATGTATTATAATTATTTGCATGTGTTATGATTTATAAATTATGTTATATTGTTTCAAATTTAAAATTGTATGTGTATTGATAAGATTGAATTACGAAAAAAAATAGTGAATACTTGTTTTAATCTGTGTTATGTCTAGTAATACCTTATAACCCTAATCCGGCGACGGATATAGGTTAGGTTGTTACAGGGAGTAGCCCTCTTCATCTCCTTCAACACCTTAAACTTTGATGGCAGCCCCACAACTGAGACCTTTGGAGTCAAATGGTTGTAGAACAGAACAACCAGACCATGTCTTAAACGTCGGGATGCAACGCCTGTACACCCTTATGCAAAGCACCCATCTCCCTTTACCATGGCTTTGCATGCCCTCCAGCAGTCTCTTACTGGAGAGGCACGACACTTCCCTAAAGATCAGAGTGGTTGAATTGTGTCTTCCTCCTTAACTCTTCATTTTGCCTCAGTAGCTCTTGATGAAATAACTGCTGCTACTCAAAACTGATGCTTTATTGTGCCATTTGTTCCTTCATGAGTCACAACTGCTCCTCTTTGGCCTGAACTACCCAAGTTTTCTGGTCGGTCAACAAACCAACCAATAAAAAGGTCCATCTCTCGGAGTTGATTGCTGGCTTCAAAACCTCCGACTCGATATGTTATGTGGTAAGTGGTAACAAAGGAAAACCATCTCATTGATGCCTTTTCGAAATGTTATGTGGTAAGTGGTAACCATTTCACGATATCATTTATCAATTTTCTACTATCAATTCGAAAATTGTAAATAGTGAACAACATATTTGCTCTCGAAAATTTTTAAAATTAATCATTCAAACTATAATATACATTGATTTATCATAATTATATATTGATTTATTGAACTAAATTAAAATTCTTATTTACTTAAATATATATTAAATAAATTAGGGTAAACTACTTGTGTGATCATCCAATTTTAGTATGTTCTATTTTGATCACTCAATTTAAAAAAATTCAATTTCATCACTAATATTTTCAAATTTTAAAATTTTAGTCACCCACAATTAAATATTTAATGGAAAGTTGACATAAACATTTTTATGGACCTAATAACAAATTAGCCCTCTAATGTTTACATAATTTATCAATTTGATCCTAAATATAAAAATTTAACAATTTTAGCCCTCAATGTTTACAAATTTTTCATTTAGTTCTAATTCTAAAAATTTAATAAATTTAACTATCAACATTTAAAAAATTATCAATTTAGTTCTAATTTTAAAAGTTTAAAAAATTAAAAAAAAAACCACTTTTGGGTAAAAATGTGTTTTTTAAATATTTTTGAACTTTGAATCATGGCTAATGCAGCCAAAGGCTCGACCTTAAGAACGTCATCTATCTTTCTCCGAGTATCACCAATCTCAACAACATCAACTAAGAATCAAAAGAAAACGAAAACATCAAGACTTGCAAAGCTACATTTTCACAACAATCTTATTAAATAAGAAATGTCAGACAGTCAAATACTGAAACCAAATAGTGGAATTACCAGGGTCATTTAGAGTTTGATAAAGAAGGGCCTTTCCATGTTTGTGGAAGCAAACCTGTAATTCCAGTTTATATTATAGTTGAGGCGCAAGTAATGGGATTATAACAAGACGCCGAAACGAAGTGCTGAAAATAGCCCCAAAAGCATTGAAATGAGTAGAAAATTAAACACACTCAAAATCAAAGAATCTTACAGGCAGTGGTGGATCTAGAAATACGATTTAGGAGGCAGGGGTGAAATTAGAATTTTATTTTAGGGGACCGAAACTAAATTATATATTTTTATGATAGTAAAAATATAATTTTGTCATTTTAATAGCCTATATTTTTATAATTTTTAAAGGATTAAATCAAATTTTTATCATTTGAGGGGTCAAAATGTAATTTTATCATTACTAATTTAAAATTTTATAAATTATAAAGAACCTAAGTAGAATTTTTTTTTTCATTTTAGGGGGTGGTAGGGATCCGCCCTGTAATATTGAAGCTTGCCCTTCTTAGTATCCTGTTTAATGGAAGTGTATGGCTCATCAGTAGCAACCTCCATTTTTGCATTTTACTCTTTGGGTATCTCCACAATAAAGTTAATGTTAGGATCGACCTGATTAAGCAACAAGTAACAAAAAATAGAGGAATAAATGGAGAAATTTAACACATAAATTTAACGTGGAAAAACCCCTCCAAGGAGGATAAAAAACCACAGGCAAAAGATAATTTTACTGTAATGACAAAACGAAGAGTACAAAAGATGGAGATAAAAAACTAAACCCCGAAAAACCTAAAAACAAAGAACCCTCAAAACGTAAACACAAAATTCTCTAAATGTGTTATGAGTTATAATCTCTAATGGTGTATTTCTAAGGTTGTAAAAGAACCTATTTATAGGCTAAATTAGTAGGTCAAATAAACTATGCTAATAAATACTAAATACATTATACTAATAAATACTAAATCTTCTAGAAAGAAAATATATTTTGTTTAACTTGACTTGCAAGCAATCTCTTAGAATTTGGGTCACACAACTCTAACAATCTCCACCTTAACACGAATTATTACAACGCCATCTTTGCAAAAGCCTGCCACGGGCCTATCTTGAACTATGCAGGAAATTAACTGAGTCGAATCTGTGCTTAAAAGCTGGAAGACTCCTAGCCTTCGACTTGTGCACTGCCAAATCAAAACTAACCCGGGTTTGATTTTTACGAACATAGTGCCCTAACTTTTCAAAACTTGTATCCAAAAGAGAACATCTCTTCAACGAAACGGTCATACCTTTTTCCCTCCTATGACCAAGTTTCCTCTGCTCTAAATGAGTTGACTTCGACTCCATAACGAACGAGGGACGTCTGATTTCACCAGTCACTGTAGAACTTTTCAAAATATAAAGACTGTCGATTCTTTTATCTTTAACAAAACGAGAGCTCCACGAGATACTTTAATGTCGCTCGACTCGATATTGATTTGGCATACTTTCAAGTCTAAAATACTTAAGGAGATGAGATTCTTTCGTAAATAAGGTACATACCTAACATTTAAGAATGTCCTAATCGTCCCATCGTATATCCTAATTTTAATAGTACCAATAACAATTACCTTACTAGATGAATTGTTTCTCATGCGCATAACTCCACATTCAACTGAACTGTATGTGGAGAACCATTCTTTATTGGGACACATATGGAAAGAACATCCTGGATCTAGGATCCATTCGGACGTGAGCTTGGAGTTATCACTCGTTGACACTAACAAGAAATCATCACGCTTTCATCGGCCAAATTAGCCCCAACTACATCTTCCTCGTTACTCTCATCAGCTTTTTTATTTCACAGTTTATAACAATCTGCTTTGACGTGACCTAACTTTTTACAATAGCGACATCTTTTGTCTCGTTTCTTTGATGCTACCAAAACGGAAGCTTGCCTATCTGCCTTGCTATCCAAACCAAACTCATTGTCGAGTTTGTCTCTACTCAACAAATGACCCTTCACATCTTCGAAAAAACTTGTATGAAGGGGGTAAAGAGCATAATAATAGCATAGCCTGATCTTCATCATCAATATAAACCTCAACGTTCTTTAAATCATTTAAAAGAGTAATGAATTGACTGATGTGATCTCTAAGAAGCTCACATTCGTTCATGTGAAACGTAAATAGACGTTTTTTTTAACACTAAACGGTTAGCCAAAGACTTAGTCGCATAAAAAGTTTCTAACCTTTTCCACAAGGTAGACGAGGACTTCTCCATCAACACCTTCTGTAATACCGTATTCGCAAGGCACAACTGGATTGCAGACAAGGCCTTTTCTTCAAGCTCTTCCCATTCTGTTTGATTTAGATTCTTAGGCTCTTTCCCGATAACAACCTTTTTCAAGCCTGTTTGAGCTAGAATTACCATCATCCGAACTTGCCACAGATTGAAATTTGTCTCACCATCGAACTTCTCAATTTCAAACATTGTTGTTGCCATCTCTAAACGGGCTAATCTATAAAAATTGAACTAGCTCTGATACCACTTGTTAGGATCGACCCAATTAAGCAACAAGTAACAAAAAATAGCGAAATAAATTGAGAAATTGAACACACAAATTTAATGTGGAAAAACCCTCCAAAGAGGATAAAAAACCACGGGTAAAGATAATTTTACTATAATGGCAAAATAACGAAGAGTACAAAAAATGGAGATAAAAAACTAAACCTCGAAAAACCCAAAAACAAAGAACCCTCAAAACGTAAACACAAAATTCTCTAAATGTGTTATGAGTTCTAATCTCTAATGGGTGTATTTTCTAAGGTTGTAAAAGAACCTATTTATAGGCTAAATTAGTAGGTCAAATAAACTATACTAATAAATGCTAAATATATTATACTTATAAATGCTAAATCTTCTAGAAAGAAAATATATTTTGTTTAACTTAACTTGCAAGTAATCTCTTAAAATTTGGTCACACAACTCTAACGGTTAAAAACATCATCTCCCAAGTGCAATGGTATTTCATGCCAAAGAGAAATCTAAATCACCACTAAATCTCAATTACCATTCAAATACTTCAACAAATTATATTTCAAAGATTTAGAAATAAAGCCCCAAAAGAAAAGTTGAGACAAATACCTATTTTCGTGGAGTATCTTCGAAGAAGACTTTGTAATCAAGGGTTTCGGGTTGACCATCATGTTTGATTTGAACCTGAGGGTTATAAATGGCATTGCAAGAAAACAACCTTTTGGATAAGCATCTTCCATTGTTGAAGGTAAGAGCATTACGATAGCGTTAAAAAGCGAAGGGTGCTTTGAGTAGCAAGTAGGAATAGGAGGCAACAATGGAGCTGTCGGCAAAGGATACCATTCTAGCTGTTGTTGCTGCCACGGTTGATTTATATGAATTTTTTAAAATTAATTTTTATTTTTTAAACTTTTAGAATTAGAATTAAATTGAGAAGTTTTGTAAATGAGTAGGCTAAATTTATTGAATTTTTAAAATTAGAACTAAATGAAAAAAATGTAAACATTAATAGCTAAAGTTCTTGAATTTTTACATTCAAAATCAACTTGATAAAATGTATAAATATTGGAAGGCTAAATAAAAAAAGTCCACATCAGCTTTACATTAAGTATAATTATCAATAACTAAAATTTTAAAACGTTAATGATGAAATAATTGTTTTTGGAACTAGATGACTAAAATATAACCTACTTAAAGGTTGGATGACCACCCAAACTATTTACCCAATAAATTATTCTTACCCAGGTAATTATCCCATCAAATCATCAATCATCAAGTTCCTAATTAACTTATTAATATTAATACTCTACTTTTCTTTTAGATATTTTAACTTATTAATATTTATAATATTCGATATAAAAGCAAAAGCTAATAAATAATCTTAAAAACAATTAATTATTTTAAATGCTACTTAAAAGTGTTGATACTAACGCATCTATTTATAGTGATATATTTAGTTTTAATTGATATATTACTATAACATTAATTAAGTAATAATTATTAATTTAAAATAATAAGTGTAATTTATCAGTATAAAAAACACACATAATTTGTCTGTATTTATGATATAAGAATACTATAAGAGGATAATTAAAAATAGGTTTCTTGTTTATTTCTCACAATAATTGTTTACTTAATTAAATTAAGTATGTTGCTTATTTATTTATCATTGTAATTTTAATTATTAAAATTAATTCACATATCAATCACTACTAATTAACAACTATAGAGTTGTTTAAATATTAAAATACTTTGTATGAGTATGAATTTGTTTAATTAATGAATTGTTTTAATATATTATTATAATTTTCTTTTAAAAATTTTAATTATTAAGAAATTAATTATTTTATTTAATATTTTATTATTTAAATATTAATTTAGTAATATAATGAACAATAAAAGATAAATTCATCAATTCAAAAATTTTCTCAAACACATGCTTGTATATATTACACATAATTAAAGTTTTCATTTGAGTAAAAAAGTAATTCCATTAATAGGAACCCTAAACGACAAATAATATAAAGACATGTAAGAAAGTACAAACCACTAAATGTTGTTGCACAATACCAATGTCATAAAAAAAACCCCAATAGAGGAGACAATTAACAATAAACGTGACATTGGAAGTTTCATAAGTTAACTAGAAATGTATTACTTTGATCAACAGCCAATAACTTAGATCTCTTCGACAATGAACTCGGATAAACTAATTTCCTACAGCCAAAGGACCTTAAGAGATCCCACTACATTCTCGATGCATGAAAGCCATTAATAATGACGTATCCTCCTCTTCATTATCTTAGAGTTAATCTCCTGTTAAGAATCAATCTCATGCTCACCATCATGTTGCTCTATTTTGACAAATCCTTCTTATAACATTTCTCAATAAAATTAGTGGCACACTTGCTTTGATAAGTCTCATAGAGAACACAACAAAAACTAAAAGAGATTAAAGTAATATGGTTTGAGAAAATCATTGTTTTTTAATTATAAAAGTATTAATAAGCTTTAAAAAAATAGTGTCTTTGGATGAGAGGTTTGAATGTGAAATTTCATTTGTATCAAATTTTAAAATTTTAATAAATATTTTACTTGTTTGGATAAACATAACAAAGAATTTTAAAATTTATGAGGAATTTCAAGTGGGAATTTGAGTACCTTAATTTCATTTTTCAGATTCCACCTAAAAGGTATTTTTTTAATATTTTCATAATTTTATTTCATTTAACATCTAGTCCCGCTACAAAATAAATAAATAAATTTATAGTTCAAAACTAATTTTATTTAATTCCAATATATTTAAATTTTATTTTATTCATAATATTTATAAAATTTTACAAATCTAATGATATTTGTATGGTATATTTTTATATAATGATTCTTATTTTATAATTATTTTTATTTGTAGAACTCCAATAGCTTAAATTTTATAAAATAATTATTTATCATAATAAAGTAATTACAATTATTTTTGAATTAATGATTTTTAAAATAATAGCACTTTAAAATACCTAAAATTTTAAAATTCTTCACCCAATTAGAGACTCTAAATGTGTGTTTGACCGAAAAATTTGAAAGATGAATTCCATTTCAATCAAGGTTTTCAAAATTATAAAATGAAATTGCATTTTGGGTAAAAATTAATGGAGGATTTCAAAATTTATAAGAAATTTCAAGAGGATCCTGCTGTTTTCAAAATTTCTCATTTCTTATTTAATCTAAAACATATGGTCCGATTATAAAACAAAAAAATTTAAAACTTTAAAATATAACTTTTATTTAATTTTAATATATTTTTAAAATTGATATTATTAAAAATATTTACAAATTTAATAGTATCTATATTACATTTTTTATATTTATTTATTTTAACATCATTAATTATTTTATGATTATTTATTTAACTCATGAAATTCTAATAATCTATTTTTAAAACAATTATTTCCAAGCAATACAATTATAAGTATTTTGAAAATCTTCACAATTTTAAAATTAGGTTGTTTATGGTTAATGCAAAGTCTTTTTATTGAACTGGTGGTCGAAGCAGTTATGTCACCAATTCATCGGTCTGATTGTTCAATTGATTCAATCAATTTGATTAAAAATTTATTAAAAAATTTAAAAAATAATTTTTTTAAAAATACTCGATTCAACCGGTTCATACCAATTCCCGATCTAATCAATTCAGAGTCACCCTCCAAACCAACATCCCGACTTATTTTCGATTCAACCAATCTAATTCGATCCGAACAACATTAGTTTAATGGAATTAAAATATTGTCTTTCTAGCCCAATTCCAATTAAGAATTGCTAAGCAGGATTCAAAGGCCGAACTGGTTGTTGGGCCTCATAGAAAATAAATATATTCACATTTTTTTCCAACAAAAATGAAGTATTTTTAAATTTTTGTATTAAGGGTTAATGCACTATCCGAGGTCTAGATTTAGTCATTGTTTTCATATTGGGGCATGAATTTTTTTTAGCTTAAGAGTGTAAAAAGTACTCTAACTTTTTTAAAAAAGCAATGAAGTCTTTTCTTTTCTTTTCTTTTTGCACTCAATTGAGCACTTAAACTTTTAAAATACATCAAAAGGGCTCTCAAACTTCTTCAAAAAAAGCAATTAAGCAACTGTTTTTTCACTCAATTGGGTACTTGAGTTTTCAAAATGCATCAAAAAGACCCTCAAAATTTTTCAAAAAAGCAATTAATCCCCTGCTCTAATTAAAAAGTAAAAAAAATATGAAAAATAAAAAAATAGAAAATTATTAAATTTTATGAAAAGATTTAAAAATTAAAATTTATTAAAATTAGAATTTTTTATAAAAACGTAAAAATTATAAAATTTATAAAATCATAAAAAATTTAATGACCCTAATTTTTTCAATTAAAGTCATCATGTGTTGCAAAACAATTGTGACATGTGGCGAAAATTGATAAAAAATAAAAATCAATAAAAGTTATAGAAAAATTATAAAAGGCTTCTTTTGGTACGATAATTTTATAAATTTTTTATGAAATTTATATTTCTTACATTTTGTATAATTTTCTTACAACTTTATAAAATTTTATAATTTTTTATATTTCTATATATTTTATATTTTTTACGATTCTTATATTTTTTCTATTTTTAATAAATTTTTAATATTAAATTTTTTATTGAATTTTAATAAAATTTGTAGCTTTTAATGATTTTAATTATATATATATATTTCTAATTTTTAATAAAAGCAAGGGTTTAATTGCTTTTTTGAAAAAGTTTGAGGGTCTTTTTGATGCATTTTGAAAGTTCAAGTACCCAATTGAGTGCAAAAGAAAGTGGGGGGTTAATTACTTCTTTTGAAAAGGTTTCAGGCTTTTTTTTATGCATTTTAAAAGTTTAAGTACCCAAATGAGTGCAAATAAAGAGAGCTGAGGCTTAATTGCTTTTTTTGAAAAAGTTTGAAGGCTTTTTGCTTCCTTAAGCCATTTTTTTTTGTTAAGGTTAGTTCATGAACTTGACAACTGTTTTTATTTTAGGGTCTAACTTTATTTTGACCAAAATTTTTTTGAGAAAATATCATAGACTCACTTGGATTAAAAAAAATTCAAATCCCAATGTGGGAGATAGAATGGTCAAGTTTAAAGATTAAATTAGACCAAAAAAGAGTTCAAGCCTCAAATCTAATAGCAATTATCAAGTTTAAGTCCTAAATAATACATTAACCCTTATATTAATTGATGTTTTGGTTTTAAATAAGTTGCCTAACAATTATAACTCTTAGGTCAAAACATCTTCCATAAAATGAGGGACAATAATGAATTCTTAGATAATAATAATTTTTTAAATTTAAGATATTTAAAAGATTATTTTAATATTCTTATAAAATTTTAAAACCCTAAAATTAAATTCCAAATTAAAAACAAAACAAAAATCCATGCTCAGCGTTGTCCAAAAGTTGAGCTTATCATTTTCCATCGTAAATATTGCTTCCTCAAGCGCATACCCCCTCCGTTGCTTCTAGCACCTTCTCCTTTGTCCACCTCGTTCCCAATTAGCTATGATGCAAATCGTTTAAATGATCATGTTAATATAATAGCAGAGCAGGGTTGAAATACATGGAAACCAGTGACATAATTTAACTATGCATTAAATCATAGATTTGAGAATAAATTCTACAAAGATGGCAATTGCAATATCCTCCTTGTCAGTAATAGATGGTTTTCATTTAATTCTAGCTACAAAAATTTTATTATGTAAGCTTCATAATAAGTTGAATTTGTGTTTAATCATGATATATGTTTCCTGAACTTGGTCAGATTTCTTTGATGCCATGCATGAACTGAGAGATGTTTAGCTGATGATTTCTACCAACAAACCTTGTTCCATACGAACACTAAACTTCTCCTTAAACCTAAAATTTAGCTAGGTTACCTGTTTGTTTCTCCACGTCTTTTTATCAGTCCAAGTAGCTTCAAATGGAGTTTTCCTTACCAAAGAAGGAGATCAAACTTCATAATGGAGCATAGATGGCACCTAATCTACCAAATTCTAAATTTGTTTTGTTTATGGTTTGACTGTCAATAAGTCCTAAGTGGCCCAGGTAAAGCCTACTGTTTCTCCAATCAGTATCTTAAAGTCTTTCTGTTAAAATCCCACATCAGTAAGTCAGCGTGAGAGAAAGCGAGAAGCAGCTTTTAAAGGAAGCCGACTTGGACAAGAGAAGGCATACCTTTCTCGGCCTTTTGGCTAAGATCAAGTGTAGTATCTGTTCTTATCAGTTTAATATCTGATACGTGGGCCATTGGCTCACATGATATTAAATTTATTTTTTTAGGGGGAATGCCCACCACAGTAGCTTGCTACTGGGGCTTTCGCGCGTCGCCCCAGCGTTGCACTATAGCTCGGGCCAGGCGCACCCCACCCAATACCAGTTTAAAATTTATGGACATTATGTAATTGCTTAAGTAACAATGTTTATTTCACGAGGTATTTGTTGAAGTTCTTGACTCCGATTTTCTCTTTTGCCACAGCTTCTGATCCTAGTCCTCTTCAGGACTCTTTTGTGCTGCATTCTATCCTCGCTTTCTTCAGGACTTTTGTGTAGCACTCAAGGATGCCAAAAATGGTCCTATCTTCGCCCTCTTAGTTTTTATCTGTAGTGTTTACAATATCTATGTTTTGAAATGCTTAGTGTATGTCAAGTGTCAACTCACACTTCCATCATTCACGCTATATCTGTTAATTGCTAGTTCTGAAAGGACCCAAAGCATGTCCTTTTCAGGACTCGACATGCCTGGAAACAGATCAAATCAACTAGGATCAAAAAGTCATTCCTGTCAATAACAAATATCAGGACTTAATGCTCTGTTATTACGCACCTTATGACCTAAACCCTCCTCACACTCACCGTCGGGCCAATGAGATCTTAGTAGTTCTAGAGGCGCATTCTATGTGGCCTGTCACATCCAACCTGAAGAACCGTTTCATCGCTAAAGTGCTATACCATGGAGATGCTTTCTTAGTCCCTATTGATCTATTCAATTCCAGTTCAACATAGGGAAAACTAATGCAGCTGCCTTTGCTGGTCTTAGCAGCCAGAATCCAAGTATGGTTACCATTGCGAATGTAGTGTTCAGATAAAAAACTCCTACTAATCCTGATGTTTTTGCCAAGGCTTTCCAGCTGGATAACGATGTTGTTACTTATCTTCAGTCACGGTTCTGGTGGAAAAACAACTTGATTGTTTTCAACAGACTTGCAGTCTTAAAGTAGTACTTGTTGCTGATGATGTT
Source organism: Gossypium raimondii (assembly GCF_025698545.1). Lineage (NCBI taxonomy): Eukaryota > Viridiplantae > Streptophyta > Magnoliopsida > Malvales > Malvaceae > Gossypium > Gossypium raimondii. The sequence goes on from NC_068575.1 coordinate 14,579,662, forward strand.
TTTTCTGATTATAGAAAATTAAGGTTCCTGTTGAGGTGTGATGCTGAGGTTTTTTATGTGCGGTATCTTTTATAAGGTTCTCATTGTGTTGTTTTGAGTTTGTTAACAAGATTGCAGGTTATTTACAAACTTGGACCCATGTCAAGGTGTAAATCTATTTCCATAAACAGGGGGCTATGCAACATATGTATAAACATATATGCACAGAGAGAGAGAGTATTAAGCTTGAGAATATTTTCCTGAGGTACTAAATATGTGAATATTTGGATGAATAATCGTAAAACTACTGCCCAAATTCACATGAAACGTAAACAAATTCCAGAAAATGGCTTTTAAGAATTTTTTTAAGTGAATAATTTAAAAAAGCTAACAAGAAAGCAGCAACATTTACAGGGGGCAAAGATTTACAAAAAAGCCAAAGCTTGTTTCATTGTTTGTCTCCTAGGATGAAGAATTGCTCCCTTTGTTGTTTCCTCTCTAACTTGCTTATATTAATTTTTGACAATATTGTATAGACAAATCTTGCATGGTTAATTATATAAGATATTTATTCAAAGATAAATCACCATTCTGAAAAAATGATTGGAAAATAAAGGGAGAGAAGCTGATTTCTAACATTTCATCATACGTTGTGATGGTTTAACATGTTCCATTCTCATTCGGAAATAGTAGACAAAATTTTAACTGCTTATGAATATGCTTCTTGAATAGTTGTTTATTTTCCCTACATTCTCATTATTTGTTGACTAACATTGCCTTGAAAGGAAGATTTGACGACAAACCCTTGATGCAATCATCACAGCTAAGCCAAGCTTATTTCACAAACCTATGATCGCCATTCTTTCATGCAGAATCCAGTCCCTTCAGAACTCCAAAACCTTTTAATTTTCTCCCACATCAAGCTCGGATGACAGTAGGAAGCGGGAGACTTCTTATAAAAGGAGCAAGCTTATCTCGGAGAACGCATACCTTTCTCGGCCTTTTGGCTAAGATCAAGTGTAGTATCTGTTCTTATCAGTTTAATATCTGATACGTGGGCCATTGGCCTATATGATATTAAATTTATTTTTCGAGGGGCAAAGTTCACCATAGTAGCTTGCTACTGGAGCTTTCACGCGTCGCCAAAGTGTTGCACTATAGCTTTGGCCTGGCGCACCCCAACCACTACAAGTTTTGAACCGTTATTTTCTCCGCCAGGATTTGGTTGAAGTTAATGTTAAATTCTTTTGTCTATCTGTTGATCCTGAAGTTTGGTAAGGACACCAAATTAGAAAAAGTGTAACATCCGGAACAACTATTGAAGCAATTCCCACCACAAAAGTCGGCCTTGATGCAATGGGAAGTGTTCAGATCCTCTTACCAATGTTGTGGTTTTCTTTGGCACAACTATTTCAATCGTTTTGCAATGCATGGTGTATCCGTGTATTTCAATCATTCATACAATGTTTGTTGATGGAAACTAAAACAAAATATTCAACATAAGAGGTGAATCCTCATTAGGTACTAGGGCTGTTGCCTCCAAAATTTTTGAAAAATATTATTAAATCTTTGAAAATTTTTAAAAAATTCAATTAGACTCTAAAATTTTTAAAAATCCTCATTAAAACCCTCAATTTTTTTTTTAAAATTTGTTAAATCCCTCAAAAACTTAATGCCAAGGTCCACCACTAATTATAATAATATATAAAGTGACTTTAACACTCTCGAGCTTAGGTGGAATCAACAATGCACCTCATTACCTAAAATCCTCCTCACAATTACTCCTGAGTCACACAAATTCTAATACTCCACACTCTATGCCCTACATGATTATCTCATCACTAAAATGCTATAGTTTAGGGACGTTTTTGTTTTCTCTTGGTTCAACATCGAGAAAACTAACACAGTTACCTTTTCTGCTTACCATTACAAGTACAACGTTTGGACTAAAATCACCCATTAAGCATAATGTTGTTGCCAAGACTTTTCACCTCCTACATAACAATCTTGTTACTTTTATTGTGGAATAACACTTTTTTAAGTACTCAAACTCGTAACATGAAATCTGCAAAGAATGCAAATATCATAAATGCAAAAAATTGCCGAAACTTCCCTATTCCCTAGCGCAATAACAAGATTCTGGAGCAAAGATCAGCTTCCTCTGTTTTTCCCCCATTTTATCAAATTTCTAGAGGAATTTGATCTCAATAACAAGATGATTAACTAGCTAGTTTGATGTGTTTGAGAAATGTTCATTTATTCAGTTAGAAGATCTTTATATTTATGTTCAATTAAAATCCTTTAGTAATAGAAAACATTATTTCTTTTGCTAGTGATACTAATAATTAATCCAAAATACTAAATAAAAAATGCACCAATCAAGCAAAACAAACGGAAACCATTCATTGATGCCTTTTCGAAAATTGTAAATACTCAACGACATATATGCTCTAATTTTTTTAAAAATTATTCATTCAAACTGTAATTATACATTGACTTATCATAATTATATATTAATTTATTAAATTAAATTAAAATTTTAATTTAATTAAATATATATTTAATAAATTAGGTAAGCTACTTGGGTAATCATTCAAATTTTAGATAAGTTCTATTTTGATCACTTGACTTAAAATACTTTCAATTTCATCATTAATGTTTTCAAATTTTAAAAATTTTAGTCACCAACCGTTAAATATTTAATGGAAAGCCGACGTAAACATTTTCCTATTGACCTAATAACAAATTTAGCCATTCCATGTTTACACAATTTATCAATTTGATCCTAATCTAAAAACTCAATAATTTAGCCTCAATGTTTACAAAATTTGTCATCTAATTCTAATCTAAAAATTCAATAAATTTAGCTCTGAACATTTACAAAACTTATCAATTTAATTCTAATTTTAAAAGTTAAAAAAAACTTTAAAAATTTATTTTTGAATAAAAATGTTTTTTTTTTAAATATTTTTGAACTTTGAATCATGGCTAATGCAGCCAAAGGCTCGACCTTAAGAACGTTACCTATCTTTCTCCGAGTGTCACCAATCTCAACAACATCAACTAAGAATTGAAAGAAAACGAAAACATCAAGACTTGCAAAGTTACATTTTCACAACTATCTTATTAATAATAAATGTCAATCAAATACTGAAACCAAGCAGTGGAATTACCAGGGTCATTATCACCACATGCTCCTTCAACTTCAGAGTTTGATAAAGAAGGGTCTTCCCATATTTGTGTAAGCAAACCCGTAATTCCAGTTTATATTATAACTGAGGCGCAATTAATGGGGTTATAGCAAGAAGACAAAACAAAGTGCTGAAAATAGCTCAAAAAAACATTGAAATGAGAAAATATTAAACACACTTAGGTCCGTGTGTTTGGCAGTAAAATATTTTCTGGAAAATGATTTCTGCAAAATGTTTTACTTTTCTGAGAATAATTTACATTTCTGGTGTTTGGATTAATCTGTGTAAAATATTTTCTGTTGTTTAGCAGATTTCCTGAAAATATTTTCTGGAAAAGCTGTTTTTACATATATTAATAAATTTATATTTTAAATTATTTTTACATATATTGCAATGATTTATTTATAAATAAATCAAATTAAATATATAATAATACTCAATTTTTAAGATATAATATTAACCGTCATAAATTGAAAACAACCAAAGTCAAATAAATTATTTATAATTATGTTATAAAAAATAAAAAAAGGATTGAATAATTATAAATTAGCTTCCAAACCACAATTAATACTAGAAATTAATAATATTATCCAAATACATAATTAGTAGTACACCACATAATAACAACAACATTGTCCAAGTGCATAACTAATATTACACCGCATTAAAAAAAGTATCAATATCTTCAACCTTGAGAAAATTTTTAAAGCCAGATTTTTTTATGCTTCTTACTTTTAACTAAAAAAGCTTTGGCCTCGGATTCATGATTCACTAGATAATCAAACACAGCACACAAGAAGTCATCATCAAATCCTTCTTCCTCCATTGACATCACTTCTTCGTAAAGACGTTGTGTCTTATCTGTAGTAAATTGTTGCAAAGCATTAGCAATTTTGCCAAGTTGTTCACCCACAAATTTAATTTGTTCATCAACGGCACTTTCTTGAACATTTTTTCTTTTACGTTTGGATGTGCCAGATGAAGATACATGTGTTCTTACCTCTTCAGTCTCTTCATTGCCGCAGTCTATAGGCATTGAATCTTGGTTACCATCATCAAATCTATGTCAGCAAATGTTCTGGCAAAACTCCCAGTTGCCATATCTTTGCCAACAACCAAAGTCATTTCATCATAATGATCAATGCTTTTATTCAAAAATGGTCCATACTTCTTGTGTGCATGTTGGATATTATACACAATTAGAATAACAAGTAAAAAAATTGAAATATACTTAACATATATATACATATATTACCATCACTGTTGCATCATATGTCACTCTATTACAAGTGATCATTTTCATGTTATCATCCTATCCAAATCCACTTTCACCCCGAATTGTGCATATAATCTGCCACTGGTTTTTTACAGTCCTCAAATGATTTTCTACATGCTTCGCATCGCATTGGACTTCAAATCTTTCAGAAATAGCTTCGACAACTCGATTAATAGAAACTGCTTTGAAAGTATTAGAAGACTTATTTCCTCTCTGGGCCTCCTCTGCTAAAATTTCAAGAAAAAGATGTTCCATTGGTTTTGTCCACCAGAATTGCTTGGAGGTCCCTTCTTTGTTGCCCTTACCCATTCTACATTAATAATTGTCATTGTCAATCATTTTAATATCCAACAAGCTTAAAACATAATAAATTCAATAACCAACAAGCTTAAAACATAATAAATTAAATATCTAACAAGCTTAAAACATAATCAATATCTAACAAATTCAAGACATAATAATTTCATAATCCAACAAACTAAAATTACAATATCATTATCCAACCAACATTAACAAAAAAAAAAACAATTTTAATACTAAAACATACATAACATACCCTAAGCCTTAAACCTACCTAATATTTCTAACCATATAATTAGTCCACATAGTTTGTGCAATTTCGTCTCTCTTAGCAGACCACTCTCTTGCTTCTTCTTTTTCTTCTCGCTCCATAAGAGTTGGTATTATCAAATCAGACTCAGGCTCCTCATATAATCCTTGATTAAGTAAATCACTAGGATCAACTCCCATTATATGATTATGAATGATACAACAAGCCAAAACTATATCTACTTGAGTTTGAAAATTCCAAAATGGTTCAGCATCTAATATACGAAATCGTTTCTTCAAAATCCCAAAAACACGTTCAACAGTGATTCGTAATGATGAATGACGAAGATTAAAGAGTTCCTTTACATCTTCAGGCCCCTGAGCACTAAACTCTTTTAAATGATATCGGACACCACGATATGGGTAATATATCCATTTCGGATGGCAAATCTAGCATCAACAAGATAATATTTACCTACAATTTTACAAAACATAATTAATACTAATAAATTATGAGCTTCCTAGAACTATTTGGTATTTAGTAATAATTATTACCTTCCGAAATTCTTAATCCTCTTGGGCGTGAAAGTGCATCACTTAAAATACGAGAATCATGTGCACTACCTCCCCAACCAGCTAGAACATAGGAAAATTTCAAATCAAATGTGTTGTCCCTCCTTTACGGCTACGAAATCTTCCTTGAATGCTCAGTGGAACGGATGCACGAACATGAGTTCCATCTAATGCTCCAATACAATCTTTAAAATAAGGATAAAACCTTGGATTGTTTCTGATTTCACTAGGAGTTGACTCATCAGGTAATCTAATAACTAGTTTATACAATTTCAAAATAGCTCTCAATACAACCCTAAAGTAATGGTGAATTGTCTCAGTTGATCTATAATATCTAGATCCAATCACTCGAAACCTTACATTATGACCAATTATATGCAAAAATATAACTACTTGCTCCCTAATATTCACAGATTTAGTTGATTGTAACAAATTATTCCTACTAAGAATATCACACAAATTAAAAAAGTCAATCGGTCTCATCCTTATCACATCAATGCAATGCTGGTCACCACTATATAAAATACTATATTAATATAATTTTCTCTTTCATAATCTCGATTCACACGAGGGTGAGAAACAATTTCCTTTCTAGTTTTTAATTTTTTAATCCAGAGAGCCCCAAAAGCTAAAACTGAAGCCACGACTCCGACAATTGCATTTTGATCTTGATTACGATCCATCTACACAAAATAATGTCACACAAATATTTGATCACTACAAAAAAGATGCAAGATTTTCATAAGATCACATATATCACTAAAGTTACAGTGACTAGAGTGCATACATACATATTAAGCTAATTATAATTGCATTAATAATTTTTTGAGAAATTAAGCTACTTTCTTTGTACCAATTTTAACATGATTTTTAACATAAGTTGACGTAATCCTCTTCAACTCATGACATCTAAACTTCCAATCCACCATGTAATTAACAATGGAGATATAATCATTCATGAATTTAACACTTGTGCTATGTTTATCTATCATCTATATCAAAATTTCCATTGTATCTACCAAAAGGAAAAACTTATCAATTTTAGTTATAAGCTACGGTAGTAGAGAGAAATGAGAGACCAAACTTTCCTCAACAGATTTTGGTGGAGAAAGATGAATAACTAATTATGTTTAATATTATAATTTTTACATTTTAATCAAACATAATTAATGAAAATTCAATGGTCATGATTTTCTCAAAGTTTCAATAGTGGCAATCAACCAATCATTTCATGGCAATCCACTAAACTAAATTTAATAATGGTTTATTAGTCTTTTAATTCTTGGCTTAATTGCACAATAAGGGCTTGCATAAAGTTTTAACCAACTCTCTTCATTTAATTAACCTTGCAATTTACTTCCTGTATTATTTGTATAATAACTTAATCAATATAATTACACACAAATTTCATTTCTCACTCCCATATTCCACTCATGACGTTCTCGTTTCAACTTTTTAGATGAATCGAATTAAAATTGATTCCTTACTCTGTTGATTCCTTTTCGATATTCTCTATATATTTCTTACTCTGTTGATTCCTTTCTGATGTTCTCTATATATTTCTTTTGTTTCCTCCCAATTTTGTCTGCTCCTCACACATTATTATCAGTCAATTTCAGGTTTTCCCAATAGTCTATCTCTTGCATTTTATATGGTACAATTATCCAAAAGAAATCAAGGCAGAGCAGTGGAACAATAAAATCAGCAGTTCAATTACAGAAATATTAGTAAGTTTTGAAACATAAAACACAAATGCAATTATACTTTCATCCACTCTGGTTTATATACAGTTTTCAAGCATTATAAGATGAAAACACTATATCATGCATCCATATTAAGGAATTCAACTTACATCTTATATGGTATAATTATCCAAATGAAAACAAGGGAGAGCAACAGAACATGAAAATTTGCAGTTAATGATAGAAATATTGCTAATTTTGGTACACAAAACACAATATGCAATAATACTTCAATCCACTCTGGTTTATACAGTTTTCAAGCATTACAAGATGAAAACACTATATCATGAATCCATATTAAGGCATTCAACTTACATTATATATGGTAAAATCATCTAAATGAAAACAAGGCAGAGCAGCAGAACATGCAAATCAACAGTTAATGACAGAAATATTACTAATTTTAAAACACAAGATGCAATTATACTTTCATCCATTTTGGTTTATACACATTTTTCAAGCATTACAAGATAGAAACACCATACCATGCATCCTTATTAAGGCATTCAATTTTCTAATTTCTATCTCAACAAACATGCAAAACCATATAAATTATATACAAAAAAAACAAACCAACCTTCAACAATGGAATAAAGAACTCAACCAAGTCCTGCTCTTTCATTTGAGCACCAATTCTACACAACGACTCAACAACCTTATCCCTCACACAATACGAATAATTAAATTCATCTTCACTTTCCTTACTTCAATTAAAATCCAAGCCAAGATTGAATCAGACAAGAAAAAGCCAATATTATCTCAGTTAAATTCTTCAATGTTTCTACATTTTTTTGACTAATCAAAAAAATCCAATTTCACCAAATGAAATGCTCCATTTAACACTGTAAAGCCAGTTTAAGCTCAAAAATTACCCCAGAGCTTCCAATCAAGAATGTGAGTAGAAATCTACCTTCGATGAATCACGAGAAGAGGTGACAAACAAGGCTATAATTTTTAGCAAGCTTAGATTGTTTAAATTAGGGACACGATTAAACAGATTAGGGAAGAAGATCTAGCAAACCTAAGACCAAAATCTATTCATACAGAAGCATTTTGCTTCACACCTTTGCAACAAATTAATAAGATCCTTCAATATAAAACATACAGGAGCAAAAAATAGTAGAGAAAAGGAGGAGAGGCACACCCAAGAACAAATCATGATCAACAAAAACAATAGACAGAGAAAAGGAGAACAAAGCCTGTTGATAACAAGCACAACCAAGAAGAAGAAGCACACCGAAGATAAGGAGGAGAGGCTAACATTAATGGACGGAGAGGAAATGAGAGGTTGACCCAAGAAAAGGAATGGAAAATGTCTTATAGAAAAAAAATCTGTAAGACATTTTATGCAAAAAGGGGGATATTTTCCCGTGTTTCTGAAGTTGATTTTCCTGAAAATCAATTCATTTGGTCAAACAAACAACGTAAAAGACGAAAAATATTTTCTGAAAAATGAACTACCGGTAAACAAACAGACCCTTAAAATTAAAGAATCTTATGGGTAATGTCGAAGCTTGCACTTCTTAGTATCCTATTTAATGAGAGTGTATGGCTCATTAGTAGCAACCTCCATTTTTGCATTTGACTCTTTGGGTATCCCCCACAATAAAGTTAAAGACATCATCTCCCAAGTGCAATGGTATTTTGTGTCAAGGAGAAATCTAAATCGCCACTAAATCTCAATGACCATTCAAATACTTAGACAAATTCAATTTCAAGGATTTAGAAATAAAATAAAATAAAAGTTGGGACAAATACCGATAGATGTTTCAATAGAGGTGTGGGCAAAACACAACAAGTAAACAAATAGGAAGAGAAAAATAAACCCCTTAAAGAATGTGAGTCAATGAGATAAGTAAAAATAGAATCAACACATTATTTGTTAACGCAATTCGGATTCATCAATCCTATTATGTGTAATCTTATTTAGAGAATGATTTTAGTCAATAATTCATTTGGTACAATTATTGGCTAAAGCCCAATCTTCCATTTTCCAATAAATAGTTGCAACCCCAAAGTCGAATTTAAATTATTACAAATCACTCTCCCCAAATGCCTCATATTTCATACAATATCTCTTCAAAAAAATTCTTAAACAATGAGTATCTAAATACACCCCTAAACGGCTCAATGAGGAAGTCTGTCAATAGCCTAATACAAGAGTCCCTTTAGCAAAGTTTATATCTATTTACCAGTTTACTTTTTAATTTAATACATAGAGACTAATTTATTTATTTTTTAAAATAAAGAAAGTAAAATGTAATTCGATTATTACCTTTTTAAAAGTTATATTATATACAACATAATTACTACTAGATTATATTGGAACATTTTCAAATATTTATAGTGTTCCAATAACTATAAGTGAAATGAAGTAATTAATTAAAAGTTAAATCTTTTGATTATTGGTTAAGAGTCATATCACTTGAATTTAGACAAAACTATAACTATTCAAATAATTGTTAGTACAAATATCTGGTGAGGAAAATCTCAAACACATGAACGAAACTCGAATAGAAAATGAAGAAATAGGACAAGGCTCCAAGGCGTGTATCAAGCCACTATCTTTAAGGTTATATTCGCCCCCACCTATTTTCACTGTGCAAAAGAGTTTCAAGAAAATTAACCTCGAGAATACAATGAAGTTGATGACTATTTGCGTTTTGCACTGACGAGAATAGTCCATTAAGCACTGAGTAAGGTATAAAAGGAAACTCAATTTTTACAAAGGATTTCTATAGTAATACTTTATAGAATTATCTAATAATATTAAAAGAATAGAGGAAAGGATAGAAATAATTTTAGAATTTGTTGGTGTGATTTCCAAATGAAATCTCATTCCTATTTATAAGAACTCTCATATCTCTTCATAGAGACATCTTTCAAGATGTATTTTTCTAAATAATAATTTGTCAAAATCAAGTGATATGACTCTTGACCAATAATCAAAAGATTTAAATTTTGATTAATTACACCATTTCATATAGTTATTTGAACACTATAAATATTCGAAAATGTTCTAACAATCTCCCCTCATTTTTAAAATATTTTAGATTTTGATATTATTGGAAATCAATTTGCATAAATGAATGTGTCTTACGATTGAACCTTCACTTATTGAAAATATGTTAAAGTTAATCAAAATTGTATGGTAAAATAAGCTTTGAACCAACTATTCTATTTGATTAACCGAACACATCTCACACTAGGGGTGTTCAAAAATACCCATCCCGTTGACCTAGTAAAAAAATAAACGGGTATTTTTTTAAATTTCTGGCTCGGGTACCCAACCCACTATTTTTTACAGGTTCACAGGTTGTGCCCGGGCCGCAATTTCTAAATTCCACGGGTACCCAACTCGATTACCTATGTGTATTTGTATTTTTTTTATTTTTAAATTATTTTCATTTTTTTAGTTAAAACTTAAAAACTGATTCTTACTTTTTTTACCCTAATTACTAAATCACTATCCCACTCGTTCAATTCTTCGACGCAAATCATCTCCGTCAACCCCACTCCCACCGATCGACTAACCATCTCTGACCACCTGACACCCGCTGTTTGACCGTTCCCACCATCATTGTTCGACGTTGTCTCAAAGCTCAGGTAAGCACTACTATTCAATATTTTAGTGTACCCGTCTCTCTCTTTGTCTCTTCTCAAACTTCTCTGTTTTGTTCTATTTTTGTTTGTTTTTTCTTTGGTATACTAGTCAGTCAGTTTGAGCTTTTGTTTTCTATTTCACTATGGTGCTTTGCAAATCTTTTGGGTGATAGAAAATTAGAAATTTTGAATATTTTATAACAACCGTAAATGCTAAAGCTTGATATTTACTATTATTATGTTTAAAGATTCTAAATTATTACTTGATTGTTTCCATTTTATACCTCATGTTGTGACCCTATAGGAATGAGGAGATAAATGATTTGCTATTAACTTTGTCTAGTATTAGACAATTAGACTTCCATCAATTGTATTTTGCAATCTGTTTAATCATAGAAGAAGACTTTTTACTTCTTTTTTTCTAAATGCACTTTGTTCTTGCCTATGCCTTATGGATAATTTCTGTTCATAAATCATGTTCCTTTCTTCTTATGTTATTTGTTGACTGTAATTTAAATTGTTTTGACGATACTGTCTCTGATGAAAACTCATTTCTTAATTAATTGTTTTGACTGTAATTATTATCTTAATTGTTCTCTTGGTTCTTATTTAGTCCACTTTTTCCACCAGCTCTGTGAGAATAAGTAATTGAGTTATGGTAGTTGAATTATATAATTTTTAGCTTATTTTTTTCCAAATTGGTTTATGATAAAAGTTCAAATTTTCAGCCAAAAGTATTTGTTATCAGGTTTTCGTTGCTTTCACCTTTCATTGTATATGTTGGCAATTTGACTTTTTCTTTATGTTGTCACTTTTTGCATGTGTTTAATGTTACGCCCTGAATAATTTATTTTTGTTTCTGTGATTTTTGTCATAAATGAGTATCCGCTTTAGTGGTTAAGTACTCTGGATGTGTGTTTGATGTCTTGGGTTCAAGTCTCACTTTTGAAAAATTTTGTTATTTTAGATCCTATCCTGATCTTTGGTGGGTTGGATTATATTTTACTGTTAGTAAACTCATATTAGAATAAATTTGTTGGTTTGGGTGGTAAGGAGTTAGCTTGTTGGAGGTGTTGTGTTCAAATCTTTGCACGAGTATGGGTGTTAATTTTTGTTTCGATTGTCAGTTAGAGGTTCGGTGGAGTTGGCAGACTGAAGTAGTTGGATGTGGTTAGTGGGGAGGATATTATGGGATGTGTTTGTTAATGGGGAGTTGGGTTATTAACCAAATTTATTATTTTTATTTTTATTTTTATTTTTTCTCAAAATATTTCTCTCTCTTTCCAAAAATATGATGTTAGTTTTGTTCTTCCCTTTCTCTGCACTTTCATTTCTTCTCTTCTTTTTGTTGCCTCCTCCTATCCTTTTCACAAACTATCTTCAAATCTCTGTGTTTTGATTATGTGATCCCTGCTCGAATTATGGTTGGTAAGTGTACTTGAAGTTTTGTGCGATTGTATGTCGTTTTCGGATGTGTTAATATTGTGAATTCTAATGGTAGGTGCTAATCAAGGGGATCAAAATTCATCGTCTATCGTGTTGTGTGTTAGGGCTATCATAATTGTTCTGGTAAGTGATCGAACTTTTTGTTTGTGTACTACGTTCAAGTATGTCGATTGGGGTTTTGATAATTGGTGTTTCGGTACTTAGGATTAATTGTTAGAATGCTATTTTTAGGTTCTAGTGGGCTCGAGATTACAGTAGCATCAAAATCATACCAGGTGTGTACCTAAAACACAAGAAAATGAGATTTGACGAAAGTCAAAAAAAGAGATTGTCGACGTCACACGGACGTGTGCCCGGTCGTGTGCAAGACACAACCCTGTGACGGTGAGAGTGTGGTCGTGTGGGCCACACGAGCTAGCCAAAGTGGCGTATGGGTGACACAGGAATGTGGGTTCTAGGCCAAGCTGTGTGGGCCACACGAGTGTGTGGGCCCACATAGGCAAGCCACAAGGGCATGTGGGCCCAAAATTATAAAATTTTCTCTAGGATCGCACGGGTCATTTCGATTGACTGTGGGCCCTCCATAGGATTGACTGTAGGTCATATAAAGGTCTCATATTGACTCAGTCACACTATGTGGACAATATTCTTGAGAAATTTAATAAGGATGATTCTGGTATAGCCAAAACTCCAATAGATATAAGCCAACATCTATCTAAAAACAAAGGTGAAAGTGTTAACTAAGTGAAATATGCAAGGGCCATAGGCAGTCTAATGTACCTTATGAGTTGTACTAGACCATATATTGCTTTCACTCTAAGTAGTTTAAGCAGCTTCATAAGCAACCAAAAGGAAAATCACTAGAAAGCAATTATGAGGATACTAAGATATATCAGACATACTCGGGACTATGGATTGCATTATTTCAGAAATCATGTTGTTTTAGAAGGATTTTCTGATGGCAGTTGGATATTTGATATTCAAGATACCAAAGACACAAGTTGATATGTTTTTACATTGGGAGGAGGAACTGTGTAATGGAAATCCTCAAGACAAATGATTATAACCAGATCAATGGAATCTGAGTTTATAGCTCTAGAAAAATCTAGAGAAAATGTCGAATTGTTTCGAAACTTCTTGGAGGATATTCCTGACTGGCCAAAGCCTGTGCCTACAATATGCATATATTGTGATAACCAAGCAACAATTGGTAGAGCATAGACTGTAATGTACAATGGTAAGTTGAGACATATGTGTCGTCGACACAATACTGTTAGACAACTGATCTCAAACAGAGTTATCTCTATTGATTTTGTAAAATCAAAAGATAATATTGCGGGTTCGCTAACTAAAGGCTTAAACAGAGACCAGGTTGATAAAATATCGAAATGAATGTGACTAAAGCCCATGAAAAATTAAAGGCTCTATGTGAAGGAAAACCCAACCTAGTTGACTAGAGACTCCAAAATCTAGGTTCAAGGGGACAACCTACTTGTATAGACATTGTGAGGTCACTGTGGGGGTTTTATCTTGAGTCCGTTCCTATGATATAAATAGTGATTAAAAATGGGATAGGTTAAGCAATACTTTTAATGACCGTTGTGAGTTTCAATGAGCCGAGAAATATAAGTCGGTTATGTGAGAGTTAAGTGAGGCCACTTTGAAGAGACTATTGGGGGCATAGTTCTCTCAAACTCTTGTAGAACTAGGAGATGTTTACAACCATATGAACAAACCCATGAGAACTAAAATTTTGTCAGGGGGTAGTTGTGTGAGGTATATCATTATTTGCACAAAAGGAGGAACAATTCAAGGATATCGCTTCTACTGGTTGGCTAGTAAAGTAAATATATTTTCACAAAGGAAGGTTCAAGGGTTGATGTTCACCTTCATAACGCTGCCTATATAAGAGTACGAGGGCCTACTAAGCAAAGCTAGACACGGAGGCCTAAATTAATGTATTGTCGCCACTAACCAATTAGGGATAGGTTGGTTAGCCACCTATCGTCTAAAAGTTTAGAATTAATACTACGGAAAAATTCTAAAAGTCTAGACTCAATCTCATCACCAAATTTTGGGTTCGGGAGTACAGTTACGTGTGAGGAAGGTTATAGCACCCCCACAATGCCTATTCGGGGATAGTCCTACGGGGTCTTAGGAGCTAGGTTTTTTTATTTAAGCATATTGATGTCTTAATTTAGGCTAAAATCTTATGGAAATCTTAAATAAAAAGTCTAAACAAAATGCCTCCGTTTTATTTGTAACTCAATTAAGATGTGTTCACCAAACTTATCTAATTTGAAACTTAAATTAGAGATTTTTACTTTTAATGGGCACCCTAAAGGTTACCTAAATAATTCTAGTAAAATACTTTCAATTTCTACAATTAATTCTATTTTAGAATTCTAAAAAACCTAGAAATTACCAATGAATTAAGAGAAATAATAAAATTCATCTACAACTTATTCGCTCTTTTATTATTATTAGCTTTTTTAAGATTTAATTAATAATGTTGAACCTATCAAGATCTTATGAAAGCATCCTATTCGAGTTTATGATTTATCTTACTTTAAAATTCTTGATCTAAGATTTAAGTTCATCAAAATCCTAAAATAATATATCTTAAATAATATTTATTAGCTTTCTTAAAAGGTTTCTAAAATAAAATACTTAGAAAGACCTACTCATGATTACAATTCACCTACAAAAATCTTTAGTTTTAATCTAGAATAAATTTCTAAAGAATATTTATATATTAATTTAATATTCTAAAGACAAATCCTATACAATATTTAAAATTAGTTTAAAACCCTAAAAAATATCCTACATATTATTTATAATTTTTCTAAGGTAAATGGTAGATAAGATCTTAAAGACTAACCTAAATCCAATTTTAAAACCTTTATGGTTTCATTAAAATATAACACTTACTTAACTAACTTCATGTCAACAATTATAGGATGGAAAAATGACCTAAAGTTCCCTCTTTTAAAACGAATAGTAATAAAATAGGAAAATTAATTAAATTGGCTAAAGTTAATGAAAAGTTAAAACTCTTTCAAAAATGAAAATAATAAAAGAAAACTTAAATAAATGAAATAAATAAGACATTGACATGATGATGATAATAATAACAATAATACACCTTATTCATAATACATAAAAAGAATCAAAGTAACATAAATAAATAATATTAAAATGTATGTAAAGGAATCAGAAAAAATATAAATATAAATAGGCACGAAAATAAATAGAGACAAAATAAGAATAAATAAAATTATACAAGTATGAAAAATTATAAAATATTAAAATAAAGTGCATAATTGACATTAAATATATAAGGTATAAATGCAAATGAAAGGGAAGATATAAATGTAAATAATTTATTAAAAATGGAAATAAAATGACATAGCTTGATTTTGGGACTAAAAGATAAAAAATGTAGAAGATAGTGGACTAATGTAACAATTGATTTGCTTTTAATTTTGAAATTTTGGATTAAATCGAAGGTTTGAATATACAAAAGGGTTATGGGTGTGCGGTGTTGCAAAAAACGAGGTATTTTTTATAAATTTAAAAAGTAAGGGGGTGGGAATAAATTACCCATTTTCGGCACCTAAAAATGAAAAAAAAAAACTATTCATTCTTTCATTTTAACCTCATTTAAAAAAAAAAAACATCTTCCTCTTTCTCTTCCTCCTTCTATGTTGGTCATGGCTCCACCACTGGAGAGCCCAATGGCTCTACGACCTCCGGTGGTGGAGCCATCGTGTACGGTGGCTGGAAATTTTATTTTATTTTTTGCAAAATCAAAGTTTTCTTTTAAAAAGTCATTACTTTTCTTAAAAATTAAAACTTTATTTCAAATGGTTGAAAAAATCAAAACTTTTTGAAAAAATTTAAACTTTTCCTTTAAAATGACTAAAAAACAAATTTTTATTTTAAAATTTAAACTTTCTTTTTTTTAAAAAAATCACTATTTTTCTTAAAAATCAAAACTTTATTTCAAAATAGTTAAAAAGATCAAAATTTTATTTTAAGAATTTAAACTTTTCTTTTAATATGACTACGAAAAAATTTTTATTTTAAAAATCTAAACTTTATTTTTAAAAAAAAATCAAAACTTTTCTCAATATCAAACATTTAAAAAAAACATTTATTTTAGAAAGGGGAAGGAAAAAATGGGATTTTTGGGGCTCCTAAGGGTAGAGGACCGACGTTCTGGTGACGTCTCCTTCATCGGAGCCCAAACCCGATCCCTCAAGATATGTATATGGCAAAAAAAAAAAAAAAAACTAGAAAGCTTTTTGTTGTTGTTTTGTTTTGTTTTTACTCTTTTTTTAAGAACAAAATATGAAAAGCCTCTTTTTTTTCTTTCATTTCATTTCATCTCATCTATATATATTATTTTTTAAATTTATTTATTTGTAAAAAAAATATAATAATAGTATTTAATAATAATAATTTGGGCCCTTGACAAGCCCAAAAATGAAAGAAAAATAAAAGAAAACCAAAGGTCTTAAATTGACCAAAATCGAATGGGCTTCAAAAGGCCCAAGAGAGAAAAAAATTTAAATGGGCCTCCAATTGGGCTTGAACAAGAATGGGTGTCTACACCCACCTATCCTATGCAACTATCAAACGTAGATTCTATCACCACATCGAGTCAATGTTTTCGTTAAAACTATCAATTTTCATTCATGTGGGGGATTGTTAGAAAAAATGGATACTTTAGAAGCTTTGAGCATATTTTTGATTAGTAAAGGTAGAGATTTGAATCATAAAACTATGGTTTTATGTTCTACTCTATGTCATCTTTACAACGGTATATCATATACTCAAAATGGTTGAGTAATGAATGAGAAATTGATGCTCAAAGTAAGTCACTTGTGAATTAAGTTGAGAAAAATGAAAAGCTTAGTCCCATATTGGTTAGATATCAAACATGGAATATGTTTATATATGAGAACCAACTTAGTAGTTATTGAATCATTAGATTAACACTCTCTTTCACGTGTAGGGGGTATAAATCCAAACTTCCTAGGGTTGGGGGCACACCTACACGATGTGGGAGACGTGAAGTGTCTGGACCAGTCAAGCCCAAAAAGGACTTGCAAATATTATATAGAATATGTTTTAAAAAGGACAAATATCTCAATTTGATTTGATTTTATTCAAATTGATTTAAAGGCTCATTTAATACAAATTTGTATCTTTATTCATTAAAATTTCCAAAATTCCTCCATACTGAATGCCTATAAAAGCCTAGAGAATACTGCAAAATTCTTTACAGACACACCACGAATTTATTTCACTCTAAAAAATTCTTTTCTTTTTCCTCTCCAAATTTTCAAACATTTCGGTGATAGAAAAAGGCAGTGTTTGTTTGTTGATCACTACAAAGGTACTTTTGTCGTGATCATTTTGTTGTTATATCCTAGGAGATAGATGAGCAACGTTTCTCCAAGTACTATAGGAGCAGTCGAATCTATCTTAAGGAAACTGTGAAAACAAGCCTTAACATCTAGTAAAACTCGATTTTCTTATTCAATTTCTGGTTTTCAAGATCTTGTTTATTTAATTGTTTTTCAGATCTGATGTTTTAAATAAATATAAGTATTTATTAATTTTTTTTTTGTTTAGATTTGGTGTTTTTACATAAATATAAATATTTGTTTATATTATTTGTTTAAATTTTGTATTTAATATAAATATTTATATTTATATTTGCTCGCTAACGTATTTTATTCAACAAGTTGCCTGCAGGTAATTCCAGTCCCAATCAAATCTCATTGACATTTGCATGAAAGGCATCTTACCCACACTGTAATAAGCCAATTTTAGCCTGGACCCAAATTACAAATAAAACAAACAAATATAGTCCATTACAAAAAAAAATGCCCACAAACCCAAAACAAATAAACCCTAGCCCACTCTTAATATTTCAAAAAAAGAAAACCCTAGGGCTAGCCTAAGAGCTTCAACCACCACTCCTAGAAGCCGCCTCTAGGCCTGCCGCTGCCGCATGCGCTTGACACTTCTTTGCCACCACCTGCAAAAAGAACAACACACAAGAGGCCAAGCAGAAGAAGACAATGGGGAAACAAACAAAAAAATATAAAACAAACCGTTTGTAATGGTCTATAAAAACAACAATAGGCATTTTGTATTTTTTTTCTTCTTCTACGAACGCACAAAAAAGATACACAAAAAAACAAACTTTGAAATAAAAGGTGATTTTTCCGGTATATTTGTGATTTTCATTTTTTTGTATTTTCATACTTTTTATTATTTCTTTTTTTTCTTTTAAAAGTGGTATGATAAAAGAAAAGAAGGAAACTCACCTGAGTCGTTTCGCATATTCGTCGGAAACCTTCTCCGGTGTTGAAATTGGCTAAAAGAGGGGTCAAAAGTTTTTAATTTTTTAATTTTTGGGTTATTATAACCCCAAATCCAGGTTTATTTCGAAAAAGGAACAAAAAGGGTCTTTTTACTTTTCGGCCACCGTGTACAGTGGTGCCGTTACTGGTGACCGATGGTCGGCACGACTATGAAATGCCGGAGTCAAGGGCGGTCAAGGAGAGGATTGAGAGAAGGGGAAAGCTTTGAATTTTTTTTTATAGAATGGCTGAATGAGTTTAAAAAAAAAATTGATTTAAATAACGGCACGAAACGGTGCCGTTTTGAACCACGGTCACCAGCGTCAAAACGGCGTCGTTTAACCTTGACTCGCACGCGACCAGACCCGCTCCAGGGGGATTCGCGTGTTTTCGTTCAATGGGATATTTACGCCCCTAACCCTTCTGCATTCTGTTTCTTTTTAATTTAGTCATTTTGCTTATTTATTTATTTTATAAATTTGACCCAGAATTTATTGCGCGTTTCAATCGAGTCCCTGGCCCACTGACACGCTGGAAAGTGGACACGTGTCCAGGGATTGTTTTTTACATATTTTTCCCTCTGCCCTTTCGCGCCCTTTTATTTTGGTCCTTTTTTATTTATTTTATTATAGTTTTTACCTTTAATTTCATTTTTGTCCTGATTTAGTCCCAAATCTGTTTGATTTCAACTTATTTTCGCAAATTTGTTATTTATTTATTTATTTTAAACATTTTCTCATATATTATTTATTTTAAATTGTTTTATTATTTATTTTAAGTTTTCCACATACCATGTATTTTAAACTATTTCAAACTATTATCCATTTTAAATTTTTATATATTATTTATTTTAAACTTTCACATACATTCTTTATTTTGAATTGTTTTTTATATATATCATTTATTTTTTAATTGTTTTGTATATCATTTATTTTAAACTTTTTATATATTATTTTAAATTGTCTTATATGTTATTTATTTTAAATTTCTTTGTATATTATTTATTTTAATTTGTTTTACACATTATTTACTTTAAATTGTTTTATACTATTTACTTCAAATTGTTCTATATATTATTTTGTTTCGTTTTCTTTGATTGTCAATATTGATATTAAAGTGACATGTGTTATGTGATTATTGCTATTATGTGTATTATAATTTGTTTATTCGTATTTTCATTTTATTGTGATTCATTAGTGTAACATTTTATTCGTAAATTGTTACTCCATGTTGTATATTATTATTCCACCACATTTCATTAAAATCACTTCAGAGGTCACGTTTAATTTTTTCCTTTATCCATAATGTGCCATTTTATTATATTTCAACTAAATAACACGCATCGTTTAGGTTTTGTAATCGCTATTATTTAAAAAAAGAAAATTTTAAAAATAAGGCGATGTTTCGTTTTTGAAAATTCGAGAAGTCGTACCCTAACTTACATGGTTTCGATTTTCACATTAAATCTAAACAATTGAACATCCTTCTAAATTTAAAATACCTAAGTTTTGAATAAAAATTAAAGGCAAGCTTATTCTCGAGGGTTTAAGTGTTGCATCCTAACTTACAGGTGAGGCATATTGTTATCACGGGACGAGTGGGCCGTTGATGCTCGTTTCAATTTGATTCAAGCGTTTTTAAAATTAACGTTAATAAAAGGGAGGGATCGTATTTTAAATTCTTTTGAAGTTTTCAATTTCTGACATTTAGACATTAATTAATCAATTAGGTACCAATTTTGAGTGTTAAGAGGGTGCTAATCCTTTCTCGTACGTAACCGACTCCCGAACCTGTTTTTTTGAATTTCGTAGACCAAAATTGTTATTTTAATAAATTAAATCATTACGAGGTGACCCGATCACACCTCATAAAAATGATCGGTGGTGACTCCCTTTTTTTTTCGTTTTCGTGTTTTTTTTTTTAAAAAAAGTCGACCCCTTTTACAAAAAATGATTTCGACACACACCACACACTCTCTCTCTCCCCTTGGGTCACATCGGTTTTGTATAAATTTTCGGGTGGGCAAAAGTCCGACCAGTTGTTGTCTGGCCATTTCTGTTTGTTTCTTCGGAGGGATTGAAGAAAACTCCGAGAGAAGAGGTAAAGTTGGTAGCCTCCTTTGTGGAGGAAATAAGGGCATGCTCAATTTTCAAGTCAGGCAAGGTTGTCAATTCAAAAGCACCAAGGTATAAATTGGGGGTGTAGGGGTATTATAAACGAGAATGCAGTAAAAGTTAAGCATGTTGACGACCCAAGAAGCATAGAGGAAGTATGGGTCAAATCCTAGAAAAATACCAGTAATGAGGTTTTACAGATCTTGCGATCTCAAGCACACTTGAGTCCGGATGGGCATCAAACCAAACCATTAATAAATCACAACTGAATGGTAAAACATCACCATAAAGAGAGATGCACAATTTGGTAATTGTATAGAGAAATATTCATCTACCTACATTGTTCATTCCACAATATCATGAGCAGTACCATAGACAAGCATATCACCATATAGAGTGGGGCAGAGAGAGAACGCTGGGTGAGGGCATGTGAGCCGATATCTATAAACCCATAACTCTGAATTTCACCATTTCACTATACCAAATTTGTAATTTAGACCCTAAAATCTCACAAATAAAGTTTTATCAATTGATTATAAATATATATACTACTAATTGAAGTATAGTAATCAGAATTTCACAAGATTAAAATTTGAGAATCAAAACCTAAAATTTTAATATAAATCTAAAAGATTTAATATATGTATAATCGAAAACACTAAATCTAAATATCAAATTCATAAAATTTGAAAAACGAATCAATCCAAAACTAATAAAGAATCAATTCGTTCTCAACAACATGACAAGACTCGGATGCCACTTGTTAGAACCATAAAAACAAGATATGATATAAAACTTTATTAACCAGGATCTATCATGCCAAATCATTAAGAATAAATCAAGAACAAAACTAGATGCGGAAGCATACCTGAATCCATCGATTTCTTGAAATCTTCGAATATTATAGTTTTTTATCTTCTAAATTAGCATGCATGTAATTCAGAGAATGTAACTCTCTTTTCTAAAGATGAGATATTAGAAAAATTGCATATGTGTAATTTAGAGATCACAAACCTAATATATAACTTTTGCACATTAACTCTAATTTGTAATCAGCCCATCATCAATCATCAATTAGAAATTAGTTACCGAGTATCTACACACATTTGACTCATACTTTATTTAATAACTAAAACTCAATAATCCTTAAATAAATTAGATTACTTTTAATTTGAACTAATATTATATAATAATAAACAATGACATTTAATTAATTAATTATATATTATACATGTGATGTAGATACTTCCCTAAAAGAACTGAGTGATTGGCATGGGTAAAATTCGAACTCCCATCCTCCGCTATTATATCAAAAAGAAATAAAACTGAACTTATTTCTAACATGAGCCAAATACATAAATAAGCGATTAGTTGTGATAGGTAGTAGCGCACTAATGCCCTCCACCATTTCCGCCAGCAGCAAGGCGACTCCATCCAGATTCAACCCGCTTAACACTTCAGCTAATAAGGCTTCTGCAGCTTTGGCTATCAACACCAAGGTTGGCCATGTCATTCGCCACTTTTGCCTTTGCTTTGCTCTCTGAAAGCACCCTCCTCAGCGCTTCCAGTGAACTTTCATACAACATGTGCTTTGCTTCGTTCCATGTTTCCTCCTCTCTCACTCTTGCCTGCATTGAAAATTAAAAAGCAATAATTAATTTTTTTAAAAATTTAAATGACTAAATTTACACTAACTCAATTCTTACTTATGGTTAAAAGAAATCACAAATAAAAGAACAAATATCCGGTGAAATGATAACAAAATCCAAATGGAATGCCAGGAATTTAACTACAAAATTACAAATACAAGCAAATTACCATGTGTGCCTGCAAAAACTGGTATGAAAAGTATCAGACTTGTTGTGAGAGTGAGAAACTGAACTGGAAGTGGAAAGGCTACCAATCAATTTATAAAAAAATTCACGTTTATCAATTATTTAAAAAAAATTACAATTTATATATAACTCAATAATGAATCCAACTTTTTGACTAGTAAATTAGAATAATCTTCGGGTTAAATTATACCATTAGATTCTGTCATTTTTAATTTTTGTGCTCTTTAAATGTTAAAATTTCAATCCTCACCAAAGGATAACGGTTAATTTATTAAGTTAAGCTTTGGTATTTCTAGAATTAATCTAATGCAACAAACATATTATCGTACATTTAATGTCATGTCAACTTCTTATTTCTACATATTACTCACTAAAATTCAATTAATAGATTAACTACTACAATTTACGCCAAGATTGATATTTCAAAATTCGAAAAGTATAGGGACTTAGAATGATCCAATTGGAGAATATGAAATAAATCTACAACTATATGCAATGTACATACTAGTAATTGTATTTAAACAAACAAATCTAATTGTTGTCGTTTCGGTGAGGACTAAAATTTTAAAATTGAATAAACTAAAAAATTCAAAATTCAAAAGTATTAAAATTAAATTTGACCAATATTTTAAAAATATAAATACTAATAACCGAATTTAATCCTTTTAAGAACTCTATTAAAAACAATTAATGAAATTTTTTATTTCGAATTAAAATAAAGTTTATTATTTTAAACTTAGATGCCAGATTAAAATTCTGGAAATAAATTTTAATATATGTTTTAACTTTTTCTGTTTGTCAAAAAAAGTTAACTTAGTTCTTAACATTAATATAAAAGAAAATTAAAACCTTCAAATAAAACAATTTGGAGTAAATCTTAACTTTCTTTTACTTAGTGTAACTTACATAGAAAACAAAATAGTTACCGTTTGATGATATATTAATGTATTTTTTTCTTTACAAATAAATTTAAAAAACATTTATTTTTAATATTTTATTATACCTTAAATATTATTTCATCTTTTAATACAAGTAAAAACCTTATTTATAAATTCGGTAAGTATTATTAATAGTAAAATAATTTATGGATACTCATTTGTTCAAAATTCTGGGTTTTTTTCTTTAAACTTAGTACTTCTTGTTAAGGTTTTATATCTTAATAGATATTTTAATATTCATTTATAATTCATTTTCAAAATTCGTAATTATACCTAATATTTGTTAGTAAAATAGATATTATTTATCTATATTATTATTTATAAAGTTTTTGGTTGAGTCATGAGTGTAGTTTTAAATAATATTAATCCAGTAGCAAAATGACAAATTAAAGGATTAAAGTTGAATGACAATAAACTTATGAAATAGATGGTGCGAAAATACGACAATGGAATAAAAAACCAAAATAATAGGTCATCCCATTCGTCACTCTGCAAAAAGATGGTGTAATGCTAGTGAATGACGAATATGCGTTTTGGCGCCCCCTCTCGGACCGCCGACGGAAGATGGTGCGAAAATACGAAATGGAATAAAAAACCAGGTATGAAATTAAATATGAAGTGTTCATGGTAGTGGATGACGAATTCATTTCAACTCTTACCAAACCTTTTCCCTACGAAAATTTAGTTAATTAATTAAACAATCTGCTAACAAGTAAACACTAATAAATCTTCCTCACAAAGAATTGGTTATATATGCCTTCAATATATATAGGTTTAATTAAGTAGCATATTGTTACTCAACATTTTACTGTGAATTTAGCTTTCCCATATCACTCTAGGGTGGTTTTTGGAATGTTTTTCACAGTAAAATTTTGATTGTTGGATCAATACATTGAAACTTATTAGATAATATTATGGCACTTAAAGATTTTTTCACAAACTCCAGAAACCAGTAAAATAAAACAAAGTATCACAATATTAATTGTGCTTGCTATAACTGTCCTCATGACCTCCACCACTTCCGCCAACAACAGGGCGGCTCTCGTTCAGCGCTTCGGTGAAGGCCCTTGTAGCTTCGTCTATCATGACCATGGTTGCCTGTTCAATGTTGAAATCATTATCAATTACTGCTTTGATTACCAGGTTCACCAAGTCATCAACCAGTTTTGCCTTTGCTTTTAAATCCCAAATCATTCTCTTCAGCTCTTCGAGTGAACTCTCCACAGATAGTAGCCTCGCCTCGATGCCTATTTCCTCTCTTGCAATGTCCCTAGAACTGCCCTGATGCCCTCCGACATTTCTGGCAGCAGCGCGGCGGCTCCCGCGAGATTGAGCCTCGTTCGGCGCTTCAGTGAAGGCCTTTGTAGCTTCATCCATCAAGACCATGGTTGGCTGGTCAATATGGTTTAGATCCTTATCAATTACTGCTTTAATGACCAGGTTCACCAAGTCATCAACCAAATCTACCTTTGCTTTTAAATCGCAAATCACACTCTTCAGCTCTATCAGGGAACTTTCCACAGATAGTAGCCTTGCCCCGATGCCTATTTCTTCCTCTGGTATTCTTGCTAAGTCAGCTTTTACGGCCTTATCTAGACCCTGAATTGAACAGCAGTCATAGAAAATAAATAAATTTATATTAATGTAAAACAAGCAAAATTGCTAGTTCTTTAATTGACATGAATAATTAGCATTAGGTTATTCATAAATGGAAAAAAGAATGGGCAAGTTGCCTGCAGGTAGTTCCAGTCCTAATCGAATCTCATTGATCTTTGCATGAAAGGGATCTTACCTACCCAGACCTCTCTCTCTCTCTCTCTCTCTCCCCCCGGGTCACATCTGTTTTGTATAAATTTTCGGGTGGGCAAAAGTCCGACCCGTTGCTGTCTGGCCATTTCTGTTTGTTTCTTCCTGCTGTAATGTGGGATTTAAGGGTTTTGCTTTTCAGGCTGTATCTTCGGAGGGATTGAAGAAAACTCCAAGAGAAGAGGTGAAGTTGATAGCCTCCTTTGTGGAGGAATAGGGGCATGCTCAATTTTCAAGTCAGGCAAGGGTGTGAATTCAAAAGCACTGACGCATAAAGGTTGGGCGAGGGCATGTGAGCCGATATATATAAAGCCATAACTCTGAAGTTCACCATTTCACTATACTAAGGGTGAGTTTAGATGAACGGTGCGTTTCCATGAGGTTAGTGTAAAAACAGTAGTGGCGGTGAGATTAGATACTGTAGCGATACTGTAGCGTGAGACAAAAAGTAAGTTAAACGCACAGCACCGTACCCAATCGCTTATCCAAACTCACCCTAAATTTATAATTTAGACTCTTTATCATAATTTGTACTTTCTAAACAATTGTTGGTAAAAGGATATATCTATCTCGGACTTTTGACTAGGATCAAATATAATTATTTGTTCTTTATCAGCTTAAGGCTATTATAAAATATATATATATATATATATATATCGAACCACCATAAATTTGTATGTTTAATCTTATTAATTAAAAATATTTTATAAATTAGTAGCAAAATTTTTCCAACATTACTCAAAATATATGAACAGAGGAAATAAACAACTCACTCCTTATTAGTCAGCCCCCCCTGCGCAAACGAAAGAATCTTTTACTGTGTTACTGTTACATGTAAATATCCTCTCGCTTAAAAAAATATTGACAGTAAAAACACACACTAAAGTCTGCAGATATTCATCCAAAAATCTAGTTGTATATTCAACGGCAGTGGTGACTAAGAAACACTTGAAGAAGGAAAAACATAAGACCTGATTGGAATCCAACGACAGTGATAGATTGTAAAGAAGCGTTTGTGTGTTTGCTTATGAAGAAAAATGGAAAAAAGAAAATCACTGAGGACGAACGTGGTGAGAACTGAGAAGGGTGGTTTGATTGAGAATCTAAGAGAAGGGTATGGATTAGATAATCAAGAGATTCATGATCCAACTTTTTGAAAGACTTCTTTTCTTTTTGATAATGGAGGCTGCTAATTCAAAACATAGAATTCCTAGTCCCATGAAAGACCCACATGGTACTTCTCCATTAAAACCCGAAAGGTTTCAAAACTTACCACTAACTCAAATCCAAATATCTATAATCCAGATCTCCATTAATGAAATCTTCAAAATCCCAGAAATATTCATCCAAGAAGCAGTTGTGCGTATATATATAATATGTTCAAAGAATCCATTCCCAAAATGGTATATTAAAGGAATATGAAAGGTAAATGTTTGATTTCTTTATTCTTTGCATCATTTTGATTTTCATCAACAAACACCCCCCTCCCCTTCCACTAGTGCTCCCTCTTCGTTTCGTGAATGGTTGGTGGTTTGAGTAACAAATCTAGAAACACAAACCACCCCCTTATTCCACAACAACAGCAACAACCAAAACAAAGAGCAGTTTTGACATGATTAGTTTCCATGGTGAGTTTAGGGATTGAGAGTAGGACTGGGCAACGACCCAGAACCTAGCACTACATCTGGTTAACAATTAGTAGCATTAAGAAAAGGGTCGACAAGGACAAGCTGGTAGCGACGAGCCTGATGATTAGCAGAGTGGATGTGGGCATCGCAAGTGACTGCAGCTGAGGCCCCTGGCCTACTCGCACACCCACACCCTCTCATCACCAGAAGAGACGAGCTTGCTTTTGCCAGGGTGAACTATGGAATCACAACTCAAGGCACACCCACTACGGGGAAATTGGAATTCGGGCAAGAGGAATCGAGATCGGAGAATGTTTTGGTTCGCTTTTCAATCATAGGCCAAGGGTGATTCCAAAGCTTTTTCTACTGAAACTCACCGAAGGAAATCTCACCGGTGCCATCTTTGTCGCAGTTATTTCACGTTTCCAGAAATCACAACTCAAGGCAGTGAGGCACCTCTTTTAAGATCTAGAGGTTTTCTTTTTTTTTTTTTTTTTAAATCGTGGATATTGAGATAAAGTGCTGGATTGGAACCGGTTATTTATAGACGATTTGTTATTTGAGCACCTCTTTTGCAATAAACCCCAAAGTCCAAATTAGGGGTGAGCAAAACTCGATTCGACTCGAAAAAATCAAAAAAAAATTCAAATTTCGAGTTAAACGAATCGAGTTATTCGAATCAACTCGAATTTTTTTCGAATTTCGAATTCGAATCGAGTTGAGTTTTCAAATTCGAATAACTCGAATAATTCGAATAATTCGAATATCAAACTATAATATTTTACATTTTTACCCCAAACTCCCAAATCTTTTTACTTTTCCCTCAAAACTTTTACTCCTTTTACTTTTCCCTCAAAACTTTTACTCCTTCCCACTTTCCCCCCTAAACTTTTACTCCCCTCCCCTCCCAACCCCCCAATCTACCCAAAATCCATTTCCCACCAAAATTTTACTCTCCCATTTATTTTTTCTCAAAATTTTACTCCCAAAAATTCTCAAAACCTTTTATTTTCCCCCAAAATTTTTACTCCCTCCCACTTTTCCCCTAAAACTTTTATTCCCTTCTCATCCCACCTCCCATTTATCCCAAACCCTCCCCCCTACAATTTTTTTTTTAATATTTTTCCTCCAAAATTTTACTCCCCCTTATTTACTTTCACTCAAACTTTTATTCCCCAAAACTTTTTATTTTTCCCCTAAACTTTTACTTCTCACCCTTTACTCTCAAATAAAAATCAAAATTATCCAAAAAATCACTAAACATAAATAGTAATAATTTTATTTATATCTACTATTTATATTATTAAATTAAATTTCACATTTTATATTATTTATATTATTGAATTGTTTAGTCATATTGAATATTTATATTAAAATTGAATTATTAATTATGCCATAAAATATTCGTGTTAAAATTTTATATTGGTATTAATTTCACATTTTATTTTAAAATAACTTTTATTAAAAATTATATTTTTACATTTAATATATTTTTAATTCTAAAATACATAGTGACAAGAATCAAGATAATTGAAATAACTAAGCAAGTAAAGAAGCTAACCAATATATAAAAATTAATAAATAAATTATGAAGCGATGAAAGTTAATAAAAAATTTGATTAATGTGGACAAATTTTATTACGATGGGTGACAATGGTTACAAGGACCCAAAATTATTTTTTAAAATTTAACTCGAACAAATATATTCGATTCGAATTCCATCTCACTCGACTCGATTCGAGAAAACTTCAAATAAAGTTAGGATGATAAAATGAAATTCAAAAACTCGATTAACTCGAAAATTTTCGATTCGATTTGATTCGATTCGATCGAATGCTCACCCCTAGTCCAAACCCAAGATAAGGTTTGTTCCTAGCAAAAATTTGAGGCGGAAATAACAAATCCCCTATCAACGGTGGAACCATGTGGTAGAGTAGTGAAAATTTAGGCCTTAACCCTAAATCAGTCAAACTAAAAAGAGCAATATTTAGTACTTAAATTAAATAAATTTTTTTAATTTGTTACGAAAACTTTTTTTATTCTGATTAATCTTTAAATTTAATTTTTATAATATCGAGGTGATGATATAATGCTTTAATTTTATCATTTCATTACTTAATTAAAAAATTATATGAAATATTGTAAATTATAAAACATATAAATATATATTTAATAAAAAATTCATATAAAATTATTAAATTTGAAAAACCTAAAATCTTAAATCAAATAAATTTAATTGTGGACATAATTTAATTTTATTACAACCTAAAAGGTGAAACCCAATTCAATCTTATTTTTAGTAGTCTTAAACTAACATAATTTTAATAAATATACATTAAAACAATCTTTTTATCAAGTTAAATATCATTCCACCTAAACTAATCTAAAGTAACTCTAACAGCGTGTTTGGTTCGCTGTTTTCCCCCCTCTGCATGCATATTCCCTCCTATGCAGCGGGCCCACCAGGAAACGGTTGTTTGGTTCGCTGTTTTCCCATTCCCCCCCGAATCGGTTACTCCCCCATTACATTGATTGCACATAATAGGCATTACGCCCCCTCAGCGCCGATTACCCATTCCGCGTCTTTTCCTTTTTTCTCTTCCGTTTTCTGCCCTCGTCCTCAACGCTCCGATTCTCCCACGCTTCCTTGCACAGGTAATTTCTTTTCCCTTCCACTCACTCTGTCGTCGATTATTGTTCATCGTTTCTTTGATTTTCTTCATTTTATAAAGAAGGAGAAATCGATCCTTCCAAGGTCACCCCTTTTTCTCACATTCATTTCACGATTTATTGTTTGATTTTATATTTCGGTGCTTGGGTTCTTAGGAAGAAATGATTTTCAAATTATTCTTTTTTGGAACTACGTGTAAAACTGGAAGTCTTCAAAATCGAAAATAAGGTAATTATTTCAACTTTTTGTTCTATTCTAGAGTTCTATCCTCTGACATTGCTTCATGTTGATCTTCAAGGCTGGGGGTCGGGGGTGGTGAACCAATTCTGAGTAGCACATTTGTGTGTGAATACGTTGGGGAGATCTTAGGCGAGCAAGAGGCAAACAATAGGCTTACCAGGTTTCAATCTCATTTACAGAGATCTACTTTTACTTTGTGCTTGCTTTTATGCTTATATGCTTTATGCTGAATCGGCTGTATGATCTAATATCAGGTATGGTAGAGATGGTTGCAACTATCTGTTTAACATTGGTTCTCAAATAAATGATATGAGCCGGTTGATTGAAGGACAAGCACGATATTTTATTGATGCATCCAAATATGGAAATGTTTCGCGTTTCATCAATCATAGGTGAGGATACACTTGTATGCATCCACTATCGCATACTGAAATGTTTTCCCATTCTGGCATTTCCAAGTTGTAACTTGGCCATAAAAATTGTGTGACTAAAGTTCCAGAGATTTTAAATATGTTCACCATTTTCTAATTATGTGTAATAATGACTTTAGCATTTATGACATTTCTGAAGGAATTAGTTTAGCCAAGTAGCTCAGTTCAACTTGCTGTATTCAGAAAATGTTGTTATATCTCTACTTTTGAAATCCCAAGTTTCTATCAATGCACTCATGAAAACTTCGTATTCTGTCCTTGAATTTTTCTTAGCTGCTCGCCAAATCTTGTGAATCATCAAGTTCTTGTGGACAGCATAGATTGTCACCGAGCTCACATTGGTCTCTATGCCAGTCAAGATGTAAGCGCTTCTAAAAAATATTGAGTACAAATCTATTGCATATATGAAACCTTAGATGATCTATTGTTGAAAATGGTTTGTGGAATAAGATGTGGTTTAGATGGCTGAGTTTAATCGAGTGGCTAGTTATCAAAAAAGTTTAGTTGGGTAAAGAAGCTTTTAAATAGGCATGTCTTTGACATTTCTTTCTCCTCCTATTTCACTATTTTGCAGATATCTGTAGGTGAAGAGCTGACTTTTGACTATCGATATGAACTCCTGCCTGGACAAGGATATTCATGCAGATTGATGTTTTCCTAATATGCTCGAATGCAATGCAGTATAATGCACCAGATACAATTTATTTTTGACAGGTTTGTCTAGGTCTCAATTGTATTAATTCCTTTGTCATGATCTGTTGTGGTCTCAATTGTATTAATACCTTGAGGATTATTGTGTTTCTAATTTTTGATGTTACAAATATATATTCAGTTGTCGACAGTTCTTAGACTAAAATATGCTGTGATGTTCTCTTTTTTTTATGAATTATGGAGAATGTATGGTAGATTTCTGAAATTTCAGGTAGGCAACGTATATGTTGTTGGGTTTTTAGGATGAGATGTCAAAAATTTGTCTGTTCAGGACAGGATTTTTGAGAAAACATACTTCATAGGATAGGAGGTTGCCTATAGCGGTTATCTTGCAGGTGAGACAGAGAAAGGTGCCGGTAGAACGAAGCGGGTTGCCGATGTCTTAGAGATATGTCAATTTAGATGTAGTAGATATATATTCCATCTTGTTGAAGTGTTCAAGTCCATTCAAATGATACTTTGCATAAAAAAAATTAGTGTTACATACTGTATAATGCTTGAAAAATGTTTATGGAAATGCTACTCAAATATGCATAAATTTTTGCTTCTTATGCACATTTGTGTAGAATTTCCTTCAAAAAAGAAAATTTGCTTCTTTAGTATGTGAGATTGATGCTATTCCTTTATGTCTCGCTTTCTCTATCTCCATCCTTCAGTTTGTTTCTTTGTTATCTGGTTTTTTTAGTCTATATTTCTCGGGTTTGTAAATCGGTTGTTGATGACATTGCATGACATTGAAATGAATAACAGGAAAGTTAAAGTGCATCAAGGTGATGGTGGTTTTGAGCATATGAAATGGATGGATTTGAAAGTGGGGGGTACCATAGTTCAGATATGAAGCTTCGTGCTTAAATTCTTTTAGGCGGTTGACTTGTTATTGGCTAGTTTTAATTCATAAGATCAATGGTGGACTTCATTCAGCTTCATTGTTTAGTTTCCAGCATTGGTCTTAATACTCACTGCATTTGCTTGCTTATGTAATTGGTATTTGTAGTGCTTTTTACTTGCAAGTTTAATGCAATGTAACATATGTTAACCAAAACAGAGTGTCAATACTCAATAGCGAATTGATGGTAGATCTTTGGAAATGTCATTATGTTTGGAGTTTTACCTATAATAGAAAAATGAGGAGCAACAAGCTTTTCAAGTGCTTCAATTTCTTCCAATGAATGCTTGATTTATGTTTGTGCATGAACTGAGATATTGAGGCAGTACTGCAACTTGTCAACAGATTTGCCTTATTGATCTTATTCAACATTGAGCCAATGTAAATTGAAGCATTTTCCTAAGCTCTTTTTGGATTTAGCAATAAGGAAAAGCAGAATCTTTTTAATTACTAAAACTTTAAGTTACATGGCATTATAAAATAATCAGAGACGTATATAATTTGTGTTTTTTTTTTCATATGGTAAAATAAAAAACAGAATAAATTATAATTAATTTTTTTTCTTTTACCATCGTAGTAAGTATATATAATCCTTGTTTTTTTATAACACAATTATATTTAATGTTAAGAATTTTAAATTTTTTATAACACAATTATATTTAATGTTAAGAATTTATATAAGAATATTTGATGTTAAGAATTTTATTAAATTATATATTTTATTAAATTATATTTAATAATAATTATTTTAAATTATATTTTATAGTATTATATATTATGATTTTAGTAAATTCATATAAGAATATTTAATACTAAGAGTTTCATTAAATTATAAATTTTAATTAAAATATATTTAATAATTATTATTTCAAATTATATTTTATAGTATCATATATTATGATTTTAGTAAATTCATATAAGAATATTTAATACTAAGAATTTTATTAAATTATATATTTTAATTAAAATATATTTAATAATAATTATTTCAAATTATATTTTATAGTATCATATATTATGATTTTAGTAAATTCATATAAGAATATTTAATACTAAGAATTTTATCAAATTATATATTTTAATTAAAATATATTTAATAATAATTATGTTAAAATATGATTAAATTATTTATTATTGATATTAATAATCTTATTAAAATTTAATAACAATAACAATAATCATTTACCTAAACAAATTTATGCTAAGGGTAGTCTAGTCATTTGAGTTTTTTCCCTTATGTTATTACACTTCCATTCCATTCAACCAAACACAAGAATACTATTACGCCTCTATTCCATTACATTCAACCAAACAATTGAATTGATATTACGCCTCTAATCCATTACGCCTCTATTCCATTACAGCGAACCAAACGTGCCCTAATTAAATTTAAATTAATCTTACCAACCAATGTTAATAAATTAAAAATCAATAAATCAAGAATATAGATTTAGCTTTCTCAACATTAAAAAAAAAAGTATTTGTCAACTGAGTATTAGCTCGATTGGTATGGACATTGTTGCCAATGCAGTAAAATGTGAATTCGAGTGCATTAAAGCGCGTTATTATTCTATTTATAAGTTGGGATAGACTATGAGTAGTTTTGGGAATTTATAGTACGGAGGGATGAAAGGAAAGAATAGAGATGTAGGAAGAAAATATATATTTTATATTCTTCATGTCCATGTTACATCCTGAACCATAAAAATCATTTTTTTTCCAGATTGTAATGATAATAGGAGAGAAAATAAGAGCGAAATGTATGGTATTTTAAAATTATGTATTTTTTAAATATTATATTTTATGTCATTTCATTTTCCAACTCTAATAAGTAAATGATTGAAAGAAAATTACTTTTTCTTTCAATTTTTTATTTTCTTATCAAACACACCTATAAAAATATTATATTTTTCATCTTTCTATTTTTCTACCCTTCAATTTTTCATTTTCTTAATTTTCTTTTCACTCTACTAAGTAAAGCTTCATTAACACATTCCATTTTAGATTCATACCAATTTACTTATCTTGCAAATTGCACCCTTGTATATTTGTTGTCAATTCCAAATGTTCCTCCAAATACTTAAATCATATCTTTTTCCCATCAACTTATAGGACTTGACTACATTGGGTTGTTTTACTTTCGCCCTCTAAAATAAATATGGCTCAAACCACAAAATGATACTAAAATAATGTTTTTTTTTCTCAAGTTGGTTGTAACATCCTTATTGTAATAGCCCGTTTTTCAGTGGTGTCGAAAATAGTGATTTTGGGACCACAAATCCGACAAGTAAATTTGTAAATGTTATTATTTAATATTTAAGAATCAAATTTGGTATTCAAAAATAAATTTTGAGTTGGAAATTTATGCTATTTGCTTGAATAATTAGGTTCAAGTGGTATGATCCTAAAGTCAAGTGATTTTAGAAAATGAGGTATCGAGACCTCGTTTCTATAAACCGAGCTATAAATATTTTATTAAATATTTATGGAGTGTTATTAAGGTCGTATTAAATTTTGGGTAAGAAATTTTAATATTTAGGTAGTTAATTAAGCAAAAAGACTAAATTGTAATAGTTGAAAAATTCAATCACTATTAATTTAAATGTGTTAATTTATTTGGGAAACATGATTGGATGGCCTTAATTGGTAAATTATTCATTCTTAAATTAGTGTGACGTTTTGGGCTTAAATCTACTTTTAATTTATATGTTTTTTTATTATTAAAATAAAGTAAAAACGTTAAAATATGAAACATAAAGCCATCTTCTTAATTTATTTCCTTTCTTCGACCGAAACGCCATTGTTGGGAGCTTGGAGCTTCGGCTTTTGCTTCCCTTGCATGTGTATGCTCTTAGGGCCCATTTTTAGTATTTTTTTTACGTTTTTGAAATCGTGGTGGTTTAATCTAGCTAATTAGGGGTTAATTTGTTAAATTGTTAAATGTTTAGAATTTTATTATGGATGAATTTGAGATGTTTTTGAAAGTTTATGGTAGAATCTTAAGCTTGGTTGCTAGATAGGACTATTTTGTAAAGTAATTTTGGTAATTTTAATGTTTAAGGACTAAAATGTGAAATTAGTAAAAGTATAAGGACTTTTGTAAATAATAGTAAATATAAGCTGTAATAGGTTCCAAACAATTTAGCTAAACTTGAAATTGAATAAAATGGTTAATTTGCATGTTTTGGGTTAGGGATTAAACGTATAAAAGTAAAATGTTGGAGGAAATTTTGTAAAAATGTCAAAAGGACTTAATTGTATAAAATGAGTTGATTTTTCTGCTAGAATTAGTGAATTGAATGAAATTATTATTTTAGATTAAGAATGAGTGAAAAATCGAGGAGAAGAGAAAATAATCAAATAGCCCATGTATTTAATTATTGCTGCAATTTAGTCTGGTAAGTTCGTATGAACTGTAATCGTTATAATATTATTTAAATTAAATGTTTACTACGTTGTTTTTAATGTAAATGAATCAATATATATGAGAATGTATCCACATTGTGACGAATCGACGGATATCAAGTCCCGGTTGAACCTTAAGAATTCTTAGGATACAAATGACATGTCATTAAGGATTTCATGTTTCGGGTGCTGGTCTTGAATGTGCTACTGATGGCTGAGGTCCTACATTTTTTGAGGATTCTCCACAGCTCGTATGACCAGCATACGAACTTACCAAATTAAATGTTTACTATGTTGTTTTTAATGTAAATGAATCATATATATGAAAATGTATCCACATTGTGATGAATTGACAGATATCAAGTCCCGGTTGAACCTTAAGAATTCTTAAGATACAAATGACATGTCATTAGGGATTTCATGTTCCAAGTGCTGGTCTTGAATTTCCTACCGATGGCTGAGGTCCTACATTTGTTGAGGATTCTCCATAGCTCGTGTGACCAGCATCGTGTAGCTTATATTTTGACCCATAGCTCATGTGAGCAGACCCATTTCATAGCTCATGTGAGCAATGATGTAAAGGAAAGGTTACGATTATATGTAAAGGCACACTTCGTGTGAGCTTTCTCGAGTATACAATGTAATTCTAGATGGTTCAACGGGTAAGAAAATGAATGGAACAGTAAGTGACTTAATGGAAAGGTTCAAGACTATATGAAAGAGTTTATGCTTATGTAACATATCTTATGAAACTCTACTTATGATGTAAATGGTTTTATATATGTTGTTGATGGCCTATTAACATGTGAGTTCGATGATGCTGAATAGGTTTATACTAAACTCAAGGCATTGGTAATGGTTTATGCTTAACCTCTGAATGGTAAGATTTGGGAAATAATAAGTACGCAAATGGAATGAAACATGATCATATGGTAACAATGATGAAATAAATTTTATGTGTATGCATGAATGATTTCATATGAATCATGAACAAATGTACTAACTTGTGAGTTTGATGGTGTTATATAGGCTTCTACTAAGCTTATGGCATTGGTAACGATTTGTACTTATTCTATAAATTTCACTATCGAAATTGTAGGTTATTTTTTAAGTTTATACGAGCTTACTAAGCATTCATTGCTTATGTAGTTTTTTCTTTGTTTTTCTAGATTATCGAAAGCTCGATTGGCTGAAAGCTCATCGAAGACCTAGCACACTATCCAATGGACAATTCGGTAGTTTTTGAGTAATTTGGCTAAGGTTATAATGACATGTATAGGGTGATTTGTAATGGTATTATGGTGTATGTGTTAATGGTGTTTTGGCTTGTATAAGCTTTGGAAAGCTATGTTGATTTGGTATACTTTGATGCCTTACCAAATTATGTTGTTTTGATTATTTTAAAGTGCTTATTTATAAGATTAACTTGGCATGATGATGATGGCTTGAAAATGATTACTTGTGACATATTTTAGTTCATACTTGAATTAGGTTATCATGTATGGAAACGACAATGTTAACATGTATAAGTCTTTTGTGTTGATGGTTTATGGAATTATAAAATAGTTGATTTAGTATGCCTAGGTCTTTGAAGATGATGTTAGTTGATGAACTTATAAAGCTTGTTAAGTAAAGTCTTGTTGATTACTTTAGGGTAACTGAAATGGATGGTGTTATGGTATACTTGTAATGGCTTGAAAGTGATAAATGTGGTATGATTTGGAAGGTGTTTGAATTAGGTATTTATGTTGTGGTTAAACATATAATGGAATTAGTCTTTATGCATGGAATTAGGTAATGTTAACACATTTTGGTAAATGGTGTTTGAATGTAATTATGGTGCATTTGAATGGAATATTGGTTAGGTGATTTAAGTTGTTTGAATTTGTAAGATTATGTGTTTTTGAATGATGTTTAAGTTCTTTAAAAGTGTGCACAAATGGTATAGTGAGTTATGCATGAAATGGTTGTGAAATGCCTTATTTATAGGTAAATGTTGGGTTCATACTGCTTAGAAAGGGTGTGTGACATAACTGTGTGAGGCACATGGTCTAGCAACATGGCCATGTGTCATCTAAGGATTTCTTAGGGTTCAAGTTAGTGAGTTATATGGCCTAACACACGGGCCCGACACACGGACGTATGGGGCAGCTCAGAGAGTTACACGGCCTGGTACATGGGCGTGTGACACGACCGTGTGACCCTACTCAGTAAGTTACACGGGTGAGGACACGGACTGGGACACTACTATGCGTCCCTTGTACAAAAGTTACACGACTTAGGGCTACGTCACACGGCTATGTGATTCCTGTTTTACAAGTTTTGCATTTTTTTCCTAAACTTTCCAATTTGTTTCAAATTAGTATCAAATTGCTTCTAAGCTATTTTTAGGGCCTCAAGGGCTCGATTTAGGGACAGTATGCATGTGTATGAATGATTTATGATGTGATTAAATTATTAAATGATATAATGTTTAAATGTTTTCGATTGTATAGTAATTACATAAAATTATAGTCTTATATGCTTACAGAGTATCTAAAGATCCAATTTCAAAATCTTATTCCCGGCCCAAAATGGGCTCTATAATCAGACCAAAATGGGCACTACAATTAGACCAAAATGGGTCTACACGACCTAACAAGCTAGCCCATATGGCCTATATGCCCTACTTGATTTCCCCGTCTAATTGCACATGCTCATATGCTCTACAGGGCTTGGCACACGGCCAACCACATGCTTATGTGGTGCACATGGCCTACCACACAACCGTGTGAAGCAAACTGCAGTTCGAAAATAGCTCAATTTTCCATTTTTTGAGTTTTAAATCGAAGTTTTCAGCTTAGAACACACATTTGATGCTACTAGAATAACAACATTAAAACAACAACCACACTTCCTGAAGAAAATATCCACACTTCCTGAATCCGATCAAGACCAATTATCAAAACCGAAACTCTATTTCGGTATTTAATACTTAACATGAACAACCCAAAACCAACACTAAACCACTTACCCTTGCAAAGCAAAAACCTAAAACGATGCCTAGATTGCTGGAGGACCACCAAATGTCTCACGATCTTCCCCTAACAGTGCAATAAACGATTAAATTAAATACTAGAAACCACTTGTATAAAATCACTCCCTACGTATAAAAGTTAAGAACTAAAGATTTCCACATCAACCACTAAAACAAAAATCATTCGCTTACTCAACACAAAATTTGAAAGACCCAAAAATAATTTGAGCAATGGAAACACACCGCATCAACACAAATTTGAACCAACAAAAGAAAGAAAGCAAGAAAACTATGAACAAGGCAATTTTGGTGAAAAAGAGAGTAGAGAGAATGGAAATTGAAACAAATGGAAAAAAAAAGAGAGGAAAAGATGGGGAAAGAATGGGACGACAAACTTGGGAAAGATAGAGAGAGATTTTTTGGGATAATTTGCAAAAATTAAATCCCACTAAATCCATCCCCTAACCATTGATTAGATTTTTATAGAATTCAAATTCGATCCAACCACTATCATATGGGAGGCACCAATTGGGGAATTAGTAAAAATATTTCCATTACACATACAAGAATTTGAACATGAGACATTAAGCAGACATTTAAGGCGCTCAACCACCAAATCAAACCAAATCACTTGACATAATTTTAATAATTCAAACTTAAGAAAGTTAGGGCGTTACAGGGAGGAGAGGGATGCAATTGAAAACTTTAAAATCTTTGGTTGAGTAATGTTGTTTGGAAATGGAGGAGAAAAGGGGGCGAAATTGATATTTTAAGAACCCTAATTGCAATAAGGGTTTCAACAATGAAGAAGAAGAGAGAACTTTGAGAGTTTTTCTTGAAATTTTTTCTAAATAAAAATTCTAGGTTTTGAAAAGATTATTTATTTATGAAGTTTCTTCCCTAGTTGAAATAGAATTAGGAATTATTTTATAATTATGATTGATTTAAATTAAGGACTAAATTTAAAAAAATGCAGGTTTTGATCTAGGCTGGTTTGAAAATTCGATACTTTATGGGGG
Source organism: Gossypium raimondii (assembly GCF_025698545.1). NCBI lineage: Eukaryota > Viridiplantae > Streptophyta > Magnoliopsida > Malvales > Malvaceae > Gossypium > Gossypium raimondii. The sequence goes on from NC_068575.1 coordinate 14,619,101, forward strand.
TAAATAAGAAAATTAAATATTTTGGTTGAAGGTGTACAAAGAGTTTTGAACTTGGGATCATTAGGGATACTATGTCTTAACCATTGAACTAGCAGGCTTATTCTCGACATAAGCTTTTAAGAAACTATTTTTAAGGGTTTTGGCCAAGCATTAAGGGAAATTGGAAAAAAAATTTCAACAAAGGGGTGCAATCAAGGGAGTTCAAACCTAGGACCTTAACTTGCCTAACACTTAACCATTAAGCCTAATGTTCAATTCTTGTTAATTATTTATCAACAATAATTGTTAAGGCATTCTAATTTCACTTACCCTATTCTTATTATGCTTTAAAACCTAAATTTTATCATTATTTCTAGCCCTAATTTTGGGATATAACAGTTGTACCACATAGCAAAAATTGATATTCTACATTTAAAATAATTAGAAATATAGAAAATAATAAAAATATAGAAAATGAAAAACTTTATAAAAGTATAGAAAAGTTATAAAGATTATTACAAATGACAAAAAAATATAAATTATAAAAATGACTAAAAATTACAAAAAGAAACAAACAATTATTAAAATAACAAAATTTTAAAATTTTAAATATATATATAAATTAAGAAAAATAAAAATTGTAGAAATGATGAAAAGTATTTAATAATATAGAAAACTATTAAAATATTATAAAAACATAGGAAAGTGCAAAAGTTATAAAAATGTAAAAATTACAAAATTATTACAAATTATTATTCAAAATTATTTAAAAAATAGAAAATTATAAAATTATAAAATTATCTACAATTTTATATATAGCCTCAATTGTCATTTGCCTTCTTAATATTTTTTTCCCGCTTTAGTTTGCATTTTAGAAAACTCTCTATTATTGAGAGCGTACAAAAGGATGTAAGCTTTAGGGAGGTTTGCAATGGACATATATAATAGATTGCTTCATGGATCAAATAACTATTTTACAATTTTTAATTGGCGATTTAGTGTTAATGATGGTTAGTGTACAAATAGAAAATATTTTTTATTATAAATTTTCATATATTTTAATCTGTTTTATAATTTGTATGCTTTTTATAATATTTTATAATATTTTGTAAATTTATGTGCTTTTTAATATTTTTAATATTTAATTTTTTCATAATTTTACAATTTTTCTTCATAATTATATAATTTTTATTTTTATTTTTACTTTTTAAATGATTTTTATAAATTTTCATTTATATGATTTTTGTAATTTTCTATCTTTTATAATTTTTAATTTTTAATTTTTTGTATAATATATATTTATTATTTTCTATATATTTTATGGTTTTGAAATGATTATAAATATAAAGAATTAATTTTCACTTCGTGGCACAATCATTGTGTGCCATGTGACCAAAATAAGCCCAAAAATAGTTGCCATTACTCTTTAACTTTATTAACTTTAATTTTAATGGTCAAAGGACTGAGTGCAAAAAAAAAATATAGGGACTTAATTGATATTTTTAGGAAAGTGTAAAGTCTTTAAAGGCCATTTAGCCAAATTTTTTATTATAAATTAAATACTTTAAAATTTCAATTAAGCACTTAAATTTTTAACAATTTTATTAATATTTAAATTATTTTAATAATTTTCTATATTTTTAAATATATTTCACTTTTTATAATTTATCTAGTTTTAAATTTTCTTATTTGAATAATTTTTAAAATATTTTGTTTGCAAAATTTAATAATCTTTATAATTTATATAATTTCTTTTCATTTATAATGATCTTTACAATTTTCTATATCTCTTATAATTTTGTTTTTGCAATTTTCTATATATAGTTTTACAATATTGTAATTTTTAATAATTTTGTATAATTTTTATGATTTTCTATAAAATTTTATTTTTTTTCTTTATAAATTTTATGATTTGTAAGGTTTTCGGTCAATTGTTAACTAAAGAATAATAATGATAACCTTCTTTAACGGTTAAAAAGATGAAGTGAATAGAATTTTAACTTTAAGTGATTAATTGAGTGCATGAAGACCTAATTAAATTTTTTGGAAAAATCCAACAATTTAAGGACCCTTTAGCAAAAAAAGAAACTTGACAAAATTTAAAATTAGGGACTAAACTTGACAAAAAGGAGGTATAAGGATCAACTAGAAAATTACAATCAAATTCAAAGGTTAAATATTTTTTATATATTAAGATCAATAAAATATTATATGATTCAAATACTCCTTTGAATTGTAATTAAAATAAAATATATAAGAAAATTGAGATTGGGGTCTTTGTACTTAACAATTTTTCCCGATCCCAATTTTTATAGTCCAGCCATTTTAATGAAATATTATTTATTTAAAAAAATAAGGAGTAAAATAAAAATTCAAACATTAACATGAAAACATTTGTCACATACAGTGAATTAACCCTTCGTAAAACATACAATGTCTTCACCAGTGAATAGCTTAATGCTCGAACGAATATCCTGAAAATCGAGCGATTGCGTTTGTGGACCAAAATCGCGTTCACCTATCGCCAGTCAGTAGACCAAATCGAAAGATTACCTGTGAATAGACCAATTCTCGCACGAATATGCAAACTCTCGAGCGATTGCGCGTTTTACAAGGCCCGATCGTCCGATGCTTGAACCAATATTCCAAAATCGAGCGATTGCGTATGTGGACCAAAACTGCGTTCACCTATCGCCAGTCAGTAGACCAAAATCGAAAGATTGCCTGTGAATAGAGCGATTCTCGCACGAATGTGCAAACTCTCGAGCGATTGCGCATGCGCACCGATCGCCAGCCAATCGATCAATGTTGGTAGGAATATCCAAAAATCGAGCGATAGATAGGCGACTCTACCAACCTCCCAACCTAATCAGTGAACAGCGTCTTGTCTTTAGTTTTTCTTATAGAGGCCAAGGAATATGCTGTCCAGCTAAACCCAAAACCCTGAATGACGTAGCCTAATGGCCGACCGCCTGCATTTTGGTGACTCATACTTGTTTCAACAAAAATAACTAGGTTTTTAAATCGATTTAACAAATTTCATTAATGATATGCATGGTTTCGAATTTTTTAAAGTCCGAATGAAAATCCATCTTTTGGAGGAAAATCATCCAGATTTTTGGTGTGTTTAACAATCCAATCGGCGACACAATTACTTTTCTTAACAATGTGACAAAATTCAACTTTCGAGCAAGAAGATAGTAAATGGTGAACATTTTGAACAATTCCCAAGGGATTTTGCATTTTTGTTTCAAGCCATTAGTAAGACCTAGATTGTCATAGAAATATTCAAGCCAAACTTTTTATGTAATGCTTTAAACAAAAAAAATAAAAAAAAGATTTACAAGTAATGAAATATGATCCCTCAATTTGTCGAAAATATTTTCAACGTTGTGTGTGGGGATTTAAGAACAAATTGACGTTAATGTACTTTTAAGTTAAAAATTGAAATTAGAAAAACAAATCATGTATAAATATCAATAATGTATATAAAAGTGAAAACATTAAACGTGTTAACGAAAACGTAATATGTAACATCTCATCAGAAATGAAAAACATGAACTAAAAAAACACCCCGAGCAGGGAATATCAAATCAGAAATTAAGGGGAAAAATGTTTACTTATGAAGATGGGTCCTAAGGTCATTTTTCTGGTTTTGTTTAGACTTAGAACTGATCAATACGGTTGGGCTTAATATCATACTTTTTTATGACAAGCAAGAGGTTAGAACTTATGATTTTAATAAGAACTTTTTGAGTTTGATGATGAGAAAATAAAGTGATGAGAAAATGGCTACTATTTGGGAGGAAGACCTAATAAAACCATTGCACTTGTTGATATCTGATCAATCCAGGGAAAACAAATTGAGGATGGTGGTGGCAGTCGCTGTAACCTGGGGCTGCCTGTTGTTACACACAACAACAAGCCCGAGGTTTTCTGTAAACCATGGAAAAATAAGAAGAAGAAGATGATTACTCTTTTTCACATCATCGAAGAACAGCTCATATTCTTTGGTAGATCGATGTTGAGAAATTTAAAAGATAGGAAGAGATGCTAAAGGAGTTGTAACTTTTCCATAAGGGAATGAATGTAAACTTAGTGCTGCGGAAAGGCCTTGCAAGTATCCGGGGGTTTAAATAAAACTCTGCCACCTTAAATATGCAGCCAACCAACATCAATTTCATACCTGTCCTTGTCATTGCTACATCTCAAGGTTGAATCGAATTGATCAATTATTCGAATATTATTATTTAAATCTGAATTAAATATTATTAATTGCATCTGACTCTACATTACTATATGAAATCAAATTCAAATAGTGAATTATAATTTTTTTTGAATAATTTCATTTTCTTGCATTAGCAACAATGTTTATGCCAATCGAGTTAAGACTCAATCAACAATTAAAGTATAGTTTTAGTTATTAATGGTTGTGCTTGAACCTGACCAAAAGGAAAATATTCTTAAATATTTTGTAACCAGCTATCCAAATCTAGATTTAGATCTCTGTATTTGGAGTTGTGTTATTAATGCGGATTCAGATAATGGATATTCGAGAGGTCTATTCGCTTCTACAGCGGATAGTAATTTTAATATCTAGATCGGATATCTGAATTCACAATCCAAATTCCCATGTCTATCATATGAATTTTAGAACACTTTTAGTTTTAAAAATAAATTAGTGTTTATAAATTTACCAGAGTGAAGCTACAATATTGCACATTGTTTAAATGGTAAAAAACAAATTTATATTTTGGGGCCAAAATCAAGATAGTTAATATTGTACCGATATGTATACTATGTTTTTATTGGTACTAATACATTATGGTAAGTTTTGATGCATCACTTTGCATTTATCATTTTAAAAAATTAAGGTTAAAGGGTATATATTGAATTTTGTAAAAAAATTAATGAAGCCTTTGACCAATATTTTTTTATCTTTGATCGTTAGAGATTAATGATGTTGACGTGATAGTCCATGTCGGTGACAATTGTTGATTGCCACATTAATAAAAATAAAATATTCAAAAATTATTTAAATTTTTTAGGTTTGGGGTGAACCTAGACAATGGTTGTCCATGTTCACAGATTCATTTTAGATTTATTTAAAATTATAATTTTTGAAAAAATTAATAAATTTTAAAACATTATTAAAATTATAAAATATTAAATAAAATGAAAAAAGTTCAAAAAATTAATTAAAAGTTTAAGTCTAGGATATTAAAATATTTTTCTTTAAAATATAAGATGTGTATCAATGTTTTAACTTTAATGGTACCATTAGGTTATATAAAATAAAAAAATAATTTACAAAATATAATATATAATATTTTAATTTTATTAATAATACTTGTAAAGTTAAAAAATTGTGAATATATTTCAATTAAAAAAGTGTATAATTTATTTTCACATGTGTAGTCTAAAAGGTTAAAATAATTGAGATATATCCGCACTTCTTTTTAAACTTTACAAGTATGATTATTAATTTAAAATACATTTATTTATTTCCTAAATTGTTTTTTATATAACCTAAAAAGTATCAGTAGAATTAAATCATTGATACCCACTTTATATGGTTTTATAAAAAATATTTTAATATTTTAAAACTTTATATAATTTTAAAAATCATCTTTAATAAATTTGAGCAAATGATTTTATAGATTCATTTTGTGCTTAAACGGTTAAATGATTTTTAATAATTTTAAATTTTAAGCTTTTTAATTTTATTCAACATTTTATAAAATTTAATAAATTTTTACAAATTTAACAAAAGTAATTTTTTGTAATTTATAAGAAAATTAAGTTTGAAATGAACATAGACAAACCGGTGGTAGGTTCAAATGAATCTGGGCAATTAGTTGTCTAAGTTCATTCCAGACAAAAAATTTAAATAAGATTTTTTAAAAATTTTAAATTTTCTATTTTGCTGACCTAGACTGTCACGCCAACACTGTTAATGGCTATATCTAAAAATATTGGCCAAAGGGCCAAAATATAATAAATATATATAATACACTAATATTACATGAATAAATTTCTCTTCATTTTATTTAAAATATTATATTTATTAAAATTATTTTTCTTACTATAAATTTTAATTGATTTTGATAAAATTAACTCCATTTATCTAGATTTGATTTATAAACTAAGCGATTAAAATATTTTAAAGCTTACATATTTTATTTCTTTAAGCCCAAAATTATTGATTAGTTTATTTTTGGCCCTTTTTCAAGCCCAGTTTATTAAATGAAAGTTGATAATATAATTATAAATACAAACAAAAGTATCCTGACGGTATATTCACAAAAGGGTCACGACCGTTCATGTCTATTTCCAGAGAGCAACTATTCCGTCCAAAATTCTTCAGCTCCCAACCCTAATCCCCTTTAAGCCAGTCCATGGGCATGAATCTATAAATCCTAAATCTTGCTTCCCATGTTCTAATCTAAGGCGTTGTGATCATCCTCAAAATCTGTAATTCGGGGTGCCACCACAATTTGCAATGACAATTTTAGAGTCAATGGTGGTTGAAGTGCAGCTAAAGTTACAATCTTGATTTTTTTCTTAATCGAGTTTGCATTTTGTTGTTTATAAACAATGCTGTCTTCATTTTTATCAGTCTTTTAGGTCTTCCCCAATACAAATATGGATTCTCGACTCCAAGCTTTTATATAAAGTTAATGTACTAGACTTTTCGTCTATTAATTATAAAGTTATTTAATTATGAGTGAATACAATAAAAGTACTATGATTGATTTCTCCATTATATACAATTACAAAACTACATATATTAAGCTTTTAAATAATTTTCTGATATTTGTGATACCTTTGAGGACATTCATGATCTCTTTAGGTTAAATACATTCACCTGATTCTATCCATTTTATCTTATGGTCATCATTGTATCTTCCACAATGAAAATGATCATTATTTACAAACAATAACAATTAGTCATTTGTATGACTCATGACTTTATTCCATTTTCATAATTCATACAATACTAGTGAGAGGATAAAATTTACTGATTTAATCGAGTTATCATTCCATTATTGCTAGCAAAGTAATTCTATGCATATGTTATGTGTCCAACATACCAACTTTCGGCCCACTATTAAGAAAACACAAGTTTTCAATATATCAAAGTACATGACTTATATAAAAATGGGCATTCAGTTACTCAAGATTAAGATAAGTCACATCATGAACATCACAAGTGAATAAAGCCATAAATGGATATTGGATAAATTCAATTTTAGTTTTGCCCGATGTATTCTCAGTCTAGATAATCAAATTTATGTCTTTATTTTTGGGAGTCAATTCAACTACGATGACCAAAACAAACTACCTCCTGAATTAAACTTATAGACGACATAATAGTCCCTTTAATGAATCATTTGCTCAATCTAATTCGGTGGACTATGAACAATTTAAATTACATGCTAATGTAGATTGTTTTCTTTCATTATAATCTATCTTATTATTAGTTAAATATTAAATAATTAAGAGTCTAATATTTAGTTATAAATTTTGCTTTTCATGTAAAACTGTTGAAGACAAATCAATTAAATAATAAAAAAAGAGTTAAATGTGGTTATAATCCGAGCCTAAAATTTAAATTTTAATGATGGCTAATTTTGATTTTCTTTGCTAAAAAATTCAAGTATATAGATTTTATGTTTAAAGAGAAGATCAGGAGCATTGATTTAGAGAGAGTTGTTGGCTTAATTTCTTGATTGTATTATTTACTTTTGTAATCTTTGAATTTTTGTAGAGTAGATTTGTATTTCTTTTAGTTGTTATCTCAAAGAGAGTTCGCATTCAACCTTCACTGGTAAACATTAGTTTGGATTTCTGGAAGCATACTTGAGCATTCTAAACTCTATCTTTTCCTTTTACTAGCTTCTTTGCACACGATTTTATATAATTTTTAATTAATTAAATAATATTTTTTTTATAATTTCAAAATATATATTTGTACTAATTAAATGAAGATTAGTTTAATTTATACTAATTGAGAAATAAATTAAAGCTTTAAGAATAATAATAATAATAAAGATTTAATACATAAATCTATTAAAAATATAAATAAATTTGGAATTATATAAGAAAAATTAATGGTCACATTTAATAATAATCAATAAAAATAATTTTGAAATTAAATTTTTTGTCAAAACAAATTCACAAAATATTTTTCACCTATACCAACCCAATAATGAATAAATAAAACGGAATTAAAATTGTTTGCTTCACATAATATAAATGACTTACAATAAAAATTAAAATAATATCATAATATTATATTACGTGACATGATCCTTGCTACGCATTGAAATAACGAGTAGTGATTTTAAGTTTCTGGTCATTCTTAACAGGTATTCTCTCGAAATATGGTAAGAATTACAAATAAAAAAAATATAGTTTGGATATAACTCACGAACCTAAACAAACTAGAAATGGACAACGTTATAGAACAATGCGACCTGGTTTCTATAAGGCAGTTTAAAACTCAAAAGTTTAAGAAATAAATAAAACCTTGACTCGCTATTTATATGGAGATAAGAACAAAAAGTATAGGGTTGATTGCCACACTCACAGACTTGGGAAGAAATTAGGAGTTATAAGATCAAAAAGAGGTGAACTCCACAAGAACAAATTTTGATAAGTTCAGTATAAGTTCTTAAAGAACAAAGAATTTAACTCACAATATAAAAATGTTGATTAACTTTTTACAAATTGATTTGACCGAGTATTTATAGGACACTAAGTAGATGAATGGCGATATTCGGCCTTTAATGTTGTACATGAACTTCATTTGAACAATTAAATGTATTTATGACTTTTCTTCAACCGAACAAACACATGATTTTCATCTACCCGTTTCGTGCTTGCTTAGTGATTAAGAAAACCACCAAAAGGTACATTCATCTCCTTTGTTGGATGGTGGCACTTAATGAGACAATGTTTGGCCGAAATGGTCACCTTTCAAGCTGATCCGAATAGCCAGTTTAGGTGTGAACGTCCTTGATAATTATTATGTATTAGGATTATGTTTGTAACTTAAAACAATGCCTCAATGAAAATTAGTAGATGAGAGATCATTTTGATATTATTTTTTTAGTTTCTTTTCTTTCATATTTTTCCTTCTTTTTTGCTGATAACCTTAATAAATGGTATCGAAAGCCTATCATCTTTGAGGGCCTTTGTTTTTTGCTGTTTGTTTGGAAAGAAAGAAACATTCCTTGTTGTTTGTTTGAAAAGAAAGAAACAGAAGCTATTTTTGTTGCTATAAAAACGAGTTTTTCACCTCCACCACCACCTATTTTTGCTGGTGAAAACTACCACATATGTGTAGTGAAAAGGAAGACTTATTTGCAGGCTCATGATTTGTGGAGTATGGTTAAGGCTGATACAGAACCACCTCCATTGAGAGCTAATCCTACCAAAGCTCAAATCAGATAGCACAGTGATGATCGTGCTACGAAATACAAGGCAATGTCCTGCCTGCAAAATGGAGTCTCGGATGTGATCTTCACTAGAGTTATGCCTGTGACTCTCCAAAGCAGGCTTCGAAAAAGCTGAAGGAAGAGTTTTAGGGGCCTGATAAAACAAGGTAGCAAAAATTGATCAATTTGAGGAGAGACTTTGAAAATTTGAAGATAAAGAGTCAAAATTGATGAAGCAGTACTCTGATAGGATAATTGCCACAGTCAACAACATTAGATTGGTTAAAGATGAATTCAATGAAAGAAGAATTGTTGAGAAAGTTATCACAATTCTTCTTGAAAGTTATGAGTAAAAAATCTCTTCATAGAGGACTCGAGGGATTTATCAATCATCTTATTGTCAGAGTTGATAAATGTTCTTTATGCACAAGAGTAAAGAAGGGCCAACAGATTAGAGGAGTGTCTTGAAGGAGCTTTTCAGGCCAAAAGCAGGGAAGGCTCGAGCTCAAGTTATAAGGGAAAGAAACCTTGGTTAGATAAAAAAGAGAAACTAAAGAAGGATGCTGGGAAGAAAAAGTTCCCACCATGCATTCACTGCAAAAGTTCCACGCACTCAAAAAGATACTGCTGGTATAGACCTGATATCTAATGGATGAGTTGCAAGCAATTTGGTCACATAGAGAAAGTTTGTAAAAGCAAGGGAAAAGCACAACCACAATAGCAGAATCAAGCTTAAGCTGCTGAAGACATTCAAGCTCAGGAGGAGCATGTTTTCACTACATCCTGTTTTGCAACCTCAAGCAGAGTTAGAAAGAATTGGTTGATTAATAGTGGCTGCACTCAACATATGGCATTTGATGAAAGAATGTTCAGAGAGTTACATACCATTTTTGTTTCAAAAGTTAGAATTGGGAATGAAAACTTCATTGAGGCCAAAAGAAGAGGAAATGTTGTGATCAACATTCACTCAAGTAACAAGACAATCCCAAATGTTCTTTTTGTACCTGAAATTGACCAAAATTTGCTTAGTGTTGGTCAGTTGATAGGGAAAGGTTAGTATCTTATTTTTAAAAACAAAGCCTGCGTAATTGGGGACTCACTTGGTCAAGAGCTAATAACAGTGGCTATGATTGATAGATGTTTCATTTTAGATGTAAATTAGTTATATATAAAGGCTTATGCTAGTTTAACTGATGAATCATGCTTATGGCGCAAAAAGGTTAGGGCATGTTAATTATAGATCACTTAGTTTGCTGCACAAGTTGGTTCTAGTTGAAGTCATGTCTAAAGTTGATGTCAAGGATGAAATTTATGAAGTCTGCCAGCTTAGGAAGAGGTTAGATTGTCATGTCCAGTCAACAAAGCATGGAGAGCTCATGACAAGCTTCAATTGGTCCATACTGATAGACTTCCTATTTAAATGACAGCAAATACTTTGTACTGTTTATTGATGAATGCACAAGATTTTATTGGGTGAATTTCTTAAATTAAAAATCACAAGCAGTTGATTTCTTTTTCAAGTTTAAAGCCTCAGCTGAAAATCTGGAAAATTGTAAGCTTAAGGCCTTTAGATCAAACAACAGCACTGAGTACTTGTCAGAAAAATTTCAAAAGCTTTGTGAAGAGGCTGGAATTTAGCATCAACTAGCCACAATTTATACACCTCAGTAGAATGCTGTTTGTGAAAGGAAAAATTAAACAATGCTAGATATGGCTAGATGCTTGTTGTATGAGAGCAAATTGCCAAGCAACTTTTGGGTTGAGGCAGTGAAAGATAAGACACATTTTGAAGCTTGGTTTGGATACAAACCATCTGTCTCATATTTGAGAGTGTTTGGCTGCATTTGCTATGCACTTGTCTCAGTTGAGAAAAGAAACAAGCTGGAAAGAAAGTCAATGTATGGAATCTTTATTGGTTATAGCAACACAAAAAAAGGGTATAGAATTTTTTATCCTTCTGCCAATAAGATTATTATGAGCAGGGATGTGAAGTTCAATGAAGGCAGTATATGGAAATAGGATGGCACTGATGCAAGTTTGCTTGAGCAAGATCAGCACGAAAATGATCTATAGCCAGTTGAAGATAAAGTTCACATTGAAGTAGGGTTTGATGATATGCCTATTAGGGGTACAAGGTGTATCACTGATATTTATCAAAGGTGTGATTTGGCCATTTTGGAGCCTTCAAGCTTTGATGAAGTTGCTAAAGAAGATAGTTAGAAAGAGGTAATGCAAGCTGAAATAGAGATGATACACAAGAATGACACATGGGAACTAGTTGATAGGTTAGTCTAGAAAAGAGTCATTGGTGTGAAATGGGTATTTAAGACCAAATACAATACAGAAGGGTCACTAAATAAGCATAAAGCAAGACTTGTTGTGAAGGGATACAACTAATAATATAGTGTTGATTTTTCAGAAACCTTTGCACCAGTTGCAAGGTTAGACACTCTAAGGTTTTTATTTGCCTTAGCTGCTCAAAAGCAATCGAAAGTACACCAACTTGATGTAAAATCTACTTTTCTGAATGTTTTTCTCAATAAGGAAATCTTTATTGAACAACCAAAAGGGTTTAAGGTGATTGGTGAAGAATTAAAAGTCTACAATATTAAGAAGGCTTTGTATGGCTAAAACAGGCTCCGAGGGCTTGGTATGATAGAATTGATGCTTATCTATTAAAGCTTGGATTTGAGAAGAGTACTGTGAGCCTACTCTTTATGTCAAGAAGGCAAAAAACGAAACTTTTCTAATTGCCTCACATTATGTGGATGATTTGCTTGTGACTGGTAACAAAAAGAGACTGATTGTTGAGTTCAAGAAGTATATGCAAGATGTGCTTGAGATGTCTAATTTAGAGGAGATAACTTACTTTCTTGGTATGGAAGTTTGTAACAGCCTAACCCATATCCGTCGCTGGAATAGGGTTACGAAGCATTACCGAAAACTGTTAACATAAAAACATTCATTCTCAAACGTTTCATAAATCATATCATAGTCCATGCAAACACTTGCATAACCTCCCTTTTTCGAGCCCCCGAGACCTTAGAAACACTTTAGAAATGATTTGAGACTAAATTGAAAACATTTAGAACTTCATGGAAAAAGATAGAAAAATTCATACTACAGGGGTCACACCTCCCATGATCGTGTGACTCACACGGCTGAGACACACGCCCGTGTCTCATGTCGTATAGGTATTGGAAGTAGGGACACACAGTCGTGTTCTAGACCGTGTCCATGCCCGTGTAACTCTTTGACTTGGTTCACACAGCAAGCCACACGCCCGTGTGCCAGGCTGTGTAACTTTCGAAATGTAACCTATAAAAACTTACAAGGGACAAGCCACATGCCCATGTGCCAGGCCGTGTAACACTCGAAATGTAACCTATAAAAATTTACAAGGGACACATGGCCGTGTCGCGTGACCGTGTGTCACACACAGTTAAGACACACGCCCGTGTGGACAAGAAATAAGCCATATTCAAGCCATTTCTTTCACCCAAAATATGCTCATACATACAAGCCTTTGTACCTATTTCAAGCATTCCAAAATATACCTAAAACATGCATAATAAATCTAGATCAATATGGTGTTTATCCATACAATCAATATGCCCAGAAGGCACCTCAAAGCAAGCACTCAACTTAACAACACAGATGCATATTTGATCACCTTGCTACACTTTTAAAACATGTCATGCTTAACTTATACCTTGTCATTAGAACTTATCATTTGAGCTATAGTTTTCATACATCCCAAATATACATATATCTAACTTATACATATTTGACCATAACTTATCCATATATACATATATATAGTTTAATTCCATACCAAGTTATACCATTTCAACTTCCATCATTTAAGCATCATAAAGACTACAAAATCAACCATCATAAGGCCACATACATATATCAACCTAACAACCATTTCAATCACTCAAAATACCATAATTATAAGTCAAAACATAATGGCTATAATATCAAACAAAACACCTATACATGTGCATATTTAAACAATTATCACTGAACTTGTTTTCATGCCCAAACATAACATAATTGATACATAATAACCAACCATTTTAGCCATTTAAAGATACAAATCTAACCATATCCCGATGGTTCCAACAATCAACATGTATACAAATAATATGTCAATCATGCACATCTATCCAAAACATTTCCAAAGCATACCATATCTTGACTATGTTAAGGTCAATTCATCATATATCACTTTGCTCATTCAAACATACTTTAACACATTATCAAATTAACACATATCAATAAGGCACCAAATGTACCAAGGCTACATCACCCCAAATGACATATACATGCCAAACTCATCAACTAAAATTCAACCGATAATCAACCATAAGTCCACCTATACATGCCATTATAACCTTAACTAAGATATCAAAATCTACCGATATAATCACTGGATAGTGTGATAGATCTCTGATGAGCTTCCAACCCGATCGAGCTTCCGATAATCTAAAAAGTAAAAGAAAACCAACTAGGTAAGCAATGAATGCTTAGTAAGCTCATATAAACTTTAGTCATATTAATCCATTTCAAATATGAAATTTATACATATAAAAAATAATCCTATACCAATATCGCAAAATTCATGAAACCATATTCAACAACTCACAAAGTGAATAAATTCACAACATCACATATACATATCATGCCTAGCATAGTAGGATTTTATAAAACTTTAAACCCTTTAAAATTTTCTTATTTTAATTTGCATTTTATTACTTTCCATTGCATTTACTTTCTTTAGCTTAAACAACAACATCAATTCAACTCATCATTCCCTTTTTCATCATTTTACACTTCAAGTATGAACTTACTATTTCATTACCTTTCCACACCTGTTTCATATGCATAACACACAAGACATAAGCATATCATCAACTGTAGCCACAAGCTAGTGCATTTAAACATATCTCTTTTGGAATTAACCACATGATAAACCATTTCATAAGAAATTACATAATTTAAACCTTACCATTCTTTCATAAACACAAGCATATTTCCATTTGAGCACTTACCATTTCAATGCATAACTTATAAGTAAGCATAATACAATCCATCCAATAGCTTGGCCAAAGCCTAAGAATTCACACTAAACATGTTAGCAATATAAGCATAAGACATAGGCAATTTACTCATGGATGATCACAACATTTAAACATGTAACATATGAATATATCGTCCATCTCAACTTACATTTATCCATGTATCACCAATTCAATGCAATTCATATGTGAACATGTTTTAGTTCGTATCGAACTCTTATAATTTCCTCTCAAATAATGCCCATTGAACCGTTTAGAATATTATTGGATACCCGGGATAGCTCACACATAGTGTGCTAGCTCAGATAACTGTAATCCATCAATTCCTGTACATGTATACTCACACAAGCTATTAAAATGGACTTGCTTACACAAGCTGTGAGTCAGAACGTAGCTACACGATGCTGCTCACACAAGCTGTGGAGTATCTGCAACACATGCTGGACCTCAGCCATCGGTAGTATATTCAAGACCACCACCCGAATCATGTAAATTTGTATCCTACAACTTCCTAAAGTTCAAACGTGGCCTGGCAGTCATTGAAACATCGTTGGATTTTCAATCGTTTCATTACAAGATAAATTGCATACAAACACATATATATTGATTTAATCACAATATAATCATATATTAACATTCAATTTAATCAAAATTATACAAAATACAGTTCATACGAACTTACCTGGCTAAATTGCAGAAATGTCAAAGTACATGGGTATTTTGGTAATTTTCTATTCTCCTCGATTTTTCACCTGATCTTGATCCAAATTAATAATTTCATTCAATCTATCTATCTATCAATTTAGACAGTAAAAAAATATATTTTATGCAATTTAGTCATTTTTGACATTTTTACAAAATTGCCTCTAAAGTTTTACTTTTATTCAATTTAATCCCTGAGCCTAAAACATGCAAATTAACCATTTTTACCCAAAATTGAGCCCAGATGAATACTTATGGCATCCAAAACATCCCAATCATTAACAATTTCACATCAAATCCTCGTACTTTTACTATTTTAACAATTTAGTCCCTAATCAAAAAATTCATCAAAAGTCACTTAATAAAATACTTTTAAATAAAAAATAATATTTAAAATTCATCATTTAACTTTTAAAATCACAAGGTTCATCTATGGAAATGTTTAAAATCTTTAACAGTTTCAAAATTGAAGGTACGGGCTAGCTGGACCTAGTTGCAACGATCTCAAAAACGTAAAAATTATTAAAAACGGGACTAATATGAGCTTACATGCATCTTCAAAATGAAAGCCAAAGCTTCAAGCTTCTCCCTTTCTATTTCTATGGCAAATTCAGTGATGAAAGTAAAATGGGGAAGAAAACATTTTGTTTCTTTATTTTATTAACCTTTTATTTTTATTTTATTAAATAAATAACATGTAAAACATTAAAATAAAAAGAAATTAAGCATCCAACCACCCCAATAATATATTATATGGTATATTTACCATATTAATCCATATTCTTTCATTCATTAAGCCATTTAATCACTCAAATCAAATAGTAATCAAATTTTACATCTTTTACGATCTAGTCCTTTTAATTAATTAGCTTTCAAACGTTGAAATTTTTCAACGAAACTTTAATACCAACTTAATAACACTCTGTAAATATTTATAAAAAAATTTACAACTCGGTTTATAGAAATGATGTCCAGATACCTCATTTTCTAAAATCACTTGACCTTAGGGTCTTACCACTTGAACTTAATAAATTGATTATATAACAAAAATAAATATATCAAAACCTTTTTAAAACCATGTTTCACTAATAAATATTAAATAATAATATTTACGAACTTACTCGTCGGATTTGGTGGCCCTAAAACCACTGTTTTCAACACCACTGAAAAACGGGCTGTTACAAAGTTACTCAAACTCAACATGCCACTTTCATAAGACAACAAGCATTTTCCTAGAAGATTTTGACCAAGTTATGTATGGAAAATTGCAAACTTGCAAGCACTCTAGTGGCACAAGGTGACTATGAAAAGGTGGATGAGAAACGGTATAAAAACCTTGTAGGTTGTCTGCTATATTTGACAGCATCAAGACCTGACATTATGTTTGTAGCCAGTCTCCTATAAAGATTTATGCACTGCTATAATGTTGCTCACTTCAAAGCAGTTAAGAGAGTCCTGAGATATGTCAAGAGAAATCTCAACTATGGAGTGAAATTTATGAAGACTGAAGAGTTCAAGCTGGTTAGATATTTAGATAATGACTGGGCTGGCTCGGTTGATGATATGAAGAGCACCTCAGGGTATTTTTTCATTCTAGGCTCATGAGTTTTTTGTTGGAGTTCAAAGAAGCAACAAACAATGGCTCAATCAAAAGCGGAAGAAGAGTATATTACAGTTGTTGCAGTAGTTAATCAGGCCATTTGGCTAAGAAAGCTTTGATGTGATTTGAATGAAAGTCAAGGGGAAGCAACTGAAATCAAAGTAGATTACTAGTCAGTTGTTGCCATTGCAAAAAAAATCCTATGTTTCATGGCAAAACGAAGCACTTTAGAATCAGAAATCATTTTGTAAGGGAAGATGAACAATCAAAGGAAGTCAACTTGATCCATTGCAGTTCAAAAGACCAATTTGCTTACATTTTAACCAAGCCTCTTGGGACTACCAAGTTTGAGAATTTGAGAAGAAATATTAGTGTTTGTTGCATACAGACCAAGGAGGAGTGTTGAATGATGGCCAGTAATGCAACAACAAAGATGTTTTGGCACTTAACCATGCAATTATTTTTTGTTTTACTTTGAAACTAGTCTAGCTTATTTTGTAATCAGTATTGTTGATGTACAAAGACTAGTTAGCTGATTAGCTTGGTTATGTACTGATGTTTAGGTGCTGATTTTAGCTAGTAAGTCAGCTTGTTTATGTGTATAAGTTAAGTTTTGTAATTTTCAATGTTATTAGTGGGAGTTGTTATGTATTTAGTAATTGTTTGTAACTTAAAATAATGCCTCAATGAAAATCAACAGATGAGAGATCATTTTGATAATCATTTTTTAGTTTCTTTTGATAGGTGTTCACCGGAGAACTCTTAGGACTTTCTTTTTATATATAGTTTATAAATGTGCCATGCCACTGTGGATATTATAAAACATAAACATAATACTGGAAAATAGTTAAAACAAAACAAGGAACACCATACAAACACATTACAACATAAAAAAGATAATATCAATACAGATAAACAGCAGCTACAGTCACATTAATTGTTATCGCTAGAACTGCCCTGATGCCCTCCATTTTCGGCAGCAGTGCAGAAGCTCCCGCGAGATTGAGCCTCGTTCAGTGCTTCAGTGAAGGTCTTTGTAGCTTCGTCTATCAAGAGCATGGTTGCCTGATCATTGTTGAGATCATTATCAATTATTGCTTTAATGACCAGGTTGACCAAGTCATTAACCAAAATTGCTTTTGCTTTTAAACCCGAAATCACTGTCTTCAGCTCTTTGAGTGAACTTTCCAAACATAGCAGCCTTGCCCTGATGCTTATTTCCTCTCCTGCGAAGTCAGCTTTCATGGCATTTAGTTGATCCTGTTTGAATAGTAAAATATATAAAAATAAATTTATATTAATTAACACAAACAAAATTGGTAGCAAGTTGGATGAGAACGTTGGGTTCAATAAAACACCAACAAATTGTAAATATGCTTTTGGATTTTTCAAATTAACTATAATAGTTGTTTAAAGAACTGTCTTATGCAATCAAAGTCGGGGAAGGGAAAAAGATTTCACAAAATTTGAACTTTGAAGAAACATATATGATTTTCGTTTTCGTTTGAAGAAAATGTATTTAACTGAAATTTTAAAATTATTTTTGAAAAATAAAAATAAAAATATGAAAATATTAGAAAACAATAGATAGTTTATTTTATTCTAAAAGTGAAAGTGCTGAAATAAAAGGTTTTAACTTCAAATGAGTTGGTCTTGGTTCAAACCCATATAAAATGTAAAAATATTTTTTAACAGTTTTTTAAAATTAAACCCTGTAACTTAATTTGAATCCATATAAATGTAATTTTTAAAATTTTATTTTTTATGTTTTTATTATAAAAATAATTATCAAACATGTTTTTATTATTTAAATAAATTTTATTTTTATTTATCGGTTTTCAATTTAAAAAAAAGAAAGAAAACATATTGAGTCTAAGATTTCTGTCACCAGATTAAAAAAAAAATCCATTTACCATTATTGCTTACTTAGCCAAAGGTAGTGGTAGGTTCTTTGGTTGGAGTCCTATTGTAATTAAGGGTAAACTTCAAAATACTTTTGAATTTCGACTTAATAGATTTTCAGTTTTTAATTTTTAATAAGTAATTTAATTTTTGAGTTTAAATTGTTACAATTAAAAAACTAGATAAATCAATTAATAAATTGATATATATATTCATAGACTCTCTACAGTTTTGAAAATGAGTAAATTATTTTTTTATTAAATAAAAAAATTAAAATAATTTTGAAAATTTCCAAAAAAAAATATTTCCAAAAAAAAAAACCTATTTTCAAGAATTATAAATTTGAGGCCTTATGTTATGTAAGAACTAGAGCTAATCATGAGTTGAGCCGAGTCAAGTAAAAAATTTAGCCTCGAGTCTAGCTCGAAAAATGAGCCTAAAATTTTGCTCAAACTTGACCCATATAAAAAATGCTAAAACCCAAGATTGGCTCGGCCCGCTTGCATTAAAATTTTTTATATTATTTTTATATAAAAATAAATTTAAAAATATAATACATCAAATACACTAAAAATTAATATAAATGTTTCTCAAAAATAGAATAAAATTAAAAATATATTTAAATAACACTAAGATAGGTGAAACTTAGCAAATAAATACCTCTAAAATAGTAAAAAAAGTAATAATAAAACAAGAGTTTTTTTTTTTTTTTTACAATATGCAAACAATAAGAGCAAAATAAGAGCAATATAATAGTGAAATGATAACAAAACAATAAAAAAATTAAAAAATAGGAGCACTTTTTAAAAAATTTTCGAGTCGGGCCGGGTTAAAAAGAATTTACCTAAGGTCCTGCCTGTTTAGAAAATATTTTTTTTCCAATCTCATTTTTCAAGTTTATATTTTTATCCAGATCCTTCCACTTTTCGAGTATAAACTCTTTCTATTTTTGTTGTTATCGCTTATTTTGGGTTTTATAATTGAAATTGTGCTTATTTCCAGACGAAAGATAATATGGTATTATAGAACAATATATAAAATTCAATATTGACATAAAACGCAATACAATTCACCAAAATTCTATAATTCTTTCCCTCCTCAGCAATTCAAAAGTATCATTACTCTCTTTCCAATATTGATAATAAAAACAGATTAAGTTAATACGCAAGTTATATAATTATTGATTTTTTAATTGGTCGAAATTTCATTAGAGTTAAGTATTAAACAAGTAAATTAACAAATCAAATTTAATATGCCAAAGTCTCTTTTCTTTTCTTATTTTGCTTTCAAAATATTTTTAAATATATATAATCTCTAATTTTATGTGTTCTAACTTGGGATTTAATCATATTGCTTACAAATTTTAATATGATCTATTTAATTTTTTAATTTAACTCAAATAAAATTATTCGACTTGACTCAAATTCATTTCCTTGATTTGATCCAAAATTTTTTAATTGAGTTAAGATAATAAAATAAGACTAGTTACCTTAAATCAACTTAAAATTTTTATTCAATTGGATATTGATTTTATGTGTACACATTTTGTAAGATATACAGATCTTTGTGCTCATTTAAAAAAAAAAAAAAGGGAAAAGTCAACAATTATATATTTTATCCGTAAAGTTATTAATTCAAATTATGAGTAATGCTGATAAAAATAGCCTGAAAATGAAGAAGACGCTTGTTTGCCACATCTAATTATCAGAAAGTTTTTAAATATAAACCCAATACACTGCAAAGAAATAAATAAATTGGATGTATTAGGGCCAGCACTGAGGTCGTTTGGAGGTGCGGCGGTTTAGAGTCCGAAGCTAAAAGAAGTCAAACTTTTAAGTAACTTAAAACTTTTTTTTCTTCAACTTTGAGAAACCTAAAACCCTATTTTATTATTTTAACTAGGGTTTAAAAATACAAAAAAGAGTCTGGGATGTACATGATTTTGCAATTAGTGGCGATATTGGAATCACGAAATGCAAAGAAGAAAAGTGCTAGTGTATCAGAATAACATCCAAAGATAAATTATGCAAAAAGAAAAGAATAAATAGGAAATTACAAATGGAAGCTTTACCATGTATGCCTGCAAATACTAGGATCAAAACTATCCTTCAAACAACAAAGAAAGTAGAGGCTTAGCGAGAGTGGGTGAGGGGTTTTTTATAGGGAAAAGTTGGGAAGGTTTATGGGAGAGCTAAGTCAATGAAACAAAATACGCGGAAAAAGCAAATAATTTTTTCATTGTAATTATCACATGGAATATGCGGCTAAATAAGGCATTTAGGTGGTTTTTATTTTTTATTTAGGTTTTAGGTCAATTTTAATTTTTAATATTAATATAAAATTTCTTATTTTTAGTTTTAATGCCAAATCAAAATTATGAAGATATCTGAAACTTAATATAAGTTTTACTTTTTTATTTATTTAATTCTTAACATTTATAAATAATTTTTAAAATTTGAAATAAAACAATTTAAAGTAATTTAATCATTGACACATATCCGAATTTAACATAATATTTAATTCAATTATGCATTTTTTTTGGGTGTGAAGAAAACACAATCAATTAAACTAAAACAAAATGATTGTCCATAAGCAATTGTAACCCTTCCTCCTTATTAAAAGCTATTTTTGTCAATCTATCGACTTCTAAGTTTTCTTCCCTAGGGATATACTCGATTGTCCAATCCCCTACATTTTTCAAGACATGATGGATCCGCTTGATGAGCGTCGACCTAGAAGGCATTGATTCTAAATCTTGAATTGCTTTAATAGCTTCCAGAATATCTATTTGAATCAACACTTTATTGCTTTGCTTCTCTTGAACCAGTGATAGACCATCTAAGATATCCCATGGTTTAGCCTCAAGAATTGAGCATTTTTCCAACTGATGACTAAAGCCAATGATCCACCCCCATGGTTATCCCTCGAGACTCCCCCTACAGCAGCATAGCCTGAGTCCAATTTAACTGAACCATCAGTTCTTAATTGTATCCACCTGTCTACCCAATTAAGCTCAACATTCACCCTTTGCCTCACAATAGAATTAGCCTTGGAAAGTGAGCATACTATTTTGCCCAACTATATGACCCTTTGATGTTCTTATCTACACTCCATGGCACTCCCTAAAAAAATAAGAAAATTCATGTTCTTCTAGATTCGCCGCATGACTAAACCAAATAAAGCTGACCAATCCACCTCTCTAAAGGTAAAGTTTTGGCTATTTTGAAAATTAGATGCAAGGCACTCCTCCAAGTCCCTGGAAAAGATCCATTCTTTCTTCTCTATTGGAACAAGTTGCGACAAAACCTCTTTCGCTAGATTACAATCTCTTATAACATGCAAAATATCCTCCGTAGTTGATTTACATATCGTATAATAATCATCGCTCTTGAAGGCTAACCAAATGAAAGTCCGAATCTTCTGAGGTCCTTTGTATTGCCATGATAATTTCCAAATGCCATCACACGAGTTCCACGAGTTTTATTTGATCAACTTGTAGGCACTCTTGATAGAGAAAGAACCCGTCGCTGTACCTGCCCAAGCAACTCTATTTGATTTAGCTGACTGGTGTGGGGGAGGGATACTAATAATACGATTCAGAATCTCATCCAGATACCATACACAAAATAAATATAAATTCCACGTTTCCTCTATTACCATATCTCAAAGGAGATAGTCGACATCAAGGTTATTTCATGAAGGAATATGGTTTAACAAAGGGTCGACACCAAAGATCCAACTATCTTTCCAGCATCTAATACTGTTACCATTTCCAACTGACCATATGATATTCTCACAAAGAAGGGGCCAAATCTTCGAAAGAAATCCCAAAAATAGGAACAGTTGCCACGATTAAATCAAAAGGTATACCTTCTTCAACCCTATACTTTGACCTAATAACATGAACCCAAAGAGAATCAGTATTGGTCAGAATATTATACCCTAATTTCAACATAAATGATACGTTTTGATCTTTCAGTTGTCGAAATCCCAACCCTTCGGAAGCTTTAGGTTGACAAACTAACTGCCAATTGACGAGGGCTATCTTTATGTTTCCCCTAGAATAGCCCCAAATGAATTGTATAACAACGCACCCAATTTCCTCACATATACCTTGTGGAATCATCAAGGACTACATAAAAAAGTTAGGTATTGTAAGGAGAACTGACTGGGTTAAAGTGACTTTGCCAGTAAATATAGCTTTCTTCCATCCCAACGTTGAAGCCTGGCCTTAACCTTTTCCACCACAAATCTCAAGGAACTATTGGTGACTCTTTCATGAAAAAGAGAAACACCTAAATAGGAACTAAGATTTTGGACCTTACGAAAACCAAAAGTCTCACAAGCACGCTGTCAATGGTCTTCATCAACTCCTTTAGAAAAACATATTATGGCATTGTTAGCATTTATCCGGTGCCTAGAGAAGCCCCAAAATTTTTATAAAATTGCCTTGCTCAATACCGCCTGTTTCATGCCTGTTTTGCTAAAGATAACCAAATTATCTATAGAAAAAATGTGAAAGTGCAGGTCCTTTCCTAGATAAACGAATGGGACGCCACTTACCTGAACTTATGGAAGTGTGAATACAATGTCCAAGCTATTCCATACAAAGTACAAAAAAGTAAGGTGACAAAGGGCATCCGTGTCTAATTCCACTAACCGGATTAAACTTCTGAGATGAAATTTTGTTCCATAAAACCTGCATAGACATATTCATAATAGATGATATAATAACGTTTCTAAAGGTTTTGGGAATACCATGTGTCTGAAGAGAAGCTTCGGTACAGTCCTAATACACCTATCATATGCCTTCGCCAAATCAATCTTGATTGCCATCTACCTCTTGTTCTTATGTTTGCTTTTCATGGAATGTATCATTTCTTGATTCAGAATGATATTATCCGTGATATTCCTCCCAACTATGAAGCCAGCCTGTTCTTGTCCAATAATTCTAGGAAAAACCACTTTAAAACGGTTAGCAATAATTTTAATGACCAACTTATATAAAATAATGAAAAAATAATGAAACAAAATTGTGAAAAACTTTCTAGATTTAGTGTCTTAGGGATAAGAATGATCAGAGTCTTACTGAGCTCCCAATCAATGGGTTGACCAGTTAAGACTCTTCAAACCTAATCACAGATAGCTCCACCAATCTTGTCCCACTGGCTCTGAAAAAAGAGGGCATGAAACCATCACGCCTTGGTGCTTTCAAAGGGGCTATGTCGAAAAGAGCGACCTTAAATTCTTCCCTTGAAACCTCTCTGCCCAACAAAAAGATATCATTCTTATCAAGACTAGGAAAAGACTCAAGAGGTAAATCTATCAAGTTGATTGAGTGTTCACCATACAAACTCTTGAAAAAATTATTTGCCTCATATTTAAGATCCTTTTTGTAATAAATCCATTCACCTTTCTCATTTTTTAAGGCAGAAATCCTATTGTGTTTCCTTCTCTGAATCGTGCGAGAATGAAAGAATTTAGTATTGCAATCTCCAAATTTTAACCACTCACAATGAGATTTTTGTTTCCATAGAAGCTCCTTATGATGAAGTACCATTTCCAATTCTGCCCTAATTTCTAATTCTATCTGGCTTAAGGTGTTGGATCCCAAGCTATCTATAGTCTTTTGAACCTTTGCTAGTTCCTGCATCAAATACCTTTTACGAAAACCAATATGTCCATAAACAAACTTATTCCAATATTTAATACTTGAGGTAAAATTATGAATTGATTCAACCATATTTCCATTGAAGACTCAATTATCTTTGACAAAATTTGAAAATTTTGGATGTTCCACCCAACTGGCTAAAAAACGAAAATGGCATTCTTAAATAAAGTTAACCACAGGTTTGTGAGAGAAAAACAGTGGCCTATGATCAAATTTGAGCCTGGGAAGATGGGTGACTGAGCATTGGGAAATGTTTTAAACCAAGCGTTACCAATTGCCTTATCAAGCTTCTAAAAATTTCCTCCTTTGTGCCATGTGAAAGATGGTCCCCTGAACCCTAAATCCTTCAAATTATTCAAATCAAGAAACTCTTCAAATAAAGGGGCATCTTATTCTAGCTTGTTGACCTCCCTTTTTTTCACTAGAAGAAAGTATCGCATTAAAATCACCAATAGTTTCCCATGGATTGTCACTAGATGAAATAACCGAACTCAAACTCTCCCAAAGTTTTCCCTTTTTTTGTTTATCTGGACTTTCATAGACAAAGGCAGTGATAAATTCACTTGAATGAATCACCATAAGAACCTTAACAACAATAAATTGAGGGTGGTTATAAATAACCTAAATAGAAATAGAAATTTTCCAACCAACTAGATACCACTCAAATAACCCACAAATTCTATTCTATGAGAATTCTAGAAGCCCAAATGAGCAATGACCTTATAAGGTTTACTACCACTTACTCTTATCTTTATTAAACAAACAATGTTTGGTTTGTAATCCTTATTCTACTCGCGAAAAAATGCAGGGAAAATTATTGCTTGCACATCTCTAACAATTCCAAGAAAAAATAGACAAATCCATAAAAATAAAAAGGTAAAGTTGGACCATACTTACTAGTTGGGAAGTTCAACTTCCTCCAATTGCTTTCCATCAGAAGTTGAGGAACCTCTGTCAACTTCCTTGTTAAATTGGACACCAATTAGCTCGCTCATAAAATTCATAGATTTTGACAAGGAGACTCGAGTAGTTCTGGCTTGTTTAAATTGACTTCCACAATCTCTAATGGTCAGATTAAGCTTACTACTGATATGAACTAGAACTCTTTTATCTATGCAACTTTTAATACCCAAGTGCCTTATGCTCCCATCTGCAAAAAATTTCTCCCGGTGAAACATTATTATTTGGGTCAAATTTCTCTTTCAAAGTGATTGCCGAGTGTTTTTCCAAATTTAGAACTGCAATATTCAAATTGACATCTGCAACACTTAAATCCTCAAAAGTGGGATTAAAATGAGTAATAGTTTTAGAAGATGTATTTGGAAGTACTAAAAATTTAAGAAATTTTTCTCCATATTGCCATTATGCAAAATAATTTTTGGACTGTAGAACTAGGAACCAAAAGCCCACCGTGCTGGTTGTCCTGTGATGAACTTGCATTTTTAGAGAAAAATTGAAATTAGAATTGGGAAAATTTGAATTTAAACAATCACTACTATTTAGACCAAGCCTAAGCTCCTACATAGGCCTTTTACCTATCTATTTGGCTTAAGCCCTAAGGCCTAATTTGCCTTCTCCTTGACGGGTTGGTCCTACAAGCTTAATAGACCCCGTTTAAGTCCTACGGCCTAAGACTGAAATTTGGCTTGCACCCAAACTAGCCCCCAAGGCTCTATCCGTTCTCTCCTTAACCCTTGCTGTACTAACCAACAAATCCCAATTTTTGTTTTCCACTGCCGCTATAGCCAAAAAACCCTATCCAATTTCACCATTATTCATTTTTATTTATTCCTTTACGGTTAATGCCGAAATCCTTGAACCTCAAAACTCTTTCTCTATTTTCGTTTGTTCTTTAGCTTTTGATTTTCCTTATCCACACCGAGATTTCCTTTCCACCACCATCCACTGCCCAAACGCCGCTTTAGCTGCACCTTGAACCTTAAAATTTTTTTTCTATTTTCATCTATTCCATAGCCTTTGATTCTCTTTATCGACACCAGGATTTCTTCTCACCACCATCCACTGCCCAAACACCGCTTCAATAACACTTTCATCTCTGACCCGATATCACCTGAGTTATCAGCCTCTACCTTCTTTTCATTGCCCGAATTCCAATCTACATCCACTGAAGTACACATGACCATACTTACCATAAGAGAAACAAATGGTCAGAAGTGCTTCATATTCCACTCGTTGCAGTTCGCTGTTCACCATGACCTATGAAATCAGAGGCTTGTCAAGGTTGATGAAAACTGCCATACAGGGAAAACGACCTCTGGTTCTACTATCAGTCTACATGTTGAGTTTGACCACCAAACCGATATGACCCCTAATAGCTTCGAGTATCTTTTTTTATACATGAAAACCTGGAGGCTTGGTAACCAAATCCAGGCAATCATCAAGCTTGGGTACAGTTGTGATAGACTAAAATCCTTAATCCATGGTTGCACGGTCAAATACTGACAATAGATAATCCAGGGTTCTTGAGACAAAACCCTATCGTATTCTTCAACAGATTGAAACCTAACCAAAAAATAACCATTGTATATATTCATCAGATGAAAAGGCTTCACTGGTTTCTAGAGGCTACTAATTTGATCGTAAAGAGCAACATATCCTATGCTACGCCCTAAAAGTTTCAAGATGATCGTTGTTTCCATGTCTTTAAAAAAGATTTGTTTAACTCAATTTGAAAAGTCTATGGATGGGATACCGTTAACAATAGATCTTCTCACATATCCTTTTAGTAACTCAAAATCCCCTTCACTTCCACCAGTAGATCCAACACTTACCTTTCCAGATTTGGTTGAGTCTACACCCAACAACTTTTCCTTCCAAGACAGAATCAGAGACAGAACCTGAGACTAATTGAGATCCACCACCATATCAGAGGCCACCTAACCAGATTCCTTCTTAAACCTCACTTTTGCAATGTTCCAATCTTTGACTGACTTGGATTCTCCATTGTCATAGACGAGATTGCTTATTTTCTCAGAGGGTGAACATTTTTATTCAATTATGCATGTTAACCCTCTATTTTAATAATGATTTAATTAAATCCAAGAGTCAAAGTTCTTACCCATATCAGGAGAAAAGAAATTTACAATTAGAATCCCATCTTTAAAAGGAATTTTTTATAATTATCATCTCTACTACCCGTAGGCCATACAAACAATTTCATGGATGTATTAAATTACATATTAAATAAAAATTTATGTGTAATTTTGAGATTTATTCCTAGAATTAGTTTCCTTTTAAAAATAGAAAAATAATTAAACCACCAATAATTTTTTAAGGTATTAAAGTACAATCACAATTACATATTGTATGTAGAATTAAAGTTATTTCATGTGTAGTTTTGATATTGATCTCTAAAATAATCTCATTTAAAAAAATAGAAAAAACCTCCCATAATTTATTTGTATTATTTTAAAGATTTTACAAATACAACCACAATCTCAATTTCAAAATACTATTTCAATACAACTCAAATAACTACAATTAAATCAATTGTAATAAAACACAATCGCATCAATAATGGAAATAATTTGAATAAAACCACAAGAATTATGAAAAAATATACACATAATATTTATATATGATGAGACTCAAACATCAACAAGTTTTCTCCGATAACTTACCATTTCACTTGCGCCTTTGGCCCCATAATTTAAAATGTATAGTTTCCATTTTAGGTGTAAAGTAATTTAATGTTAAATATATATAGAAAAAATATTTTTATTAATGTAATTGTAACATCATAGTTATTTTAAATGTTGGGGACAAATTCAATTAAGAAACGAACAAGTAAAATAACGAAAAAGTTGAAAAGATAGAACGCAAATATTTTATGTTATTTGTGGGGAGTGTCTCGTATTCTTCTCCTAGTTAAACTCTGTTATCTTTTCTTAGTTAAACTCTGATTACTCCAGGGATATTTTAAGTAAGATTAGAACTCTAATCTTATCATACTTAAAGGGACCACGTATACATGTTTTAATATGCCAATCAACTAGGGTTTTTGTTTTGAGGGCTACAAGATGTAGTCACATATGAGTTTTGATAAGAGTGTCGTGTAACTAAGGAGAGAACTTTGTTCTTGAGTTAGGATTTTGTTTTTGGGGTTTGGGTTTGTACGTTTAGTACATTTAAGTTTCTTTTCTCCATATTGTACTCTTATTTGTTTACTCATTTAGTGTAAAGTCGAAACTTCTTTTGCTAGTGGTTTATCTCTCTTTCAAGGTTTCCACGTAAATATTTGTGTTTTTTCCTCTTCACTTTTACTTGTTCATTGTTTATATGGGTTGATTCCTAAAAAAACATGTATTAGAGCCTAGTTCAGCATTCGCAAATCGACATGTTTAGAGATGACAATGTGGTTCAATATTGAGAAGTTTGACGGATCACAAATTTTAGTTTCTAGAAGTTTTGTATAATTATGGAGGTAACTGATATGGCCAAGAACAAGGGTGATGATTCGTTACTCTCTAAATAATCCGGTTGAAGGTGAAGTCTTGTCAGATGTTAGGCATGTGCCTGATTTAGATAAGAATCTAATCCTCTTTTTAGTCTTTAGGACTTGAATGGTTCGTAGAGTGTTTGAAGTAATGTTAGCCATAGATGGTTATAGTCAGGTAGAGAGAGTTGATTCTTTCTCTCATGTTCAGGTATTATTGGCCCTTGTTGCATTATACAAATTTGATTTCAAGACTAGCAGTCTATAACACCCCCAAACCCGGCATAAAGATTATGGCCGAATCTTGAGGAACTACATAATCAAAATTGTAGTAATACTGCTTAAAACACTTCTTCCATCATCAAAACCCACCCCAATGCATATGCAGAATCATAATAATATACGTACATATCACATAGTTGAATCATTTATTATCTTAGAACAGATAACAGAATACGAATGTCACACATGCTTTATAAAAATAATCATACTTTCAAAAATTATCAACACATATTATACATGTAACTCATATACTGAATGTAAGAATACACATATACCTCATTTCGGGTCTTTTTAAAGCAAAATAGACCCCACGAAGGGTTTAATTACGAGCTACAAATTAAATTAGCCCTAATAAAAAGTCTAGAAAAATGGGTCACACACTCGTACGGCCCATGTTGCCCATATGGCCTACCTGAATTACCCGTGTAATCGCACATGACCATGTCCCCCCACATGGTTTACCTGATTTACCCGTGTAATCTCACATACCCATGTGGCCTCACACGACCAGCCACACGGTCTACCATACGGCCTACCACACGGCCGTGTGACGAAGAACAATTTTAAATTTCTTGGGTTTTTTTCCATATTTTCCATATATATTCGCGGGGTTTCGAGTTAGAAACACACACCTAATTGTTTTCCGGTGCCAAGTCCTATTACGACACTACAAGAATGGATTAATGCCAAAATATCAAGTAATCTAATATAATTTCAACAAACTCAAAACATTCGTTCGGCTAAAAACGCTAGAAAATCAGTCCTTACTTAGAAAGCAATTACTAAAGTACTCAATTCGTCGAAACAGATTTATGTAGCTCGAGATCCTTCCCTAACAAAAACCCCAAAAAGAAATCATCAAAGCGCAATCGAACCAACAAGAATTTCTTGAATAAAACCTTACCAAAAGAAAATTTTTTTTACTAATAAAAACAATGGCAAAGAAAACCATACTTACACGTCATTTACCACAATTTTGGAGCCCTAAATCGCTCACCAAAATCCAAAAACTAGGCATGATAACTGACAGAAAAATAGTAAAAACATGTATAAATCATAAAAAAAAAAGATTAAAGGTTGCAAAGGAATATAGAAAAAAACTGAAGAAAACAAAAGACAAGACAAGAAAAGAAAAAGGTGAACGGTTCTCTAATATAAAAATGCAAAATGGAATAGTGGAGAGTGAGAGATGGTCGGTTGAGGGAAAAAAATTAGGAAAATCCCTCATCAATTTTTTTTAAAAAAAATTACCCCCACTAACTCTTAGTAACTAACCACATTAGATATTTCTTGGAGTGTAAAACAAAAAATAATTTTCACTTTGCATACGTAAGGATTCGAACATAAGACCAAAAGGTAAGCTGAAGCTTTACTGCTAAACCAATAGGCTCATTCTTGACATTAGTTTAGTGAAAATAATTTGTAAATCAGATGTTCAAAGATTGAGATTGAGCAAAAATAGCAAAAATCCAAGGGAAAGGATTCAAACCCAGAACCTCACACACACTACTCACATCTCTTAACCACTGAACCAGAACAAATTACTTGACATAATTTTCACAACCTTAATTCAAAATAAGGCGTGACCACTCTTAGTTTCACTAACCCAATTTCTTCTAACCCAGTTTTTAAGATGTGACAAAGTCTTTCAGTATTCAAGTTCAAGCACGATTTAGACTTGGTTGACATTCTGCAAAATTTGAGTTAAGCCCGTGATAGGGCATGGAAAAAGAGGCGTGATAAATACGAGTCAAGGTGGAGATTTGTGGGGTGTCAATCGTATTCTTCTCCCAATCAAACTCTGATTACTTTAGGGATATTTTAAATATGACTAGAACTCTAATCTTAGCCTATTTAAAGGGACCATCGTATCCCTATTTTGATATACAATCAACTAGGTCTTTTATTTTAGGGGTTACAAGATGTAGTCACATATGATTTTTTGTGAGAGTTTCATAGTAATTATAAAGATAATTTTGATCTTGAGTTAAAACTTTATTTTCAGGGTCTAGGTTTGTACATTTGGTAGCTTTAAGGTTATTTTTTCCATATTGTACTCTCGTTTGTTTACTCATTTAGCGAAAATTCGAAGCCTCCTTTGCCCTTGGTTTTTCTCCCTCTTTGAGGGTTTTCACGTAAAATATTTATGTTCGTTCCTCTTCAATTTTACTTCTTTGTTGTTTGTACGAGCCGATTCCCAAAAAACAAGTATCAGAGTCTGGTTCAGCTTTTGCAGATCGACATGTTCAGCTTTGGCAATGAGGTTCAATATAGCGAAGTTTGACAGATCACAAATTTTAGGTTCTGGTAGTTTCGTAGAATAACAGAGGTAATTGATGTGGCTGAGAACAAGGGTGATGATTCGTTGCTCTCCACATAATCCGATTAAAGGTGGAGTCGTGTCAAATGTTAGACATGATCCTAATTTAGAGAAGAATCTAATCCCCTTTTTTGGTCTTTAGGACTTGAATGATTCACATAGTGTTTAAGGTATCATAGAGGGTTACAGTCAAGTGGAGAGAGTTGATGGTTTTTTGTCATGTTCAGGTATTACTAGCCTTTGTTGCATTATACAACTTTGATCTGAAGACTAAGAGTATTTTAGTTTCCAAGTTCGAGCACGATTTTAACTTGGTTGACATTCTGCAAAATTTGAGTTAGGCCCATGATGGGGCATGAAAAAGGAGGGGTGATAAATACGAATCAAGGTGGAGATTTATGGGGTGTGCCTCGTGTTCTTCTCTCAGTTAAACTCTGATTACTCCAAGGATATTTTAAGTATTATTAGAACTCTAATCTTAGCCTGTTTAAAGGAACCATTGTATCCCTGTTTCGATATGCCAATCAACTAGGGCTTTTGTTTTGGGGGCGACTAGATGTAGTCACTTATGAGTTTGGGTGAGAGTTTCGTAGTAACTATAGAGAGAATTTTGTTCCTGAGTTAGAACTTTGATTTTGGGGTTTGGGTTTGTACATTTAAGTTTATTTTCCCCGTACTGTACTCTTATTTATTTACTCATGTAGTGAAAAGTCGAAGCCTTCTTTGTTCGTGGCTTTTCTCTCTCTTTAAGGGGTTTCCACTAAAATATTTGCATTCATTCCTCTTCACTTTTACTTGTTTGTTGTTTATACGGGTCAATCCCCAACATTAAATTTCATATGAATAATAAATATAATTTTACCATTAGAAATATACATAGATTACAAATATGACTATCACTAATATTATATTTTGTTATTTGATAAAATTAGTTTTATGATGATTTATAAAAATTAATTATTTTAATTCTAAAACTTATTTTCCTAAGTGAGTAATAGAAAATTATTAAATTGACCGGCATGGATTAAATCCATTAAATATATGATTTAAACTTTATTTTTTATGTATTCTCAAAGAAAATAGTTTATTTTTATAAGAATTTACAATCCTAAAATAAATAAAATCACTTGCAAGGAAATCAAATATGAACAATATCATTTAAATACTTGATCCAAAATAAATTGAAAGTAATTATTTAAATCATCTTTTATTTTAAATATTTTATCATGTAACAATCTTAAAATAAGACCTTTCTCGTGATGTAAATTTATAACAATAAATATAAAATATTTTAGAAAAAACCATGAACACCAATGTACAATTCTTTTATCTCTTCCATTTTTCCCTTCTTTCTCTTTTCATTTTAATTATGTAGGTAGTTTGTATATTTTTCAAACTTTTGAAATCTAATCTTTTAGTTTGATTTCAAGAATGTGGATTAAAATTTATGTGGCATTTTATTATTGAGAGGTTTAACTTAAAAATTAAAATTTAGTTGATAAAAATATTAAATTTTGAAGAAGTTAATTAAAATATTATTAATTAAACTTCAATTTTAAATGAAATTAAAAGCAAATAAATGGATTAAATTTCAAAAGGAATAAAAAATTAGAACATTTTTCTCTCCTTTTAGTCCCACTTAGACAAAGAAAAAAAACTTGAACTGATATATATAAATGTTAGACGGACAAAAGAAGGAAATGATTACGTAAATATTATAGTAAAATGCCAAAATCAACACGTCGTCCCATAATACTAGGCTATACAAATATGTGTTAAGATATTATTATAGAATATTATCTTTCGAAATATATTGTATATTATTGTATATCGTTTAGACATATATTTAGGAATATATTATATATATTTCCTATTCCAATGTGACTACTATTGTATAAATATTATGTATATTCTTGATGTGTATTAATAAGATTGAAAGAGATTGCTCTATTCTTGTCAGGGTATCTGAGCTTGGTGTTTAACAAAAAAAAAAAAATTCATTGTTCTCAATGCTTGGTGGTGATTCTACTTCATCAACACTTTATGGTTTTACCATTGAGCAATGATAATCTTTTCTAGCGGTGTTCGGTAATACACAATCTACTACTAATTGGTTGAATGGTAAGTCCAAGAATAATTTGATTATTGATGTGGGGTGTTCAAATCATGTTACAAGTGATCTTATGTGTTTGACGAATGTTAGAGAAGTTGTAGTATGTTCCGTAGGACTCCCTGATGGCCAAACAGTGGTGGTTACCCAAGAAGGAATGGTTAAATTGACAAGAAAAATTCACTTAAAACATGTTCTTTACATTCTTAAATTAAACTGTAATTTAGTTTCGGTTTCACAGTTGAATGATGATATTGTTTGTTCAATTTTCTACTAACATACGTGTTGTTTAGGACCTTCATTTGATGGAGCTGATTGGAGCGGGTGAGAGATGGGATAGACTTTACTACTTCTAGCAGGTATCGACGGTTAAAGTTGTTTCGATTGAAGCTTCATCCTCTTTGGAAATTTGGCATAGAAGATTGGGTCACCCTTCTAAGAAAGTAGTAAAGTTACTTCCCTATGTTAGTAACTCTAGAGATCATTTGAATAAAGCATGTGAAATTTGTTATTGTGCTAAGCAAATTAGAAATAGCTTTCCAATTAGTGAACAGAAAGCCAATCTTATATTTGAGTTAGTTCATTGTGATTTATGAGGTTTTTATTACACTTTTTCATCTTGTGGATCTCATTATTTTTTGAAATTGGTTAATGATTTCTCCCATGCTGTTTGAGTATATTTATTGGTTAATAAAAATGAGGTTTTCAAGATTTTCATGTCATTTATTGTTGATTCTTTGAGTAATCTTGTCTGGACATACCTTTTCTCGAACTTCGAACAATGGTAATAGATTGGCTTCTGAAATTTTTCATTCTCTTGGACAGAGGAGCTGAAAAAGTTCTGATCATATTTCGCTTGCCCGTGCTCTCACTTTTAGCTTTAGCATACTTCTTCTCGATATAGATTTCTTCCATTTTCTGGGCATGCTCGGATAATACAACAAATTATTTTATTTCAAGTGCACCCACCATCACTCGAATATTTTTATTTAAGCCCCGTTTGAAGATAATTGCTGTAACATCCCGTTTTTAGTGAAATCGGAACAGTGGTTTCGGGACCACAAATCTGAGTTCAGAAGAAAAATTATTTTACTATTATTTCATGGTCTGCATTATGAAAGAAATGTCGTATGAAAATTTCGTAAAGAAATTTTTACCGATTACATGTTTAATTTGATAAAAAGGACCAAATTGCATAAAATGCAAAAGTTGGATTCTAATAGCTCAAGGGATTAAATAGCTACAAAATTCAAAATTGGAGGTCCTTATATGGAAAATAGATCATCTAAAGGATTAAATTAGAAAGATGATAAAATAAAAATGATAAATTAATTAAATAATAAAATATCATCATTTTCATCATCTTTCCTAGACAAAAAGGCATGGAAACCCGAGTTATAGGTGTTGAGTTCAAGCAAGCTATTTTGGCTAATTAGGTATGAATAACTTGTCCCATTTTAATGACTTTCATGTTTTCGAGATAGTAATAGCTTAATTTAGCTATCTCAAGGATTAATTTGCAAAGTTATTAAAGCACTAGGGTTTTTCCATTGATGAATATAGTTGAATTATGAAGTTTTATGGTAGAAAATGAAACGTTGTTGATAGATAAACAACTTTTGTAAAGAGAATTTTGATGAAATTATGATTTAGGGACTAAATTGAAAAGATGTAAAATTTATGGAAAAATTCTAAAATTTATGAAATACGTGGGCTGTTAGGGTTATATGTAAAAATCGGCTAGGCTTGGAATAAGGATTAAATTGTATGAATTTCATTTTTCAAGCTTGGGGACAAAATTGTAATTAATTAAAAGTATAGGGGCAAAATGGTAATTTTTCCAAAGATGTGAATTGAATTGAATTGAATTTAATATAAAATGATGTTAAATTCATTCGTATAGATCCAGATAGGCCTAGTACGAAATTGGATCGAGAAAAAGAAAAAGTATTAGATTAGTTGCTTACAATCCACGAACACTTGTCGAGGTAAGTTTGTGTAACTAAATTGAGAATTTATATGTGATAATTGAATTGTATGTATGTGATTGTATTATTTCCATGTATATGTATTTAATCACATATCTGATGATGACCGACAAGTATTAAGTCCCGCTTGAATAAATGAAATTCGATGGATACAGGGTCCCCTAATTGGTTGTGGTCTTGCATGTGTTGTGGACATACCACATCTCGGAAGAGCGTCCCGTTACTAGCTCTCATAAGCATCCTGATATTGGCTCTCTTGAGTTTCCTGATATATGGCTCTCATGAGCTTCCCATTAATAGCTCTTTTGAACATCTCGATTGGTTGTAATCCTAGATGTGTTGTGGACATACCGCAGCTCTTATGAGCGTCCCGATATATGGCTCTCCGGAGCTTCCCAATTAAAGCCTTTTTCATGGGCTTCTCGATTAATTGCTCTCCGGAGCTTTCCGTTATATGGCTCGAGAGAGAGTTTCCCATTTATGTGCTCGTATGAGCATTTCTAAATATGAATTGACGAATTACAATTTTATACACTTCGTGTGTACTACCCGTGTATCCATCGGTATTTTAAATGGTTCAACGGGCAAAGTTCTTATATGAGACAATCTGATTTTGAGTCGAATTATTATGGAAATATATTTTAAATACATGGACATGAATTATACATGTTATATGGACGCATGATGTAGGAAACATATGTATATAGAAATTTGATTATTTGTAAGGATATGTGTTAGGGCTTTTGGCCAAATTGGTTTGAATGTGCCTTGCATGTTATTCTTTATATGAATGAATGGTAAGTTAATTACCATGTTATATGTACTAAGCATTAAATGGTTACTCTGTTTTATTTTTCTTATTTTATAGCAACTCAAAAGCTCGTTAAGGATGGAAGTTGGTCGGAGACTCATTACACTATCCGTTGACATTTTCGGTATATATATAGCAAACTAAATTTTGGTTATAATGACATGTATAGGTAAATATGGCCAATGATGGCATGTAACTGTTTGGTTGAAACTAGCCATTGATATGGCTTGTGATTGGTATATGTTAATATTTATAAATATGGCCTTAATATGTTTGATGTGTGTTTGAAATGGATGAATGATGGAAATCATATAGGCATATTGAGGAATGGTTTGAGATAGCATATTTAATACAAATATGTTATATGTGTATTTGATTAATTTGACAAAAGAGGACACTTGGTTATATGTATTAATATGTCAAGCATGAAATTTGATTTTGGCTTGATTTGAATGTCTTGTATTGGTTGGAGATGTGTTTAAGTGTTAATATAGGTGGAAGACAAATTGGGTGAGAAATGTGGCTTGTAAAATAGCTTATTTTTGTCCACACGGGCAGAGACACGAGTGTGTGTCTCAGCCATGTGTGA
This sequence comes from Gossypium raimondii, assembly GCF_025698545.1. Lineage (NCBI taxonomy): Eukaryota > Viridiplantae > Streptophyta > Magnoliopsida > Malvales > Malvaceae > Gossypium > Gossypium raimondii. Next base: position 14,656,038 of record NC_068575.1, read on the forward strand.
CACACAGCCTAGCATATGGGCATGTGCTTTGGTCGTGTGTCTCCTGCATCTTTAAAATTGCAAAACAGAATGCTCAAAATATTCATACGCCATAGCACACGGGCGTGTGGCTTGGCCGTGTGACCCCTGCACCTATTTAATGCAATTCAGTATGCATATACGGCCTATCACATGGGCGTGTGGCTTGGCCGTGTAACCTAAGTCAAAGAGCACCCTAATCTGGACACGAGCTGGGGCACAGCCGTGTACCCCTATTTTGAATGCCCACATGGGCGTGTGACCCCTGCACCTTGGAAAAATTTTGATATTTTCTGAAAGATTTTATGAGTACCCAGTTTAGTCTTAACTTTTTTCTAATGTATATTTTGGGCCTCGAAGGCTCACATGAGGGACTATTTGATTGATTTCTAATATGATTGTTAATGATATGAGTTCTGTTATATGTTCTGTAAATTTTGGTAATGCTCTGTAACTCGGTTTCGAAGATAGATACAGGTTAGGGGTGTTACAATTGCTCTCGAGTATACTTACTCAAACTGGCGAATTTACGTTCGTATTCAACAACCAACATATTTCCCTGTTTCAAATCCATGAAATCTCGTTTCTTCCTCTCCAAATGAATTTTACTAATATATTTCTTTTTAAGCTCATCCTGTAAGAAATCCCATGTTACTTAGTCTATCAGGACTACTGATGTCAAAGTAATCCACCACTGATCTACTTCTTCCTTTAGTAGAGATACAACACATGTCAAACTATCATCAAGGGAACAAGCTAACTCATCAAGAACCCGTTTAGTATTTTTTAACCAATACTCCGCTTTCACAGGACCATCGTTATACAACCCTAAAAATTTTTCTACTCCGCACTTGAGAATTTTATCTGTAGGGGATCGTCTAATAGTTACCTGATTCGAGTTTTAAGGACAACAGGGTGTCAGGGGAGGCAAATGAGGGGGTAGAGGTTGTGGAGTCATCAGGTTAACTCGAACAAATTGAGCAAACCAGTTTTCATCATTTGGAATAAGACACAATGGTATTTACTTCCAAGTATATAGGATATAGGTAAACTTTGACTCGCTCCCTTTTTAGAAGTTAGAACGTTACTATCAACAGCATGAGGTATTACACGATTAGACTCGGCCAAAAATGTATATCTATAAGAAAAATAAAGTCATATCAAATCATAAAGCATCACATAAAATACATGCAATTGTGGCATGTATTTTCTAGACTCAATCATCCTACGCTCAGTCATAGAGTTGACTAAATCGTTACTCTGATACCACTAGATGTAATTATAACACCTTATACCTAATCCAATGGCCAAGTCCGGATATTGAAAGCTACGCTAACAAAAAATAACACAAATTTCTATTTCGGGTTTATTTACATACGTGAACAATCTTAGATCTAAAAATGTAACTGGATTTACAACACATATTAAACTAGAAATGAAACTTTAAAACTTTGATTTCAACAGTCCTTTACAAATTTTGGATAGAGACTCGAAAATGTAATTAGATGAATTCAACCCTGAGATGAAGCCTCTACGGATGCCCCTCTATACACATACACAATGACTTCACCTATTTTCTAGCAGAGTTTGGCTTTATGCCTTCTAATTGTTGACTCTTTAACTAACTTGCATTCAAGTAGAAATTCATAAGTTCAATAGAACTTAGTAAGATCCGCACATATAATTTAAGGAAAATGTGAGACATCTAGCTTAGAATCAATCTCCTTGATAATCGCATTCATTATTTTTGGTGGACAACACTTGGTGGCTACTCGAGTAATTACTATTCATGTGTTTCTTACAAAATTCAATGTCCTCGCTGCCTTGGAGTACTAGGGCACCAAAGAACACCATAGTCATCGCTCTATCGGTCTATTTCCCAGGGTAATATAGTTCCTACCTTTGGTAGATCGACAAGATCTCTACCATTTTTCATGGCTATGTTTGGCCTCTGCTTTCCTTTATCTTCTAACAACATTACAGGTCATTCAGCCTTGGGCATCCTTTTCTACTCATGAAGTTCCTAATCAACCTATTAAACTCTTCTGTAGCTTTTTTATTAGCCTACAATATATGACTGCGTCATATTACAAACTAATTCATGCTTGTTTAGACCGTGTGAAACCTGTAGCTTACCTGGTGGACTTGTATTTGCATATACTATGTATACCTTCTTATCTAAGGAGCCTTTTTTTCTTCCCACCCTAACTAGGGTTGAGACATTTCCTTAGCCCCATTCATCAGCACCTTTGACAAATTCTCTAACTATCCTGGTGGTCTATGTCTCTTAAACCTATCAAATTCGTTCATTCTTATGACTTATCACCCTAGTCACACCACTAACTCTACTTACATTCATTGGCATCCCTTCTGGGCTGTGGATTTTCCAAATATTACACACATGATTTATGTCCTAGTGGACTTCTTGAGTTTGCTATCCCAGAAGATTACCCCGTGTTCACTATCCCGACAGGCTACATTGGTTGCCATAGCCAAGCTATAGTCTTACAGCCTAGACTCCTTAAAGTGTCGTCCTAAAGGACCTTACAGTCGTCGTAGTTTTTCCCCATAGAGTTTACTGACCGTTGTCACGATATTGCTTTGTGGAACCTAAAATCTATCAATATCGTTTTATCTTATATCCATCTAGATGCTCGAACACCAAAGTGTCCCCTCCACAAGGCCTGAAGCTTCGAACATCACGATTTTGCTCTCACCTAGATGGCAAAATCTTAACAGAATTCCATTTTCTTATTTCCTATTCCTCTACCCATTCCTTCATTTCACCATCCTAAACTTGATGCTCAAACATCGCAGTGTCCCCTTTACAAGGCCTAGAGCTTCGTGATCACAATTTACATATATCAATATCCTATGAAAGTATCTAACAAAACTTTTCCATTCCCATTTTCTAACTTCATCTATCCCACCGTTGATTTCCCTCCATAGCATGCATATAATAATCATCCATACATTATGATTTACCTATAATTAAACAATCAACACATAATTGGCAAGATCACACAAAATGTTTATCATACATGAGGTAGGGTGCAGAAACCCACCTTGTTTCCTTATCCTTAGCAGTTCAGTTGGTCCGAATCATTCAATCTTCATTTGTCCTGAAAGCTAAGCATGACAACCATTCATCAGTTAATCTAATGGTGGTCAGTTCTTAGAAATCTAGAACATTAAAATATACTGAAGCTTTGGGAGTCTTTCTCTACTCCCTTCTTCAATTCATAGGCTCAGAGATTAGGGAAGCTTACCAATTCCTCAATTTCTCCACCTCCAGACTTAAATCTATGTAACTACAGTGACATGCAGAGTTTCCTTCAATTGCATCCCCTTTTGAAGAAGATAGTGCTATGGAAAGGAAAAAATTAGTAAATAGAATTGAGTAAATTTTATCTCCACCTACACCTATATATGCTCCTTAGGCACGATCCTCATCGGCAGTCCCCTCCATCCATTCTTAATCATGTTGTCTCCCACTATGAAACTAGTGGGTTCCAATCTAACTAAAGAAGATTAGAATCCAATTAATCACAATTCAACCCCTAAAAGTTTTGAATGTCCCAACGGGATTTAAAAATTTTATAATCTCTTCAATTTAATCCTACATTTCTCAATTTTTTTGGTCAATAATGGTAATCGGGTGTTACAGTAACACCCCCTAACTTGTCCCTGACACTGGAATCGAGTAATGAGATGCTACAACAAATTAACAGAACATTTACATGAAATTTTAAATCAAGAATTCATTTAATTTTCAATAAATCTCATACATCATTCAGTTCATGTTTTACATACAAAATCAAGCTTAAAACGAGCTTATGAAAGCTCTAAAATCATCTCAGAAGTGAGAAAGGACTAATTTGAAAACTTAGCAAAAGTAAGGAAAAGTATATAAACAGAGGTCACATGGCCATGTGGTCAGCCTAAACCCGTGTAGCATAGAGTTATACAGTTGTGTGATTGGGTCATGTATCTGACTAAGACCATGCGACTATGAGTTACACGACCCTGTACTTAAACCATGTATCTCACTTATGCTATATGTAAAATAAGGGATTTAATTTTGAAACATACACGGTCATTTGCGCAAGTCTTTGTATGGGTTAAAACCGGCTCCTTAGTCTTGGTTTTTTAAGTTTGTTGCTACATTGAAAGGGTATGAATTTCTTCAATCATATTCTGATTATTCTCTCTTTACATACACCAAGGGATCTGTACACATTAAGGTGTTTTGAAATATTTTTTTGGTGATAGAGGTAACTCGTAGTTCTTTGGATATATTTCTTTGTCAAAGGAAATATGCACTTGATATTATTTTGGTGACGAGTCTTTTAGGAGCAAAGCCTACAGGATCACTAATAGAGAAAAATCATAGATTGGCGTATGCTATAGTGAAGATTTTGACTTATCTTGAGTCCTAAAGATGGTAGATGAGTTGTTTGATTTATTTGGTAGTGACTAGAACTAATTGAACATACTCGGCTCATGTCTTATCTTAGTTTATGCATGAGCCGAGCTAGGATCATTGGGAGGTGACATTGCATATTGTTTAGTACTTGAAAGGCTCTCCTAGTTAATGGATTATATTGAGATTTGATAGTGGTTTTCCTTAAAGGGGTGGTGATTAGGTTGCTTGTTCGTTAACTCAGCGTTCGCTTACTGGTTGACTTTTCTTTCTGGACAATCTCCTATTTCCTGGAAAACTAAGAAACAACATATTGTTTCTCGTTCTTTCGATGAGGCTGATTATATGACTTTCATCACTTGTGAGCTTAAGTGGTTAAAGGTCTTGCTATTGAGCTTAGGAGTTCATCATCCTAAAGTTATTCCTTTATTTTGCAATAGTCAATTTGTGTTGCATATTGCACAAAATCTTGTATTTCACGACGTACTAAACATATTGAAATGGGTTGTCACTTTGTTAGGGATGCAATTCAGGATGGTTGATTGCACTTTCTTATGTTCCGACCTTTATTAAGTTGGTTGACATTTTTACAAAGGCATTTGGAAAACCGCAATTTGAATACCTACTTAGCAAGTTGGGCACTTGTGATCTACATGCTCCAACTTGAGGGGGTGTTAAGATATTATTATGGGCTATTATCTTTTTGGAATATATTGTATATTATTATTTATCTTTTAGGCATATATTTAGGAATATATTATGTATATTTCCTATTTCTACGTAACTACTACTGTATAAATATTATGTATACTAATGTCTATCAATAAGATTAAAATAAATTACCCTATTCTTATCAATATGCGAGTCCATAGATGTTTATTGGCTTCACTGATCGCCAGTGAATATATCAATGCTGCTACGAGTATTGCCAAGACTCGAGCGATTTGGTGTGGAGCAGGGCATCATTGCCTTCACCGATCGCCACTCAATATGCCAGTGTTCGTAGGAATATGACAAAATGGAGCATTTTTTCCACATTCCCCGAGGCCTCAATAGACCAATGGAGCAAGGCGTACAATACCTTCACCGATCGCCACTCAATATGCCAGTGTTTCCAGGAATATGACAAAATGGAGCATTGTTTCCGCATTCCTATAGACCAATGGAGCAAGGCGTACAATACGTTCTCCGATCGCCACGGAATATGACAAAACAGAAGCATTTTGACGTTTTGTTATAATCATAGGAGCCCAGCTCAGCACCTCTATTTTTGTGTCTCATACTTGTTTCAACCAAAATAACCAAACAATGCTTTTAACCAATTTAACAAAATTACTTGGTTTTTCCGTTAGATCCAACAAAGCGATGAGCTTAGGAGAGAAAAGGGAGAGGATTTTAGAAGCTATTTTTGCCAAATTTTATAGTGAACGGAGGCCTGTCCCTATCGATAAATTTAATGTTTGAGGAGCATCGATCTAATCTTACCCACTCTGTATTGTCCTTGGACTTATGTGCGCTTTGTATTTATCTCCTACTATGAACCGTTTGCGGAAATATCAAAACAAAATTTAAGTTATTGTTTGTTTTTCCCCTTTCAAGTTCACTCTTTATTCATTAATCATATTTATGTATTTATTTTTTATTTTATTAAATAATATTTTTTATTTAATGTAATTTATATAAATTATTGAATATAATAAAAACATTAACTATTTTAAAATTATATTACTAAAATCTTAAACTCTAATCGAATAAAATAATAAGTTTATTTTCCTATGGTGATTTTCTAGCTACTAATCGAATAAAAATAGTCAATATTAAATGTTAATATCAGTAGCTTAAAATTTTAATTATTTATTCAACCGAAAAGTTAAAATAAAGAATGTATAATTAGACAAATAAGCTTAGTGGAAGGTCATTTTATATTATATTTATTAAAAGATAAACATTTGAACTTAAGTTTTTTAATGCAATTAATTTATTTTGATTAATATCCTATTTATATACTTTTGGAATATATTAAATTTTACATTAAAACAATTGTGTTGAAGAGACACGACATTTTCAATAATCGTGTTAACATTTAGAGAAAATAATAATACGTGAGAACAATTTATGCAAATAATCTATACTATATATAAGATAATAGTAAAATTACAGTTTTGATTTTTTTTTACTATACTCATATTTGATATTTAATTTTTATATTTTATATTTTATTTTTGCATAATTTGGTCCTTTATTTTTATAACGGCATTAATTAGGCTAAATAATTTACATACTTATATGTGATAGTTATCTTATTATTTTAGTATCATATGATGACAAGTGTTTAAGAATAAAAAATTTATATGTAATTGAAAGCTTAAAAGCGAATTTTTTGTACTATTTATAAATATATTGGCAAAAAAAATTATGAATGTGGCAAAGTTACATGACACCATATTTTTCTATACATTATAAAACAATAGCCAAGTTTAAAATTTTGGTCCCTATACTATGCTTAAATTTAATCTTGACAAAATTTAATCTTTACACTTCAAGTTCTTGACAATATTTTGTACCTCAACTTTTACAATGTCATTGATTAGCTCAAATGTTGTATTTTGATTAAAATGATGATGTAATATTTTTAAGAGTTGTTAATATCATTAAAATTATCTATCAAATTCATGTTCATTACAATGATGTTTTTTTGTTACACGGTTATTGTTGGGGATTGACCCGTATACAAAATGAACAAGTAAAATAGAGAAGATCAAACACACAAATATTTACGTGGAAAACTCTTCTGAAGAGGAGAAAAATCACGGGCAAAGGAAACTTTGGGTTTTCATTAATGGAGTAAACAAATGAGTGTATAATATGGAAAAAATAAACTTAAATGTACTAAACGTTTTCAAAACCCTGAAAACAAAACCCAATTTTTATCACGGTTTAATTGATTCTGAGCAATTCATGAGTCAATCAATCTAACCCCTATTTCTAAGCCAGTACCCTGATCGATTCTTGGTCTAGGTTTAACCAACCAGCCCAATCCGATTTAAATAAAATTGGTAAAAACATGTGTAGAAGCCCAAATTTGCTGGGTCCATTGTCCAAATAATAAAAATATTAACAGCCCAAACTTAAGCCTAACCCAACAAGCCCACAAGGCTTAAAAATTTTCAGCCAAACCCTAATTCCCCTAACCCTAGGCGCCGCATGCCTGCCCCTAGCCTCTGCCGCCATCTGCCACGCCTCCAGCGCACGCCGACCTACTCACTCGCCTATCGCCTCATCCGCATGCTCTGACACCTGCAGAAGAAAGCATCACACGCAACAAAAAGAAGTGGAAAAATAAATCACAAAAAACAAAAAAAAAATAGATATCAAAAGTGGTGTAAATCGGCTATAAAAGCCTGGATCTGATACTTGTAATGGTTCCTTCCTCTTTTACGAATATTTGAGAAAATAGAAACAAAAAAATATTCAAGGCTATTTCTTTTTTTTTATTTCGATCTCTCTGTTTCTTTTATTTCTATTTTTTTATTATTTTTTTTTAAAAATGAATAAAAAGAAAAAGAGAAAGAAACAAACCAGAATCGGCCTGTAGCCCCGCCGTCGGTGGTTTTTTCCCGGCGTTGGAATCGGCAAAAAAAGGAGGCAATGGTCAAATCTTTTTCAATTTTTTTTTACTTTTCAGGCATTTGCCTTGTAGATCTAAAACCTAGGCTTAAAACGGGCTAAAAATAAAAAAAAATTGGTTCTCCGGCCACCGTGTACGGCGGCGCCAACGCCGGTGACCGGCGGCCACGACGATGGCCAACGGCCGGATATTTGCCCAGAAGTGGGGAGGGGGTTGAGAGTTTGAGAGAATCTCAACTTTTTATTTTTTTGAGAAAGAAGGAAAAATGAAAAAAATTTGAAAAAAAAATTGGGCTTTATAAGAACATTAAATGACGTCGTTTTGAGCCAAAGTCACCAGTGGGAAAACGGCGTCGTTTTGCCTTAAGAACCATGACCCGACCCAGCAGCCCACAGGATCCGCGTGTTTTTGCGGTGAATGGGCATTTTGCGCAGTCGGTCCCCCATGCTTTCAGCGCATTTCGTTTCAGTCCCCTAGCAACCTGTTTTATTTGTTTGCAATTTAAACTCTGATTTTTGGCCTGATTTCAATTCGGTCCATGACCTGTTTTTATTTTTTATTTTTATCTCTTTTCATTTTGTTATTTTTTTATTATTTCTATTTATATTTTTTTAAAAGAGAGAAGGCTTCAATAAAGTTTTCAATTACTGTTTGCTTACTCATACTTTTCTTAATTTTGATTAATTTCATACTTTTATTTGTTTTATTTATTATCCCTTTTATGTATACTTATGATTATTTGTTTTGCTTTCGCTATTATTATTGTCATCTCACTAATATTATATTTTTAATTTTAAAATGTTTCTAAAATGTGGATACATTAGTTCACTTTTGTTGCTATTCTTGCTATTGTTAGGTTGTTATTTGCATTATTATTATTATTATTATTCATGCAAGTTGATACTAGAACTTTTAAATATTGAAACATTTGTATTTTACGATGTATGTTAGGCCTTTGTTTCAAATGCATGTTGTATTATTATTAATAGCTATGTACAATTCCTTTTGCGTATTAAATGAATTCTCTAAAAACCTAATAAATTAAATGCATTTTTTAACCTTTAACTATTCTTTCACTTAAATTCGTAACAAATCTCAATAAATAAGGCAATATTTTGTATTTTGGAAATTAGAAATTATACTCTAACTTACTGGGTCTCGATTTTCTCGTTAAACCTAAATAGCAAAATATCCTTTTAAATTTCAAAACACATAAAATTTCAAAAATAAAGGTAATATTCTATATTTAGAAAATTCGAGAAAATCGTGCCCTAACTTACTGGGCTTCGATTTTTCTCGTTGAACCTAAATAATCGAATATCCTTTTAAAATTAAAATAAATGAGATTTAGATATGAAAATAAAAGGCTATCTTACTCTCGAAAACACGATGTGTTGTGTCCTAACTTACTGGATGTGACATCTTGTTACTTCGAGATAAGGAAGTCTTTTCCATTTTGATTTATTCGAGTAATTTTAAAATAACACAATATAAAGAGGGATCGTATTTTTAAATTCTTTTCGAGTTTTTAATTTTCGACACCAAGACATTAAGTAATCGACTAGGTACCAATTTTGGGCGTATCGAGGGTACTAACCCTTCCTCATGCGTAATCGACTCCCGGACCTATTTTTTTTCTGAATTTTGTAGACCAAATCGTTGTTTTAATAAAAATTAAATCGTTTATTAAAAACAACCACTTTTCGGTGACCCGATCACACCTTATCAAAAAAGATTGGTGGCGACTCCCGTGTTCGTTTTCATTTTTTTTAAAATCCAAGTCGACCCCGTTTTTATCAAAAAAAATGGTGTCAACAACATGGTTTATGCGAATGGTTAAGTGCTTTCTATAAGTAACTTTACACTGTAAATATAAAGAAAATTTTTATTATACCATTTTCTCTATTTTAAAACCTTGTTGTATTAGGGAGGACTAATTAAACCTTAAAAGGAAAGTGTCTTATGCTTGAAAGCCTATATTGCATACTCTACTATATATCCCTCTGCTTTATTATAAGCATTTTTACATGAAAATTGAATTAACTTCAAGTGTTAAAGTTCATCAAGATATGATCAAAATAGATGGGTTCAATGGAACCAATTACACAAGGTGGAAAGATAAAGTGTTGTTTTTATTAACTGTATCAAAGATCTTTTATGCTCTTGATCTAAATCTCTGATCCATTACCATAAACAACCGATGCTTATCTAGTTTATTTTTAAAAGATATAGATTTTAAAGTACATCATCTAAAGCATGACAACATATATAATTGCAGTCATAGAAATTTTACAATGAAATATTTATTATGATATGTATTTTAAGGATGGTATTCAATATTATAGTTGAGGGATATATTATGAAAATTTAAATTGAGATTAAATTAATTAATTGCTTACTTTATTAACCAATCCCAAAATTACCAAGTAAAGTTGCGATTATTAATGCCACCAATAAGTAATATCAAATTAAACTAACAAGTTCTCAAAGTCACTTTCTAATTAGATGCAAATGTAGTGATCAATGGAGTGTATTGAATGCATTAGTGATTTAATACTTAAACAACCGCTAACAATCATACTTTCATTATTCTTATACTCTAAAGCTCCGCCGATAAGACTCAAATATAGAAATCATTTCTAAATCATAAAAATAAAATAAAATCAATGATCACACATACGAAAATTAAAATGTATTAATTAACCATGCGCTTGTTCAATAATTTTCAAGAACTAGAGAGATTGAACTGTAGGAATTATTGTAATTTATGGGAACTTTGAGATATATTCTCAATAGGTAAAAGTGGAGAGTTGAATCATAAAATTATGATTTCATATTCTACTCCACGAGACCTTTACAACGGTATATCATATGCTCAAAATGGTTGAGTGATGAATGAGAAATTGATACTCAAATGAAGCTACTTGGAAATATTGTTGAGGAAAAGAAAAGCTTTGATCCACATTGGTTAAATACTAAGTGTGAGGTTTATATTTATGAGAACCCTTTTGAAAAATAATTGAATGACTAAGCTTGAAATTTGTTGGGGTTGGGGCACATTTGTATAATTTGGGTAAAGTGAAATGTTTGAACTGGTTGGGCTCAAAATAGTTTTGCGGATATTTTAGTCCAACATGAAATTTATTTTTCTTGAAAAATATATATACAAAATCTGATATAAAAGGACATATATCCTGATTTATTATTGATTTTATTTTAATTTAATGCAGATTTTGTCTCATTATATATAGATATTTCCAAAAATTCCTCCACTTTGAATGCCTATAAAAGGCTAAGACTTCTTCAGAATTTTTTGCTTAATTCACTCTCTCACACCGAGATTATTTTCTCTCAAAATTCTTCTTTTCCTCTCCATATTTCCAACGTTGTGGTGATATAAAAAAGCAACGTTTGTTTGTTGATTGCTGCAGAGGTGATACTGCTTTGATTATTGTGTTGTTGTATCCTGGGAGACATTCGACCAACGTTTCTCCAAGTACCGTAAGAGCGGCCGAATCTGTCTTAAGAAAACTGTGTTAAACATACCTCAAGGTTTAGTAAATCTCTATTCTTTTCGATTTCAACTTTTTGTTACGATTTTTTTTGTTTACATATTTGACAATTTAATTTAAATTATTCTATTTCTATTTTATTTTATATATATAAATAATTGTTTATTTATATTTATATATCTTGTTCACTAACTTATTTTATCCAACAATTTATAAGCAAATTAAAATATATTAATTAACCACGCACTTATTCAATAATTTTCAAGAACTAGAGATTAAGCCTCTTTACAGCCTTTGTTCAATATTAGATACGTATTAGATAACATTCTTATTTATTCTTGGGGACTCATACAATGATGCTTCTAGTGTCATGCCACTTAAATTTGACTACTTTAGGTATAACATTATGGTAAGACATAAACTCAAATACTAAAAGTAAAACAGAACTTGAAAAAACACACATGTTATAATATCCAAAATATAATACGAGCATGACACAAATAAAGGAATCACTATCGTATCAATCAGGATGGTGTGAACTACTGTCATGCTCTCCACCATTTCCGACTGCAGCAGGGCGGCTTCCGTCAGATTAAGCCCCGTTCAACGCTTGGGTGAAGGCACTTATAGCTTCATCTATCAAGACAATGGTTTGCTCATCAATGTTTAGATCATTATCAATCACAGCTTCAATGACCTGGTTCACCAAGTCATCAACCAATTTTGCCTTTGCTTTTAGATCCCCAATGACTCTCTTAAACTCTCGGAGTGAACTTTCCACAGCTATCAGCCTGCCTTCTGTGTATATTTCCTCCGCTCGCACTCTTCCCAAGTCAGCTTTGATGGCCTTAAGCAGGTCCTGTATTAAACAGGAAATATATAAGTAATTAGCAAGCTGGAGGAAGGTTCAGTAAGGCATAATTGATTTACCTTTTTTTTTTTTTTTTAATAATCTCATTATAAGTTCAAATCATATCTGTTTTTTATTTAAACAATGCCTAAAATTACCTATAACTCCTTCACAAGCTATAAATAGAAGGATAATGTGGTTCAACGCACTCGAACCTGCGTCGTTCTACATTAGCAATAATGTCCATACCAACCGTATTAAGACTCAATCGACAAATTATTTTTTTTCAATTAAATTTACAGCCCAAGTTAGCACATAACAGAGTTTCTTTGAGGAAAATAATTACTCTAAAATTTTCGTAAGAGAATTGGAAGATGTTGAAATAAAAATAGTTTGGGTTGAATAGCCTATATCCTAATCACAATTATATATATATAAATCTAAATTTGTGATCATCACCGTTGGATAATTAAGACTATGTATTTATTTCCAAACATTCTTTGGACAGGAATTATGAATCCCAAATTCATGCTTCGGGCAGTGGATTAAACAAAACTTTTAGACATGTCAAATTGTGAATTAAACTTGATCCAACCTAATTTTTAAATTCTCTTGCTTTTAATTCTAAATTAGTAATTAATTACGTTAATAAGCTTATTGGCTTTGCTTAATATGTTTGGTTAAACTGCAAGTTTTAATATGTTATAAAATTTTTTATAAAAGTTTGAAATATAGGAAAGTAATTGAAAATAAAATAGCCAAAACATGAACTAAATGGACTCTCATTACCCAACAAAAAAAAAAAAAAAGAGGGCCCTAGTTATGACTAACATATTATAACTAAAGAAACAGTTGTTTTATTTTATGAACCTAAAATTATATTGTTGGTTATAAAGCTATCCCAATTTTAAAGTAATTCACATTTATAAACAACAGGTTGAATATGACTGATTAAAAAAGGATGATAAAGTACTATAACTTAAACATATAACCTCCTTTGGTTCATTGTTTGTCTCCGGTGAAACACGTTTGAGCCAATTTTTCATTGCAATAAAGTGTAATTTTATTTATGTTATCTCGTAAAAAAATAAAACTGTTTTTTTAATAATTAAAAGGAGGAATGAAGTTACTTAAGATCAAATTCAAATTTTCATGCCTACAATATAAAAGTATTAATATATTATATTAATGTGAAAAACATTTGATAAGTTGATATTCCAAATCTAACAAAAAAAACTTTATTAAAAAGACAGTAAAATTCAAATATTAAATATTATATTAAACTGTTATAAAAATATATATAATAAGCAAATAAGTTATATACAATAAAAAGTGATTTATAAACAAAAAAAAAACACTAAAAGTTATTCACGGGCACAAATAAATCTAGGCAGAGCATAGATATAATTACAGGTGTTCATGGGCCGGATCAAATTGGGTTTGAGACTAGCCTAAACAAAAATTTAAGCCCGTTTGTTAGTTGCAGGCTCTGCCTGAAAAATGAGCTAAAATTTTGCACAAGCTTGACCTGGATAAAAATACTAAAATCTAGGCTCCACTTGGTCCATCCGTATTAATTTTTTTATATTATTTATTATATAGTTTTTTAAAATATATGTAATACATCAAAATACTAAATATATTAAAATAAATGTTTTCTAACAAATTGAAAATAAATATATATGTATACTTAAATAACACTAAGATATGTGCAATTTAACAAGTAAATGTCACAAAAATAGTAACAAAAGTAACAACAAAATAATAGTTATACAATATCCAAACAATAACAACAAAATAGTACCAACATAATAGTAAAATAGTAGCAAAATAGTGAAAAAGTAGAAAGAAAATAACAAAAAGAAAAAAAGTAAAAAACAGCAAGGAAAAGTAGTAGTCTTTTTCCTCCTAAGGCCCGGTTGTGCCCAAGCCCAGTTTTTGAGCCTACATTGTTACCTAAACCCTCTCACTTTTTAGGCGAGTCTTTAGGCTGGACCGGGTGGCCTGTCCCATGGATAAGTTTAGAAATAACCATAAATAATTATTTCATCTTTCAATATATAGGAGAGGGGTTTGCTTATATCGGTGTAAAATTAGAGTGATTTTACACTATTTTATGACTTTTTATGCGATTAATATTTTAACGGTTGGATTGTTAAAATATATAAAGTGTAGGGACTCATTTACACCGTTGCAAATTTTAAGTGGTTTTACACTCTTCCGTAGTTTTTATATTTATCATAATGTAAATTTTTAATCGAATCGATACCTCTATCACTTTGATCTAAAATATTATCAATATTAATATATCTTTTACGGTTAGAAAGTTTCTTTTATGTAAAACAAATAGTTAGAAAAATTTTAAATTATGTCAAATTTGACATGTATAATTTACATAAAGTATGAAATAAAATAGTTAGATGATTAAAATATTAATCGTACAAAAATCACGAAAGAGTGTAAAACAACTTAAATTTTATACATGTGTAATTGGATCCCACGCATATATAAATCTATTTTAGATCCACAGGTTTTATTATGAAAGAATTAATCTTGATAGTAAAGATGACGTAATTAGAAGAAATTAATTTGGGATCCAGTATAAAAGTCTAGTAATTGAAAGAGATATTATTGTTCCAAATTAACCAATAATAATAATAATTGTTAGGATCGACCTGATTAAGTAACAAGTAAAAAAAGTAGTAGAATAAATTGAGAAATTGAACACACAAATTTAACGTGAAAAAATCCCTCCAAAGAGGATAAAAAATCACAGGCAAAGATAATTTTACTATAATGACAAAAGAACGAAGAGTACAAAAGATGGAGATAAAAACTAAACCTCGAAAACCCGAAAACAAAAAACCCTCAAAATGTAAACACAAAATTCTCTAAATGTGTTATGAGTTCTAATCTCTAATGGGTGTATTGTATTTTCTAAGGTTGTAAAAGAACCTATTTATAGGCTAAATTTGTAAGTCAAATAAATTATGCTAATAAATGCTAAATATATGATACTAATAAATGCTAAATTTTCTAGAAAAAAATATATTCTGATTAATTTAACTTACAAGCAATCTCTTAGAATTTAGTCACATAGCTCAAATAATAATAAAAATCAGAGTAGCAATATGGAAGATGTAAAGAAGCAATGAAATTAACAAAGACTATAAGATAGAAAGTAGCAAAAGCTTACCATCTAATCTTACAAACTATTGAACAGAAATAATAGAGAAATGAAAGGAGGGGAGGTTGAAGGTTGAAAGAAAGACGAATTTATTAAGGAAATTTGATAATCAGAGTAGCAACATGGAAGATGGCAAGAATCAATGAAAATAACAAGATAGGAAGTAGCAAAAACTTATCATTTGATCTAGCAAACGACTAAAGAGAAATAATAAAGAGAAACAGAGAAATGAAAGGACGGGGGTGGTGAAGGGTGGGGGAAGGACGAATTTATCAAGGGAATAGTGATCATCAATTTTCATAAATTACCCAATTCGTCACTTAAATTTCATAAATTTTATTTTGCCCATCAAAAGTAAAAAAAAAATTGCAAATTAAGCACCACTGTTAACAATTATTTTCTTTTTTGTCACCCAATTTTAATAAGTTATCATTTTTATCACTCACTGTTAGTTTACACTCTTTTTAGCCACTCAACATTTTTTAATTTTCTTCTTTTAAATTTAAATTTATTATTTTTCCTTTTTTCTAGATTTAACTTTAGTTTTTCAGTAAAAAAAAAACTTGAGATTTTATAGAGAATTACATGGGTTTTAGAAGGAAAAATTTGAATTTATAAAGGAATGATTTTTCCCTTTAACAATAATTGTAGTTATTTTTAGTAAAAGGAAAATTATGAAATTTTACAAAGAAATATCTAGATTTTTATAGGACAAAAAATCAAATTTTAAAGCTGCTCCAGATTTTATAGGTCATTAAGGGAGTAGATGTTTGTCACAAGTTTTAAAGATGCTCCATATCCAGGATAAAAATCAAATCCTCGACTACTGGTTAAGGTAGGAAAGACCCTTGCCATCTCATTTAACTCCCGTTGTTAAACTTAATTTAAAAAAAAAAAGTAAATGATTGACCAAAATGAAAATTTATTAAATTTAATTATTTTCTTATTTTTTTAATTTTTGAATTTTAAATTATTCTACGTAAGATTTGGTATGTCACTGAATAGTGAAATTAGGGTCTGTTTGATTGACGAAATTGATTTTTCGGAAAATCATTTCCAACTTTTCCAGCGTTTGATTGGCGGAAAACATTTTCCATTTGGAAAATGAACTCCAAAACAAGGGAAAATATGTTACATTTTATGGAAAATGTCTTACCCTTTCAATTTCCGTAAGACATTTTCCGTGCTCTCCTCTCTATCGCCTCCTTCATTCCTTCCTTCATTTCCGGTAGAAAACTGCTTCTGTTTATTGATTTTCCAGTAACTTGTTTTTTTAACACAATTATAAATAATTTATTTGATATTAGTTTTTTTCAATTTATAACGATTAATATTGTAGCTTAATAATTGAGTATTATTATAAATAAATCATTGCAATATATGTAAAAACAATTTAAAATATAAAAAATTATTAATATATATTAATATATGTAAAAACAACTTTTCCGGAAAATATTTTCAGGAAATGTGCCAAACAGCAGAAAATATTTTCTAGTAAATCATTTTACAGAAAAGTAAAATATTTTCCAGAAATCATTTTACGGAAAACATTTTACTGACAATCAAACAGACCCTTAATGATTTTAATAACGGAAGAACTTAATTAATGTAATCCAAAGTTCTGGGATGTGATTACAAACATTTTAAACTTTGGGTATTAGAATCCTAAAGGATATAAACTCTATACAATCCTATATTGTAGGACTTGCAATATTCATCATACTAACTCTAATTTTATTGAAGTGTTCTACTAGGTCACAAAAGCTTCAAGTGAATGGATTTTTTTCACATGCTTAACAATTCAGACCATCTTAAATGGGTCAAACAAGCCTTATTTAATCAGTTGAACTCCATGAAACATTTAATATACATTCGTCACCGAATTCGATTCGCGACCCGTGACACGTATGTATATTGTCTTCATCAATCACCAGTCTTGTAATAGTATTGCCAAAATCAAGGGATTTTGGGGTGGACCAGGGCATTCAACTAAAGACATTGCCAAAATCGAGCGATTTGGGGTGGACCAGGGCAGCCCACTAAAGACTCCAATGTTGTTAGGAATATGATACAATCGAGAATCGAGGGATTTAAGCATTTTGCAAAGCCCTACATTGCCTTCACCGATCTCCAGTAAATGGACCAAGGCGTACATTGTCTTCACCCATCGCCACGGAATATGACAAAAGCATTTTAACGTTTTGTTATCGTCATAGGAATCCACCACCACTATTTTTGTGTCTCATGCTTGTTTCAACCAATTTAACCACTTCTTTTAACCAATTTAATTGCTTTCCAATTTTGTTCTCAATGATGAATCAAGCCAAACATTTTATGTAACGCTTATTTTTTTAAAAGGGAAAAGACTGGCTTGTCTTTCATATTTTAAACGTAATGTGTGGGTGGGAATTAAGACCAAATTCATTGATTTGAGAAAAAGGATACAAAGGGTTAGAAGGAGACAAAGCTCCAAAGCATAGCAGCGAACAGAGGCATCCCATCAGACAACAACCATCCACCTTCCGTTTCCCATTTAAAACGGGGAAGAATCAGCAACAGCCATAGATCCGCCCTAATCAGAGGTCTCGGGTCTCATCACCCTATTATCAAGCAAAGCAAAACACCTCCCCGCCTGCCATAGCTAAGACCAACCAATTCAACAATGTTCCAGAGCATCAGGGAAGACGAGCAGCAGAGGCGATAGAAGAGTTAACAAGGGCTCAGGCCACCCATCTCCCAAAAGACAAGGTAGACAACCACCACCCCTGGAGGAGCTATTAATGTCAGCGGAAGACCGTTAAGAGTTGTTAACGTCAGTTGCAAAGTTGTTAAGGTCATTAAAGTCAATGTTAGTTGAGGACTGTTAAAGAGTTGTTAACGTCAGTTGTTGAAAGCTGTAGAGAGCAGTTTATCCATCAGCGAGCTGTAGCTATAAATGTAAATGGGCAGTCAATATGGTAAGCAATAAGAAAGTATCATCCATTCAGAAATTTTTTCTTTCTGGAATTTTCTCTCTCGCTGTGCAGAGTCATCATTCTTTGATGACTTCTGTCAATGAGAAAACATAGTATGGTTATAAGATGAAAAAAAATGGTTATAGGCGGTTAAAAAAATGTGAAGACATGTAGCGGCGGATGCTGTGTTCGAACTCCACTGCTAGGAATAGCTACAATAGAATGAACAGGTTTTGTGTAAGCCATGGTTCACACCTTTGAAACTCGGACACAGGATTTGCTATAAACCATAGGCCAGAAAGAAATTACAACATTGAACAACAGTTCATATTCTTTCTAAGTGATGAGCTTCAATAGGAAATGGGAAGATTTTTTTTTTTTTTTTTTTAGGACGACAAATGGGCTTGTGATATTTGCGGATATTTATAGTGAACAAAGCTCCTTCCCAATCCTTATCGATAAATTTAATGTCTTACCCACTCTCTATTGTCCTTGGAGTCAAGTGTGCTTTGTATTTATCGTCTCGTATCAAGTGTTCTAGAGTTGCGGAAATTTCAATACAAAAACTAAGTTTATTGGCTTTTTGTTTCCTTTAACCTGACTCTTATTTATTAATCATATTTATATATTTATTTTTAATTTATTAAACAGTATATTTTTACAAAAAATAATGTATTATATTTTACATATATATTATCTATAATACTTCTACTTTCTGTCAAACTCCAAAAAATAAAAACAACAATAGTAATTTTACATAATTTAGTGCTTTACTTTTACAATGACATTAATTAGTTCAAATAATTTATATATTTATATGTGATAATTATCTTATTATTTTACTATTATATTATGTGTATGTTAATAAGTGTTCAAGAATAATAAAAAATATTTATAGTTGAAAGGTTAAAGTGATTTTTCGACTATTCATAAATGTATTAGCAAAAAAAAAAACCCTATCAATGTGGCAAAGTGACATGATACCATACTTTTCTATACATTATAAAACAATGACAAGTTTAAAATTTTGGTCCTTATACTACACTCAAATTTAAAATTTAATCTTTATACTTTAACTTCTTTACATAATTTAGTACCTTAACTTTTACGATGTCATTGATTAGCTCAAATGTTTTATTTTTATTAAAATGATTATGTAAATTTTAAGAGTTGTTAACACTATTAGATAATTAAATTCATGACCATTGCATTGTTTTTTTGTTACATGTTTATCATGTGAGTATTTCAAAAAAATAATTAAAATGTCACTCTTGTAATTTAACATAAAAATTAATGATTTTAACAATTAAAGTTGACCTTTTAAATTTGAAAAGTAGATGGACTAAATTTTAAATACCCAAAGAATGCAAAGACTTGAAGCATATTTTAACTTCAAAAATTTATTCTACAATTTATGCAAATAATAATGTTACATAAGAATCAAGGTTTTCAAAAACAAATTGGTGGTTTAATTAGTTAGACCATCAGTTCTTAATTTGACCGGTTCAACCAATTCGTCCATAATAATTAAATAAATTGTTTTAAATTATAAAAATTAAAAATATATTTAAAGATAAAGAAAATCAGTTCAACTGATTTTTATCGTATTTTAATTGGTTCGAGCAATTCATGGGTCAACCAATCTAACCCCTCTTTCTAAACCAATACCATGATTGTACTCAAAGGATATATTATGAAAATATAAATCAAGTTTAAATCAATTAATTACTTACTTTATTAACCAATCCCAAAATTACCAATTAAGTAAAGTTATGATTATTACTGTCACCAATAAGTAATACGAAGAATGGACTAAAACTGTCAAACTAAACTAACAAGATCTCAAAGCCACTTTCTAATTGGATGCAAATGTAGTGATCAATGGAGAGTATTCAATGCATTAGTGATTTAATACTTAGACAATTAATAATCATAGTTTCATTATTGTTATACTCTACAGCTCCTTTGATAAGACTCAAATATAGAAATCATTTCTAAATCATAAAAGAAAAAGAAAATAAATGATCACATATAAGAAAATTAAAATTTACTAATTAACCACGCACTTGTTCAAGAATTTTCAAGAATTAGAGAGATTGAGCCTCTTTACACCCGTTGCAGACACTATCTTTGGTTCTGTCAATTTAAAACTAGAAACGTATTAGATAACATTCTTATTTGTTCTTGGGGACTCATACAATGATGCTTCTAGTGTCATGCCACTTAAATTTGACTACTTTAGGTATAACATTTAGGTAAGACATAAATACTAAAAGTAAAATAGAACTTGTAAAAAAAAAAACACATTATAATATAAAAATATAATACTAGCATGACACAAATACAGGAATCTCTGTCGTATTAATCGGGATGGTCGAAACTGCTGTCATGCCCTCCACCATTTTCGCCTGCAGCCGGGCAACTGCCGTGAGATTGTGCCCCGTTCAACGCTTGGGTGAAGGCCCTTATAACTTCATCTATCAAGATAGTGATTTGCTCATCAATGTTTAGATCATTATCTATCACAACTTGAATGACCAGGTTCACCAAGTCATCAACCAATTTTGCCTTTGCTTTTAGATCCCCAATCACTCTCTTGAACTCTAGGAGTGAACTCTCCACAGCTATCAGCCTGCCTTCTTTGTATATTTCCTCCGCTCGCACTCTTCCTAAGTCAGCTTTGATGGCCTTAAGCAGTTCCTGTATTAAACAGGAAATATATATAAAAAAATTAAGTAATTAGCAAGTTGGAGGAAGGTTCAGCAAGGCATAATTGAATTTAATATATTGGTGTTCAAAGCTCTCTTCAATTGATTCGTATGATTGGTGTCATAATTGATTTATTTGCACAATTAAGGAAATAGTGTTAATCAATTTTCATAGATTAATGAAATAATGAGAAATTTTGGTCTTATTGGAGTTCGGGGTAAAATTTCTCTTCGGACAAAGAATTTTCTGTAAACCTTAGGCTAGAAAGAAAGAAATTTCCAACATCGGACAATAGTCCATATTGTTTGTCGGATCTAACAAAGAGATGGGCTTGAAGAAGGAATTAGCGGAAGGATTTACGCAAATATGTTTGCCAATTTTTATAGTGAAGAGAGGCCGGTTCCTATTGATAAATTTATGTATTTATTTTTTAATTCATTAAAAAATATATTTTTACAAAAAATAATGTATTATATTTTACATTTATATTATCTATAATCTTCTACTTTCTATAAAACTCCAAAAAATAAAAACAACAAGTGTAATAGAAAAAAACACCTCACCTCGGCCTTTTCTTCAGCCACAACTTTGTCTGCAACATTATTGCTGGCAAAGTGAAAGTATTCAATTGCAGCACACCTTCAAACGAAAATTAATCGAGTGAAAAAGAATATTCACCCAATATTCTCTCTCGCTAAAATCAAGTTCAAAGAAAGCATTAGTCCTCTTTATATTATGTGTTCAAAGATGAGCAAGTGGGTTTAATTTTTTTAATGCAATTGTCTTATTTTGATTAATATTTATTTATGTTTTTCCAAAATATATTAATTTTTGTATTAAAATAGTTGTATTGAAATGACATATACAAATAATTGTGTTATATAAAAACAAAGTAATATCTTTTAGGAGCCAATAATTAAGTGTCTAATATAAGTAAATTTACATTATTTATAAAAACAACTTTTATGTTCACTCATTTTCATTATCTTGCTTTGCATGTTTTAAAATTTGTTGTATCATAAAAGCAAAATAAAACTTTAAGGAGAGCCCTCATACCTCAAAGTTTATGTTGCATACTCTATTATATATTTCTATAACACTTTTAAGGGTTTATTATAAGTATTTTTTTTACATGGAAACCAAAATAACTTTTAAGTTTGAAAGTTTATCAAGATCTGAAGTTAAATAGTTTCAATGGAACCAATTACACAAGGTGAAAAGATAAGATGTTTTTATTAACTATATGATCTTTTATGTGCTTAATTCAAATCTCCAATCATTACCGGAAGCAACTGATGGCTGCTTAGTGTATGTTCAAAAGATATAAATTTTAAAGACAATACATCACTTAAAGCATGACAATATCATCGCATTAATAAAATTTTACAATAAAATACTTATTGTCACAAGTACTCCAAAAATATACTCAAAAAATATAATATAAAATTTAATTCTCAAGTAATTTTTAACTTTATTAATTAGTCCTAAAATTACCAATTAAGGTTATGATTATTAATGTGACCAATAGGTACCACGAAGAACGAACTAAAATTATCTAATAAAACTAACAAGATGTATGATGAGAAAACAAGCTAACAAGATTTCAATCACTTTCTACTTGAATGCAAATGTAGTAATTAATGGAGTATAGTGAATGCATCAGTGATCTAATACTAAGACAATCACTAATAACCTCTCTTGATATGATTTAAATATAAAATTTATTTCTAAATTAAGAAAAACACAATGATCACACATAAGCAAAATGAAATGCACTAATTAATCCACTCACTTGTTTAATCAATATTAAAGAGCTAATGAGATTTCTCCTCTTTACACCCTTTCAGCACAGACATTATTTTTTGTTGGGTTCAATTTAATATTCAAAACATAATAGCCAACATTTTTTTTTTGAATAAAACAATTACCAAACTAGATTACATAGAATTATACTGAAAAGAAAAAATGCACTTTGCTTTATCTGCTTCAAGAGGAGCTAGAGTTTCTACTGAAGGGATATCAAAAGTCTGCAATTCTTCTTTATTGGCCAAAGTCAATTTTGTTAAACAATCTGCTACCTGGTTATGCTCTCTAAGAATGTATCGCAAGAGCCACTTGCCTTCTTGAGACAAAATACGTTGTATTCGTCTAATTAAAGCTGAGTTTGAGGTAATGCTTCCTTGTATGGCTTTAACAACTTCCAAGCTATCTGATTGGATTTTTACCTTATTATGACCACCCCGCTTAATGAGCTTGAAACCCTCCAGAATACCCAAAGTTCTGCATTAAAGATCAAACACTTCCCTAAATATCGATTATATCCAAATACCCAATCGTCATGCTCATCACGTATAACTCCCCCAGCAGCTGCACTCCCTGAGTTCAGTTGAATAGCACCATCAGTGTTAATAAGAAGCCAATTTCCACTCGAATAGACAACATTATTATTTATGTAATTGGGGACTCATAAAATGGTCCTTCTCGTGTCATGCTATTTAGATTCAATAACTTCAAATATAACAGTATTATAAACCCTAAACACAATACTAACAGTGAAAAATAACTAAAACAAGATAAGGACACACCTGAAAACACATCATAATATCAACATGACACAAATGAAAGAGTTAGTGTCATATCAATCATGACCGTGTGCGTTGCTTTCATGCCCTCCACCATTTCTGCCAGTAGCGGGGCAGCTCCCGTGAGATGAAGCATCGTCCAACGCTTCTGTGAAGGCCCTTGTAGCTTCATCTATCAAGACAATGGTTTGTTCGTCAATGTTGAGATCATTATCAATTAAAGCTTCTATGACCAGGTTCACCATGTCATCAATCACTTTAGCCTTTGCTTAACGATCCCAAGTCACTCTCTTAAACTCTCGTAGTGAACTATCCACAGCTACTAGCTTGGCTTTTGTGCATATTTCCTCCTCTCCCACTCTTCCCAAGTCAGCAATTAGATCCAGTATTAAATAGGAATTAAAAAAGAATTATAATAATTAAGGTATGTAGGACAAAACACGTTAGCGGACAAAATATATAAATATAAATAAAAAATATTTATATGAAATAAAATATAAATTGAATAAATTATATTTCAATTATCGAATATGAAAAACTAATAAATAACATAAAAAAACCAAAAATCGAAAGAAGAATAGAGATTTACTAAACGTTGAGGCCTATTTAACACAGTTTCCTTAAGACAGATTTGGCCGCTCCTACAGTACTTGGAGAAATGTTGATCGACTGTCTCCCAGGATACAACAACACGATGATCAAAGCAGTAGCTCCTCTACAGTGATCAATGAACAAACGTTGCATTTTTCTATCACCGAAACATTAGAAAATATGGAGAGAAAAAGAAGAATATTGGGAGCAAAACAAATTGGTTGTGAGAGAGTATGAGTGTCAAAAAATAGAATTCATAGCCTTTTAGAGGCATTCAATAAGGTGGAATTTCAGAAATTTCCACAAAATCTGCCATTAAATCAATTTGATTAAAATCAAATCAATTGGATTAGAATCAAATAAAACAAGATAAATGCCCTTTTCAAAACAAATTCTATATGCCTGCTGAGGAAAAATAATTTTTTTGTTGGGCTAAAATATCTGCAGGCCCAGATTGGGCCCAACCAATTTGGACATTTCGCGTCGCCCACATCGTACAGGTGCGCCCCAACCCTGACGGGTTTGGATCTATAACCCCCCTGTGCTACGAGTTACAGTTTCAAGCTTAGTCATTCAATCACCCTTCAAGTGGGTTCTCATATATATACACATCTCACACTTGGTCTTTAACTAATATGAGATCTAAGTTTTCCTTTTCCTCAACAAATACTTTCAAGTAACTTACTTTTAACATCAATTTCTCATTCATCACTCAACCATTTTGAGCATATGATATACCATTGTAAAGGTCTCATGGAGTAGAATATAAAAACATAATTTTATGATTCAACTCTCCACCTTTACCAATTGAGAATATGTCTCTAAATTACCAAAAATTACAATTTTTTGAATAATCCCCCACATTAATGAAAACTGATAGTTTTATCCAAAAACATTGACTCGATGTGGTGATAGAATCTACAATCAATAGTTTCATAGGATAGGTAGGTATCCACCATTGAACCTTCCATTGTGAAAGTATATTTACTTTACTAGCTAACGAATAGACGTGATGTCCTTGAAATGTTTTGTCATTTGTGTAAACGTTGATATACCTCACACAAATACCTCCCCGATAAGGTTTTAGTTCTCATGGGTATGTTCATATAGTTGTGAACATCTCTTGATTCTGTAAGAGTTTGAGAGAACTATGCCCCAATAGTCTCCTCGAAGCGGCCTCACTTCACTCTCACATAAGTGACTTATGTTGCTCGGCTCACTGAAACACACAATGGTCATTAAAAGCATTGCTTAACCTATTTTATTTCTAGTCCACTATTTACATCATAGGAACGGACTTCGGATAAGTACCCCCACAGTGACCTCACAAGGTTTATGCAATTAGGTTGTCCCTTTGAACCTAGATCTTGGGATCCAGTCAACTAGGTAGGGTTTTCCTTCACATAACGCCTTTTATTTTTATGGGCTTTAGTCCCATTTCTTTCGATGTTTTATTAACATGATCTGGATTTAAGCCTTTCGTTAACGGATCCGTAATGTTATCTTTTGATTTTACAAAATCAATAGAGGTAACTCCATTTGAGTTCAGTTATTTAAAGGTATTGTACCGACGACGCATATGTCTCGACTTACCATTATACGTTACGTTAGCAAGACAACCCCCACACTTTTAAGTGGTTGTTGGATGGTTTTTTACCTTTCCATAACTCACATGATGTTTGTCCCTTTTCATGTGGGACACCTTATTTAAAGGTAATTAACTCATAGAAATGCTACCCCACAAATTTCCTGTGATAACTCAAAGCTTTTTAGTAGTGTGTTTATTTTCTTCTTTAGAGTCTAATTTTTTTGCTCAGCTACTCTGTTTGAGGAAAGTATGATGGTGGTACTTCATGAATAATGTCATGTTGTGTACAATATTCAAATGGTTCAGCAGATTCACCACCACGATCACTTCTCACCATCTTAATTTTTTATTAAGTTGATTTTTAACTTCTTGTTTCTCTATAGCTGCATCTTTACTCTTAAGCAAATATACATATCAATATTTTGTGCTATCATCAATGAAGGTAATAAAATATTTATTCTCTCCTCTCATTTGAACAAATTTTAAGTCTCAAACATTGCTATGTATTAGGTCAAGTGGTTTTTGACCATGTTAAATTTACCTCAACACATTTTTCACATTTATAATTATAATTATTGCCAAACGAAGGAATTTGATCTAATTTAATTAATGTACGTAAAGTATCATAATTAATATGTTTGAGCCTACCATGTCATAAATTAAATAACTTAAGCATATAAATAGAATAAAAAGCAACATTTTTATTCATAGTTTTGCTTTTACAGAGATTGCATTTAGTTTAATACATATCTTATTCCCACAAACATTCTTTCTTTAGAAAGAAACATTCTTATTCATAGTTCTTGCATATGTTAGGCACATAAGTCCATATTAGACACTTCCTTGGAAATTTCTTCCACAATATTGGTCTCGTTAGCTCTAACTTTATTTAGGATCTTACAGTCAGATGACTTGTGCCCCATCTTGTTGAAATTGAAGATTTTGCTTAAAATTTTTTTCTTATTAGAAACACCACCTTTTGATATCAGTTTAGACCCATTCTGAGGTTATATTCCCTTCTTGGAGTCTTTCTTGACTTCTACGACGTTTTCCCTAACAACATTATTATTTGCTGCTTTGTTGAGCTTTTTTTTTTTTGTACCTCTATTGTCTTATTCAATTTGAAGTCTAACAATTAAATATTCCATTGACATTTCCTTTATTTTGTGCTTTAGGTAATTCTTGAAGTCATTCCAAGCAGGAGGCAGCTTCTCGGTAATGGTTGCCACTAGGAAGGATTCACTTATCATCATCCCTTCAAAAAGAATTCCGTGAATAATAAGTTAAAGTTTCTACACTTGATTCACAACTAATTTAGAATCAATCATTACAAAATTTAAGAATTTAGCAACTAAAACATTTTTAGCTCCACCATCTTCGGCTTTGTATTTATGGTCCAATGATGTCCATAATTCCTTAGCTATTTTCTTAACATTATACACTTCGTATAGTGCATCCGACAATCCATTCAGGATGTAGTTTCGGCATACAAAATCAAAATGTTTCCAAGCTTCAACAGCAATGAAAGTGGTAACTTCATCTACCTTGCCCTCTTTAACAGAAAGAGGGTCATCTTTTAAAAATTTGGTCAAGTTCAACATGGTAAAATAAAACAACATTTTTTGTTGCCAAGTCTTGATATTCTGTCCCGAGAATTTTGTAGGTTTCTGGTTGTGGCTTACAGCAGCCACCACTGGCAAGACTGAGTTTTGGATCGAAGATTGCGTTTGAACCAAAGCTTCAAATTGTGAATTGATTGAATTGGTAGGAGTTTCAATTTTTGTTAAGAAACAAAACTAGAGTTTAAAAAATTATCAACTTTTGTTAGACGACAGAAATCTAATAAAACTTGAAACAAAAGTTTATGTCTAATAAAAAGTACAATAAAATAATGCACCAGGTAGGTAACCCTAAAAAGAGATGGTGCACTAGGCACGCTTAAATACCAAGTCTTTCAAAGAACCAATCTTAGGCATGAAGTCTCATATTGTCTTTCTAATTCACCGTTGATGAGATTTCTTTTTCCTTTCATGTGACAATTTTGAAGGTACAATTTAAGCTTTTATAATTTAAAACCACAATTAAGGCCACCATAAACAGAAAAATTTCCCTTTGATTTGTTAAACGACGAATTAAAATTTCAAAACAAAATCAAACTTAATTTTATTAAACGTCAGGATTAAAACCTGAAACAAAATTATTTAATTAAATCAAAATAAAATCTATTAAATGACGAGAATAAATCTCGAAAAAAAATTATTTGATTAAGTCTTCTCGTTTGGAAACAAAATCAAAATCGAATAAAATTGGTTAAACGACGGAATAAATCTCAAACAGATTTTCAAGTTAATTTCATTTTGGATACAAAATTAAAATCAAATAAAATATGTTAAATGGCCAAAATAAATCCTAAAATAGATTTTATTTTAATTTTAATACTCATTTTTAAATAAAATTAAAATGGAATAAAATTTGTTGAACAATGGGAATAAATAATAAATCCCAAAACAGATTTTATTCATTTTTAATTTGGAAACAAAATAGAATAAAATCATTAAACAATGGGAATAAATCCCAAATAGATTTTATTTAACTTTAATTTTATTTTCAAATATTTGTTTCTTTTTGCCTTGGTGTCTTGTTCATCTCGAATTAGAGAATTGAAAGATTGATAAATTCTATCTTAAGATTGTTGGACAAAACACGTTAGCTTAACAAAATATATAAATATAAATAAACAAATTTGTATATATAAAATAAAATATAAATAGAATAAATTATATTTAATTTATCGGATATGAAAAACCAAAAATCAAAAGAAGAATAGAGATTTACTAAATGTTGAGGCTTGTTTAACACAGTTTCTTTAAGACAGAATCAACGGCTCCTACGGTACTTGGAGAAATGTTGGTTGACTGTCTCCCAGGATACAACAACACGATGATCAAAGAAGTAGCACCTCTACAACGATCAACGAACAAACATTGTCTTTTTCTATCACCAAAACATTGGAAAATATGGAGAGGAAAATAAGAATTTTTAGCGCAAAATAAATTCGGTGTGAGAGAGTATGAGTGTCAAAAATTCTTCAGAATTCATTGCCTTTTATAGGCATTCAATATGGTGGAATATTTGGAATTTCCACAATATTTGCCATTATAGGATCCATTAAATCAATTTGATTAAAATCAAATCAAATTGATTGGAATCAAATAAAACAAGATAAATTTCCTTTTAAAAGTAGATTATGTATATTTGCCGAGGAAAAATAATTTTCATGTTGGGCTAAAATATCAGCAGACCCACTTTGGGCCCAACCAGTTCGAACATATCGCGTCGCCCACGTCGTTTGGGTGCGCCATGTAACAGCCCGTTTTCAGTGAAATCAAAACAGTAATTTCGGGACCATAAATCCGAGCCTGGAAGAAAAATAATTTTAATATTATTTCATAGTCTGCATTATGATTGAAATGTCATATGAAAATTTCGTAGAGAAATTTTATCGGTTACATATCTATTTAGACGGAAAGGACCAAATTGCATAAGACACAAAAGCTTAGTTCTAGTAGCTATAGGTATCAAATAGCTATGGAATTCAAATTTGGAGGTCCTTATATGGCAAATAGACCATTAAGAGGAGTTATTAGATTAGTATGATTAGTCATCTATGGAAAACTTAATAAAGAAAGAGACTAAATTAGAAAGTAAAGATAAAAGATGATAAATAATAAAATAACATAAAATATCATCATATTATCATCTTTCCTAAATTAAAAAGATGGAAACCCTAACCATGGAGAATTCAAGTAAGAAAAACTTATTTGTCTTAATTAGGTGAGTTTTCTTGTCCCGCTTTTAGTAATTTTATATTTCGAGATCGTAATAACTTAATCCAATGATCTCGGGATTAATTTACAAAGTTATCAAAGTATTAGGGTTTTATCATGGATGAATATGTATGAAATTTGGAGTTTTATGGTAGAAAATGAAATGTTGTTGATAGATACACAACTTTTGTAAAGGGAATTTTGACGAAATTATAATTTAGGGACTAAAGTGAAAAGTTAAAAGTTAAAAATTTATGGAAAAATTATAAATTTTGTGAAATACATGGGCTACTAATGTTATATGTAAAATTGGCTAGGTTTGGAATAAGGATTAAATTGCATGAATTTTATTTTCCAAGCCTAGGGACTAAATCGAAATTAATTAAAAGTAAAAGGGTAAAATGATAATTTTTCCTAAGATGTGAATTAGATTGAATTAAAATATGAATTGTATTAAATCGATGTTAAATTCATTCAAATAGATCCGGATAGATGAAATACGAAGTTAGATTGTGGAAAAGAAAAAGCATCAGATTAGTAAACAACAAATCAATGTACAATTGTCAAGGTAAGTCCGTGTAACTAAATTGTACATTTATATGTTTTAAATTGAATATTATTGTGTTTGTGATTGTACAATTGTCATGAATATTATCAATCACATACCCGACAAAATTTACAAGTATTAAGTCTCGTTTATGGCTCTTATGAGCTTCCTAATTTATGGCTCTCCAGAGCTTCCTAATATTGGCTCGTATGAGCTTCCAGATTATGGCTCTCATGAGCTTCCCGTTATATGGCTCGGAAGAGCTTCCTGTTATATGGCTCGGAAGAGCTTCCCATTTATGTGCTTGTATGAGCATACCCAAATATGATTTGTCAGATTATAGATTTGTACACTTCGTGTGTACTACCCGTGTATCCATCGATATTTTAAATGATTCAACAGGCAAAGTTCTGACATGAGACAACATGAAATTGAAATGAACTATACTAGTATATACCCGAAATATATGGAATTGA
Source organism: Gossypium raimondii (assembly GCF_025698545.1). NCBI lineage: Eukaryota > Viridiplantae > Streptophyta > Magnoliopsida > Malvales > Malvaceae > Gossypium > Gossypium raimondii. The sequence continues at coordinate 14,686,930 of NC_068575.1, forward strand.
TATATGAACACAAGATATAGAAAGCTTATGAATATGGAAATTTGATATTTGATGAGCTCATACATGTTTTTTTGGTATTCATGTGAAATATATGACTAACATGTTTGATAAAGATATGTGTATAGGCTATTGGCCAAATTGTTTTGGATGTATTTAGTATGCTTACCTTAAATGTAAATGAATGGTAAGTTAATTTCTCATTATATGAACTTACTAAGCATTAAATGCTCACTCTGTTTTATTTCTCTGTTTTATAGTAATTCGAAAGCTCGTTGGGTTAAAAGCTTGGCGGAGATATCTCACACTATCCATTGGTTCATTTTGGTACATATAGAAAACTAATTTTGGTTATAATGACATGTATAGGTTAATTAGCCAATGTTGGCATGTAAATGTTTTGGTTATAACTAACCATTGGAATGGCTTGTGATGGACATGTTTGATGTGTATATAAGAGGCTATATTGTGCTTGATGTATGTTCAAATGGTTGAATGATGGAAATCACATAGATAAGTTGATGTTTGGTTTGAGGTAGTAAGTTTGCTATAAATGAGCATATATGTTTATATGGTCAATTAGGTAAGATTGAATACTTAGTCATAAGGAGTGTTGTGACATGAATTAAACTTAATATTAGCTTGATTTGAATGTCTTGTATTGGATTTTGAATGTGTTAAAGTGTTAATGTACGTGGAAGTCAAATTGAGTGAGAAATGTGGTCTTAGAAATGACCTATTTTTGTCCACACGGGCAGAGATACGGGCATGTGTCTCAGCTGTGTGTGACACACAGCCTAGCACATGGGCATGTGATTCGGCCGTGTGTCCTCTGCATCTTTAAATTTTGCAAAACAGAATGCTCAAAATATCCACAGGGCCTAGTACACGAGCGTGTGACTTGGCTGTATGACCCCTGCACCTATTTAACGCAAGTCAGTATGCCCGTACGGCCTAACACACGGGCGTGTGGCTTGGCCGTGTGACCCAAGTCAGAGAGCACTCTAATTTGAACATAGGTAGGGACACGGCTGTGTGTCCCAATTTTAAATGCCCACACGGCCTAAGACAAGGGCGTTTCTATTGACCGTGTGAGACACACGGTCTGGCCACACGGGCATGTGTCCCTTACACCTTGGAAAAATTTTGATATTTTGTGAAAAATTCTTTGAGTACCCGATTTGGTCCCGACTTGTTCCCAATGTGTACTTTGGGCCTTGAGGGCTCACATAAGGGACAATATGATTGATTTTGATTGGTTTTAGATATAAATGCTAGACGATATGAAATGTTTGTTATTTAATTTGTAAATTCTGGTAATGCTCCTTAACCCTGTTCCGGCGATGGATACGGGTTAGAGGTTTGGATCTGTATGACCCTGCGTGTGAGGTAAGGTTTCAAGCTTAGTCATTCAATTCTTCTTTAGGTGGGTTCTCATATATATACACATCTCACACTTGGTCTTTAACCAATGTGGGATCTAAGCTTTTCTTTTCTTTAACAAATATTCTCAAGTAGCTTACTTAAACATCAATTTCTCATTCATCACTCAACCATTTTGAGCATAGGGTATACCGTTGTAAAGGTCTCATGGAGTAGAATATAAAATCATAATTTTATGATTCAACTGTCCACTTTTACCTATTGAGAATATGTCTCAAAGTTACCAAAAAGTACAATTTTTCCAACAAGGTAAACTACCTACTTGTTGATCCAATTTTTAGGGCGTTTTTATTTTTGGGTGATCTAAATAAAATCCTTCTAATTTCATCACTCAACTTTTTTGACGCTTTCATTTTAGTCACCCAATCGTTAAATCTTTAACGGCAATTAATTGTACACGAAATATCACACTTTCATTTTGGTCACCCAAATAAATATCCTTTTTTAAAGTATTAATTGGGGTAAAAGAAGTTAAGGATTAAAGTGAAAAAGAAAAGGGTAAAACCTAAAATAAAGCACAAAAATTAAGGGTTCCAATTGCTCCACCACAATGCACAAAGATGATTGAATCCTCAAAGAAAGTTGGGAATATATATTAATTGCAAGTTTCTTTGTATTATTAGATATTTTGAATGTATTGGAGATTCAATTATGACATGATTTGTGATTACAATTTTGATTCGATAGTTTTCTCAATTTTAGGTGAGAGTAATTTGAACCAGAAGTTCAACAAGGATAACTCGTTACAAGTTAATTGTTAGATGTATTTAGAAACTTAATGAGAATAACCAATTGTTATATACCATCTAATATTCTAATTTGAATCAAATTCCCAATAGGACAAATATGAATTAGAATAAATAATTGATTGATTGATTCCAAATATGAAAATTCTTCTAGATGGTCATATAGTGGAGGAGGTGCTCCAAGAGACCTAAAACATAACTAATAAGTAAAACTCCATAAGAGATTTAGGTATCTGAAAGTGAAGATTAAAATAATGAAAATAAGAGATCTCGATAAGTTATGTCAATTTGAGAAAGTATAGAACCGAATAATAAAAGTGGTTGACAATGATTTTGTATGCAATATTATTATTAAAATAATGAAATAAAAGGAGGACCTTGAATAAACCTATTGACAAATATAGATATGGAATAAACTGATCAAAATAGAAAGACATAACTCAAGTACAATTAAATTCGTGGAGTTTTTAGACCAGTAGCCCAAATATGTAAATGTATAAAGCCAGTAAGAGTGCAAATGAAGTAGTTTTGCAAAAGCAGAATAAAAATATGAAATTTTTCGCTAAGTCCTGGCACTAATTATAAAAAGATATAATATTCTTTTGTGGCGGATGTAAGAACCTTTAGATATATTGGCAATTCATAAAAAGATTTAACTTGCGCCTAATGGTTGTTGTTACAACCTTTTATGAATCACAACATGGAAAAGTTTATATTATAAACCTTGAAGGATTTAGAATGTCAAAAGCATATTGAAATTCTCAGGAAATTGTTCATTTATATGAATTGAAAATTTTGAACATATGTGGTAAGTTTGACTTAGTAAATAGGAGTTGAAGGATTATAAAATGATCCAAAATATCTATTTGTGTTTTTATAGAAGAGTCATGATTAAAGTTTGCTATAATTATTATTGAAACTCCTGAAAGACCAAAATATATTTCCCCCAAATTTTCCCTCACTCATGATTTTCGAAAGAATGGTAACATAAATGCTTAAAAATTATATTCAAATAGTCAGTTAAAAAACTAGTATTCAAGATTGAATACACAGAATATGAAAAAGTATGTGATGTTTTCATGAGGGGGAGTAAATACGCGTTGTACTCTTTTTCCCTTAACCGAGGTTTTGTCCCATTGGATTTTCCTGGTAATGTTTTTAATGAGGTAGCATATTATACGATTATAGATATGTGTACTCTTTTTGCTTCATTAGGAATTTTTTTCCACTGGGTTTTTTTCTTAGTAAGATTTTAAAGAGACACATTATCTACAAATGGACATCCAATGGGAGTGATATGAATATTTTATTAAGTGGATGTCCATCAAGATCAAGATAAGTTTTGATATACTTTAAATTCTAATAGTAATTAGAAGTAGATCTTTACTTTATTTATACTTCTTATGCCTATAAATAGAGACTTTGGAGAAGCTTTATAGATATCCCGATTGATCAATAAAATATGCTCTCTTTGCGCTCCCATTCTCTTTGTTCTTTCTTGTCTATTTTTTATTTTATAACAGCTTTTATTAATTTATTTATTTTATGACCTAAAATTATATCCTTGATTATAAAGCTAACCCAATTTTTGGACCATTAAGTAGCGAATATGAAAGTTAAAAGAAAAAGAAAAAAGAAGAAAAAAGGAAGGATGATAAAGTATTATAGTTAGCAATTGATTTCAGTTGTTTATCATATAATATTAAGGTCTCTTTCGACCAATTTTTAATCATTTGGGTTATCCATTGGATTGTCTTAACTCTATGTTGTGAGCAGCTCCAAAACACAAGAAAGGTATTTTTGAAGGAGTCTTTTGCATGTTTTATTATTAGAATAAGTTATATTTATTTAGGGATATTGGTATTTGAATTATTCTTTGTTACTATTATCTCGTATCTTTGATTTGATTTGAGTGTGCAATTTTTATTCTCTGTTAATATATTAATGTATGGCTATATAAGTTAAGGTCATCATCAATGAAACTCAAATCACTAAATGTAACACCCCTAACTAGTCTCCGTCACCAGATTAGGGTTACAGAGTATTACAGAACAATCAAAAGTATAGGAACATTTTATCAATCAGTATAATAATCATCTCATAAACCATTCATACTCACACAAAACGTCTCTAAATCGAGCCCTCGAAGCTCTAAAAAATAACCTAGAAATAATTTGGATCTAATTTGAAACAGTTTGGATAGTTTAGGAAAAAGATGCAACATTTGCAGAATAGAGGTCATATGGCCGTGTGGCCAGGTCATGTGCCTCACACAGCTGCGACACAAGCCCATGTCTCAAGTCGTGTAACAATCGAACTAGGGACACAACACCGTGTCCTCACCCGTGTAACTCTCTGGGTAGGGTCACGCGATCATGTCACACGCCCGTGTGTCAAGCTAAGTAACTCTTTGAGTTGCCCCATATAACTGTGTGCCAAGCCGTGTGTTCGGCTGTGTAATTTACTAACTTGCACCCTAAAGAACTCATCAGATGACACACAGCTATGTCGCCAAGCCGTGTGTCTCACATGGCTGAGTCGAACACCTGTGTCTCAGGCTGTGTGGACCCAAAATGAACCTTAAAGAACAAGTTTACCAATTTAATCTTACTTGGGCTCTAAGTAATCCATTTTTCAGCCAAAAGACCTATTCAAAATGACCTTATACAAGCTAAAAACATGCTAAAGCAACAATCCTAAGTGCTTAACAAATGTATCATCATTGATACCACAAGTATATACAATTTTATAACAAAAAAAAACTATCATTCAAAGTATTTTAAATCACACCATCTAACATTCAACCAATATGCCAAACATAGGCACCTCAATCACAACATTCCAATCTCACTTACCATAAACTTGCACATAAACATCATACCTCATTCACATATATCATATATCATATAAGTTGAATATTTGCACTTAAGATCATATTTTAACATTTTACATATCAAAACAATGTCAATAATCCAAAATGAATGTCCTAGAAACTACCGAAAATGAGTGGATAGTGTGACTTGAGTGCCGGTCCAACTGCCCAACCTTCAAAGTATATACAAAAATAGAAAATAACACAAGTAAGCTCATTGAAGCTTAGTAAGTTTGACGTACTAAAATGATAAATCTTACCTAAGTAAGTACAAAAAATCAAATAATAATACAACCATATGTGTTCCCTATCCTCCACAAATCTCAATCGGTAAATTGTAAAATTCAATTCAAAACTCAAATACATGACAAAACCATCAAAAATCACTAAACAAGTTAACTTACCGAAATTTACAATCTAATGAACGACTTAAGGATAATAGCATATCGATATTCCAACCAAAACACACCATATGCTCATAAGATTTAATCCATCTGAAACACACCAGATTCTCATAAGAGCCAGTCCACCCGATAACACACCAATGGCTTCGAAGAGTTAGTCCAACCGAAATCACCCGAAAATAAAGAGTATAACACGAGAGTTCGCAACAAATGTTGAACCTCAGTCTACTCGAGAAATAGATATATCTACCACTCCACAACAATCTCCACTCCAATCCCACATAAAACACCAGATTTCGATTGTATTGTATCCAGCGTTCAATTCGATCCAAGTATTGAATTTCAACAACTTTTTTCAAATAACTTTACACCATTCATAATCAAATATATCTATTATATCACATTATATCATCAAACATTTCATATAGATGTTAAATTATAAACTGTATTTAACTTACTCGGACTGAATTGCGTGAGTTGCGTAAGTTCGTGGACTATTCTAATAATTCTTTCTTTCCCACGAGTATCAACTGGGTCTTGATCTAAAATATAAAATTTCTCAATTATTTGTGTAAATTTCACATTCCAATTCCTTTCACATTTTATACCCTTTTATTTTTTAAATTTACACAATTACCCTTAATTTTATAATTTTTGCAATTTAGTCCCTTAACCCGAAAATCATCAAATTAACCATTTTTCTCAAGTCAAACTTATAGTCGAATATACTAGGCCCTTAAACAGTCCCTAATAAACATCAAATTCACTATCAAACCCTAAATTTTTTACATTTTCATAATTTAATCCCTAAATTAAAATCTAACAAAAATCACTTTACAAAATCACCAAATAACACAATCAGAACTTCAGATACATAGTTATTATAAAAAAATTTGAGGTTCATCAATGGCAACTTCTAATGTTTTAACAAATTCAAAAACGAAGGTACATGTTAGTTGGACCTAGTTGCAACGATCTCAAAAACTGAAGAAATAAGTGACAATTGAGCTCACATGCACAAGGATGAAGAAACTGAAGCTTGAAGCTCTCTCCAACGGTGGTTTCAGCAAGGTTGAAGAAAAATGAATAGGAAAATTCTAATTTTTCAATTTGTTTTGTTTAATTTTAATTTATTTACTATTATGCCATTAACATATAATATTCTATCATTTTTAATTCTAATTGTCGTCCCACACATTAATTAAGTCTTAATTACCACATAGATCCTCCCTCAATTACTAATCGAGTCATTTGATCACCTAAATGCATTAATTAACAAGTTTTACATTTTTTACAATTTAGTCCTTTTTCTTAAATTAGCTACCTAAACAATAAAATCTCCTAATCAAATTTTAATACGACTCTAATGACTTCATAAATATTCTATAAAAAATATTTACGAGTCAACACGATGGAAATATGTGGTCTCAAAATGACTGTTCCGTCACCATTAAAAATCGAGATATTACATTAAAAGTCTAGCTTGTTATTTACTTGTGTTCTTGTGTCCCATCTTAGATAAAAAGTTTTCAATAGTTTGGCATCAGACTCCCATTGGGCTTGAGAACTTCTAGCAACAGCCTTATACAACTAGTTATTCCTCTCACTATGATCATTGGAGCACGCTAATGAAAATTTTTCTATATTCTAAGGAATGTTGGGAGTTGGCGGATCCTAGCAATGATAAACTAGTAAGAGAAGCACCTCAGCCAAATGCACAATGAAAGAAGAAAGATGGGACAAAGCTAAAAGATTTGAAAGTGAAAAACTATATCTCTTTTAGGATATCAATTGCACAGTCTTAACACCATTCTCAACAAGAATATTGCCAAAGAAATATGGAATGTCATGAATAAAAAATACAAAGGAAATGCAAGGGTTAAGAGATCTCATCTTCAAGCTCTCTAATGAGAATTTGAAACGCTTGAGATGAGGAATGATTAAGGTGTGAAAGAGTATTTCTCAAGGGTCATGACAGTGGAAAATAAGATGCGAACTTTTGGAGAAGATATGCAAGATGTTAAAGTGGTAGAAAAAAAATGTACGCTATTTAACTAAGAAGCTTAACTATGTTGTTTGTCCTTTTAGGAATCAAAAGAAATTGATGCACTCACTATTGATGAATTACTAAGCTTACTAATAGTACACTAATAGAAATTTTAGAGGCACCGTAGAGAAGAGCAGGTTTTGAAAGTGACACGATAGAGGAAGGTCGCGGTTGTAGTGCCTATATAAGAGGAAGATGTCAAGAAAGTTTCAACAAAGCAACAGTGGAATCTTAAAAATGTCATAAATTTGGACATTTTGAATACGAGTTCCCTGGAAATAAAGAAACAAACTATGCAGAAATTGGTAAGGAAGATGATAAGCTTTTAATAGCTTATGTGGAGCCAAATGGAGTTAGAAAGGAAGATATTTGGTTCTTTGACCCGAGTTGTTCTAATCATATGTGTGGTGGTCAAGCTATGTTTAGTGAACTTGATGATTGATTTCGACATCCAGTGTAACTCGAGAATAACACAAAGATGAATGTGATGGGAAAAAAAGTGTGAAACTACTACTAAATGGAGTCAATCCTGACTCATTTTTGGCATAGAAGATACGAACATCTAAGCTACATGGACTATCTCAACTCACCACCTCAAATGTGATATGTACTAATTGTATCAATAAGAAACAACATTGTGATGACATCCCAAAAAAAAAGTAATTAGAGAGAAACTAAAATATTGACACCACATTCATGTCGATATTTGTGGTCCGATCACTCCTCCTTCCAATAGCAATAAGAGTTACAAGTTGAAAGCTTCACTGTATTTTTTTATAGAGAATTCAATGCCTTTTAATGTTTTTAAATGTTTTAGGAACATGGTTGAGAAATAAACATAACTATTTTTCAAGTATGTATGCATTGATAGATGAGGCAAATTTAATTCAAATGGGTTCAATGATTTATGCAAACAAAATAGAGTAAGGAGACAACTAACCATCGCTTATACACTGTAACAGAATGGAGTGGCTAAACAGAAGAATAGAACCATCACGAACATAGTTCAATCAATGCTATATGAAAAAAACATTAAAAAAAGGTTTTGGCCAGAAGCAATAAACTGGCTTATCTATGCCCTTAATATGTATCCAACATTGGTAGTCAGAGATGTTACACCAGAGAAGGCTTGAAGTGGATTAAAGCCATCAGTAGAACATTTTTGAGTTTTTGGCTGTATAGCACATGCCTATGTTCCATAAGGCGGGAGGAAAAAAATGGACAGTAGAAGCATTGCTTGCGTGCTATTGGGGGTTAGTGTGGAATTAAAAGGTTTCATGTTATTTGATCCCATTGCTAAAAGAGTTATTTTGAGTAAAGATGTAATTTTTGAAAAAGGTAAACAACGAGATTGGGATGAGAGTTATAAGAAAACATAATGTAGTAGAGTTAGAGTGGGGTGAGAATAAAGAAGGGGTGACTGAAAATGAGAATAGAATTAGCATTGATGAAGAAGTGAATGATAAGGAATTTGGAGGAGAGGAAGATAACTTTAGTAAGAGTGAAGATAAGGTTAGAAGACCTCCTATTCATGAGTGATTATGTTAGTTGAAAGGGTCTGTGTCACACCCCAATTTTAGCGAATCCAAAACGTAGGCGTATACTAGTGAAATAATCTATTTGACAAAGTATAATCTGCCCAATTATTTTTATTGGAGAATAAGAATAGGCGTATAGTAACTGTTGTGTAAGTAAGTAAAGATTCTGTTTTAATTTATTATGTTATTTAAAGAAAAAGGAACGGATTAGCAAAAATGGGGTATTTAAGGTATGAGTTATCGCCAAATGAATTGTACGCCTAGTTTGTCTGAATATTGTGCTTGTTATGTTTGTTCAATGATCTGGTTGGGAACCAATTAGGTTAGCCAATCAAATAATATTCATTCAGGATCCTGATTTATGTTTTTTTTTGGAACTTTAGGCATTAAGAATGATAAATTATGAATTTGAGTGACACTTGTTAAGGTCTACTAAGTGGAATAGTGTAATATTTATATGTATGTGAGAAGAGTTTTGAGGAAGGTTCTTTTTCCAATATTACACTTTGATTATTTCTTTTCAAATCTAATTGTATTTCTTCTCCATTAAGTTAAAAGTTATAGTTCTTTTTTAAATGAGTTGTCATTTCATCTCCGGTGGTTGTTATGGGTTTGAAAAAAATGTCTAAGTCTGGAGCTTTAAGCTGAAGTAGGTGAGTCCTTAATTTTGACTCCTACAAGTGTTTTTAGATAGATTTCTTATGATCAATGTTCCAGTAATGGTGTATGAATTGTTGATTAACTGCTAAAATTATGTATGTAATCTTGGTATAGTACCATTGTGAGACTAGTATGTAATAAGTGGTATATATGGTGATTCTATGAACTCTGTGTGTGTGCTTGGGACGTATACTGTGATACGTGATTGTGTAGATGTGTGTAAAACATGTATTCAAGTATGATTTGATTAAGAAAATGAGTTAAGTTTGCTTGAATGTATGCTTATGTTAGATATATGGTGTGTGATTAAAAATGTTGGGGAAAACGGGGTGTAACTGAGTGATGGGAGGTTATGATAAAAGTCTTGACACCGTGGTAGAATTCCATGAAGTTCGTTAGGATAGTAAACACGAGTTTTGATATGACAACTCTGATAAAAATCCATGGCCATGGCACATTTTGGAAAGGAGCAGATGACTCGTATTTGTCGACTAGGGTTTTTTGCGTGTCCCAGCGCGATGATGGGCAAACCACATGCGATGTGACTTTAGGAAAAATTATATCGCAAACACGGTAGTTCTTAGGGTGCTTTTGTAGCATTCTGTATAACTTTTGTGGCGCACTCTGTATAACCTTTATGGCACATTCTGTATAGCCTTTGTGGCACATTTTGTGTAGCTTTCTTGACATTCTGTTAACCTTTGTGGCGTATCTGGTATGTTACTTATGTGGCATATTATGTTTGGCCCTTATGGTGTGCTCTGATAAATCTATTATCTGTTTGAAGTGATTTTGACTTGAAGAGTTCTATTATGTAAACAAATGGACCTTAAAAAAGTTTATTGAAAAGAAGTATGAATTGTATGTTCAAAGAAAATATTTGTCGTGATTATCTATCAATAGAATATGTTGGAAATATAATCTATTTCAAAAACAAATTTGTTATTGCAGACTAAGAAAAATAAATAATTAAATATGAAATCAGAAATTATTATGACGTTGTAAATCTACTGCCTTAGAAATGAACTCGCCCTGATTGGTGTAATCGTGTAGTGGACGTTGTCCCTCAAGGTTAACACAATCCTTCGATATTTGTACACTAGAATATGGAAGATGAAACTCAATTTGTTTTTCTCTTCTCGAGAAGTCACAATAGAAATAATTCCTAAGAAAGTTTAGAGGGTTCATAGTCAACCCGCTTAAAACCCAAACTCTTAGGCAGGATTTTCTCTACAAGTGATTTGAGAAAAATTGACAAAATTTATAAAGAAGTCGCGAACAGAGAGCAGAGGAGAAAAATGTTTTCAGGAAGGGTTGTGTTTCTACTGAGTGTGAAAAAAGAGGAAACCAGCCCTCTATTTATACTAGTAACAAAAGGGAAATATGGTAAAAAGACATGGAAAATTTTCTAAAATACCCATAATAATATCACCACTAAATCCTCAACAGCCCCCACTAAATCCTCAACAATCATGATTTTCTTTGCATTATCAACAATCCCCTACTAATGCAAAATGATTCTAAGATTTTTTTGAAAACACGAGAATTCATAAGGATATGTAAAAGGTACATTATGAGTCTTTCCACGGTTTAGTTTGACCACATTGAACTTAGAAACTAAGTTGGGTATCCACCATGAATTCCTCAATCACTGGGCTTAAGACTCATCCCCCTAAACAAATCAAGAACTATTTTCCTACTTATTCCTCTCGGTTAGTGGATTAGCTAGATTCCTTTCAGATCTCACATACTTTAAAGCATGTACTTCATTCTTTATTAAATGTCTTATATATTCATGTCTTATTCGAATGTCTCTTCTTACCATTGTAATCTTGACTCTTAGAAATACAAACTATGGTTTGTGACTCACATAATAAAGATGCAAAAGGTACTGGTTTTTCCCACATAAGAAAATATAGAAGTAGATTTGTAAACCACTCAGCCTCTTGCCCAGCTAAGTCAAGAGCTATAAACTCTAATTCCCTCATGGAACGAGCAATACAAGTCTACTTAGCAGACTTTCATGAAATGGTTGCTCCACCCAAAGTAAAGACATACCTACTTGTGGAGCTTACCTCATCATTATCAATTATCCAGTTTGCATCACAATAGCCTTCAAGAACTGTAGGGTAACTAACAAATTCTAACTCCCAAGTTAAAGTACCTTTAAGGTATTTAAGCAAACACTTTCGAGCATTCCAATGCTCAGTGCTCGGATTATAGGTATACCTACTTAGTCTAGTCTACTAATCACATAAGCAATGCCCGGTCGAGTGTAGTTAATAAAAAACATAAGACTTCCAATAATCTTTACATACTCTAATTGTAAACTATTGTTTCCTATATTCTTTAATAATTGTATCCTAAAATCATAGAGAGCTCTCATGAGGATTACAGTAAAACTATTAAATCTTTTAACACATTTTCTATATAGTTAGATTGATTTAATGAAAATCTCATTTCTGATTTTGTAACTTTAACTCCTAAGATTACATCTACCTCTCCCAAATCAGTCATTTCAAATCGGTTGATAAGAAATTCTTGATTTTATTAATGACTTCTATATTAGAACTAAAAATTAACATGTCATATATATACAGACTTATGATGACATAATCAGATCCAAACATTTTGGAATATACACATGCATCTAAACCATTAATTATAAAACTGATACTAAGAATAGTCTTATTAAATTTCTCATACCATTGTTTTGGAGATTGTTTGAGACTGTACAGTGATTTTTTGAGTCCGCAAACTTTATCTTCCATACCAGGTGCCAGAAATCTTAGAGGTTGCTCCATATAGATCTCCTCATCCAAGTCACCATTCAAGAAAGCTGTCTTTACATCCAATTGATGTACCAATAGATTACAAATGAAAGTTAATGCAAACAACACATGAATGGTAGAGATTTTAGTTACAGAAGAGTAAGTATCAAAATAATCTACTCCAAATTTCTAAGTAAACCCTTTAATCACTAGTCTTGCCTTATACTTTTCTATTGACCCATTTGGTCTAAGTTTCTTTCTAAATACCCAATTGTTACTAATAGGATTAATACATTTAGGCAAGTGTACTAATTCCCAAGTGTGATTAGACATAATATATTCAAGCTCATTATTAATAGTATCTCTCCAAAAACTAGCATCCATAGAATTTATGACTTCATCAGAAGTTTTTGGATTCTCATCTATCAAAAAACATGAGCAATAGGATAATTTATTAAGTCTAAATAATTAACCTCGAATATAAAATAAGAAAATCAGGTCTGAAACTAGAGGCAGTCCTTCTTCTTTTACTTCTCCTAGGTTCCACATCATCATTAAGAATATCTCTATTATGTGTACTAGAAGAAGATATATGTTTGTCTAATTATGTATCATGATTTACATCATATTTCTTTAGAGCAATAATATTTTCAAAAAATACATCTCTAGATTCACATATGGAAGAATCATGAAAAAACATAAATCTATATGTAGCACTGTTCAGAGCATAACCAACAAAAACAACATCAAATGTTTTAGACCCAATAGTGTTCTATTTAAAAACAGGTATGCCTACTTTTGCTAGGCACCCCTACATTTTCAAGTATTTTAGATTAGGGGCATAACTCTTCCACAATTTGTATGGGTTACAACCTTATTTTTTTATGAGGCACTTTATTAAGGATGTGATTCGTAGCGAGTATGGCCTCTCCCCACATGTGATCAGGTAAACCAGAACTAAGTAGTAAAACATTCATCATTTCTATTAGAGTTTCGTGTTTCCTTTCAGCTATGTTATTTTTTTGGTGGAAAATAGGGAGTGAAAAATTTATGTATAATTATCTTTCTGACAAATCTCTTTAAGGCAGTTGGTGCCATACTCGCCCCCTTTATCGGATTTAAGACGTTTTATTTTCCTATCAAGTTGGTTTTCTACTTCTGCTTTATAAAGGAGAAAGGTTTGTTTAGCTTCATCTTTTGTTCTTAAAAGATAGACCTTTGTATACTTAGAGTAGTCATCTACAAAGGTAACATAGTAGTGTTTCCCATTTTTACTTTCTATGTTTCTAAAGTCTACTAGATCAATATGAATTAATTCCAAAAGTTTAGTTTTCCTATCAGTGATAGGTTTTAAGGAAAGTGTAGCATGCTTGGCTTCAACACAGATTTCACATTTATTAAAGCTACTATTATCTAAATTAGGAAATAGATTCAAATTTACGAGTTTCTTTAAACAATTAATGTTCACATGTCCTAATCTAGCATGCCACATGTCAAATAATTCAACAATATAAGAAGAAGTGGTATATTTATTATTATTAAACATAGTCTCAATCACGAATAAACCTTTATTTAAAAAACCTTTCCCCCATAATCTTCGTTTTGAAAAAGTACAAGTTTATCAGATTCAAAGACTAGTTCAATGTCACCTTATTCAATAGACTACCACTAATAAAACTTCTATGAAGGGTTGATACATAGAAAACATCACTCAATGCGAACGTTTTACCAGAAATGAGTTTGAGTAAAATTTTTCCTTTATCGAGTACTTCCGACATGCTTGAATTACCCATGCAGACTTGCTCACCTTCAATTATCTTTTCAAATTCGATGAACATTTCTCTATTAGCACAGAAATGTTTAGAGGCGTCTATGTCTACAATCCACTTGGTGTTATTTTTGACCAGGTTTACTTCAGAAACAATAGCAGCTCTAACCTTATCTAGAATGTATTTGTTGATTAAGTTAGACATGTTTAAGTAGTAGGAATTCGTTTCTAAATTGTTGGAAATATAATATACTACCAAAACAAATATGTTACCACTAATTTGGAAAAATAAATAATTAAATATAAAATTAAAAATTACTATGCCATGGTAAATCCACTGCCTTAGAAACTAATTTATCGTGATCAGTGTAATCGTGTAGTGGACGTCATCCCTAAGGTTAACTCAGTCCTTCGATATTCATACACCCGAACATTAAAGATGAAACTCAATTGGTGTTGCTCTTATCGGGAAATCACAGTAGGAATAATTCCCATGAAAGTTTGGAGGGTTACAGTTGGTCCCGCTTAAAACCCAAACTTCTAAACAAAATTTTCTCTAAAAGTGATTTGGGAAAAATCGATAAATTTTATAAAAGAATCGAGAATAGAAAGCAAAGTAGAAAAATGTTTTCAGAGAGGGTTGTGTTTATGTTGAGTGTGAAAAAACAGGAAATCAACCCTCTATTTATACTAGTAACAGAAGGGAAAATGGTAAAAAGGCATGGGCAATTTTGTAAAAAACCCATAACAATATCTCTACTAAATCCTCAACATCCCCCACTAAATCCTCAACAACCATGATTTTTTTTTTTTTGCATTATCAACAGAATATAGGCGTGTTCTTAGCTAAAAGTGGTATATAAGTACCCATTGTTCCAATTTTGTCTAAGTTATGTACGATTGGTAATTTGAGTTATTAGTATCTGCTATATTTGGACAATGTTATGTTTAAGCTCTGAAATTATATGGTATTTGTGCTAACTATCAGTTTGGGTATTGAGATAGAATATGATTGATTGGCAAACTGATGGTATTCAACTCTTCGTGGGAATTGGCCAAAAGTGGAAGTATCCACCAGTGAATAGTGTTTGTGAACAAGTGTTCTATAATAAAAGGTACAAGTAATCTGAGTAGAGAATAAGAGATAGTATGGTCTGGTAAAATCTAAAGTTAGCCATTGAGTTAAGTTAGAAACAATTAATTATGGTTAATGGCGCCTAGATTTATGTACATGTGTTGTACGACAAAGTAAAGATACCAGACAATGACATATTTGGTCATTTAAATAATCAGGATGAAGAGTTCAGCTTAAAAGGATTGAAGGTAAATTGTATTTCAAACTCACTAAGTTTGTATAACTTATAAGTGTTATGTTTATATTTCAGGTTATGTTGTTTGGATAAGTTCAACAAGAGAGACAAGCCAGGAGTATGTAAAGGAAACGATGATTAGGGATATTATGCATACAGTGGTCGTCTTTAAATAGTGGAAAATTGTAGCATTATGTCATATTAGTTTGTTTTATTAAACCTATGTATTGTAATAAGTTATAAAAAAATATGGTGTATTATCTCTAAATAGATTTATTTCTTTTCTAAATAAATGATATTTTGAAATAAATGATAACAAAAAATGTTTTGAGTCACTTGTTTAAAAAGGATGTTTAGTGAATTTCGCTAAGTAAAACGTGCAGTAACACCCAGGGCCCAGACCTAGAGAATAAGGTCGAGTTAAGTGTGTTACATTCTGGATCTATCTGATGATAAGGTTCATATGGCTCAAGTAGTATCAAATGACCTATTATATATTGAGGAAGTGAAAATCGCAAATTTGAAAATGGCCATGGAAAGAAACACCAAATCCATTGAAAAGAGCAAGACATGGACGTTTACTGAGCTACCAACTGGAGCAAAAAAAATTTGGTGTGAACTGGGTTTTTAAAATAAAGTACAATGAACATGGAAAGATTGACAAACAAAAGGCACGTTTGGTTGCAAAAGGGTAATTTCAACAACATGGAGTGGACTACGATGAAGTTTTTGCACCAGTAGCAAGGATGGATACAGTAAGGATAATAATTGCTCTAGCTATACAAAAGACTTAGAAGATTTTTCAACTAGATGTTAAGTCGGGTTTTCTCCATGGTGAGCTAAGTGAAGATGTTTATATAGAACAGTCAAGAGGATAGAAAAAAAAGGTAAAGAGCATCTAGTCTATAAATTACACAAAGCTTTGTATGCATTAAAACAAGTTCCACGAGCTTGGTTTAGTCAAATTGAAGCGCATTTCATCAAAGAAGGATTTCAAATGTGCGACAGTGAACAAACACTATTCACAAAGAAAAGCAACAAAGGAAAAAATATCATTATAAGTGTTTATGTTGATGATTTAATTTTTACTGGTGATGATGAAGTTTTGATGTCTGAATTTAAAAGCTCTATGTTGAGAGAATTTGATATGACTTATTTAGAAAAGATGAGACTTTGTCTTGGAATTGAGGTGTTGCAAAAATCTAACGGTATTTTTATATGCTAAAGAAAACATGTTGTAGAAAGTTTGAAGTTTGGTATGGTTGAAAGCAATTTGATAAGGAGTCCAATTGTTCCAAGCTTCAAAGTAAGCAAAGATGAAGATGGAATCTCTCTGGATAAAACTTATTACAAACAACTAGTTGAAAGTTTGATGTATCTCACTGTTACAAGGCCCGACATGATGTTTGTTACTTGTCTCATAAGTAGATATATGGAAAAACAAAAGGAGATTCATCTACAAGTAGCTAAGAGAGCTCTTTGATATTTAAAAGGGACTACAAACTATGGAATCCATTATAAAAAAAGAAAGAGATGGTGAGTTGTTGGGGTTCACAAATAGTGACTATGCTGGATATATGGAGGATAGAAAAAGTGCATTTGGATATGTGTTTTTAATGAGTTTAGGGGTTGTTTCATGGTGTTAAAAAAATAGCCAATCGTGACTTTATCCACCATAGAAGTTGAGTTCGTAGCAGCTACAATTTGTGCTTGTCAAGGAATTTGTATGAAAAGAAATTTGAAGGCACTAAGGTACTTAAATGAGAGTCGTATTACTATAATGTGTGAGCTCAGTTCATCCAATAAGCTGTCAAAAAATCCAATTATGCATGGTGGCAATAAGCATATTGATGTGAGATTTCATTTTCTAAGGAATCTTACTAGTGATGGTGCACTTGAATTAGTTTATTGTGACAGTCGAGATCAAGTACCATATATAATGGCTGTTGTCCGGAAGAGTGTAAAAGAGTAAAATTATTGCACTGAAAAATCACACTAAGTTCAATTCCCAAGAAAGAGAGGTGGATCGCGAGGATCACTTAAGTACCAGGTCTTTCCTAGCCAGAATATCCCTCTATCGTAATTTAACTGCATAATAAATCACTACAATCACAGCTCACAAAATATGCAAAATAAACAGTAAAGAACACAAAAATTTTAACGAGGTTCAGCAAATTTTGCCTACGTCCTCAGGCACTAACAAATATATTTCACTCCAAAATACAAGTGAAAATTTACAAATAAAGAGAGAGAACAATGCCTTAAGGAGAGAATGGCAAATGTGGGGGATCAATCAAAATGAGAAATGGTTAGGCCTATTTATAGTTGAGATTCATGGATCAATTTGCAAAGTCACTGTACAATTAGGGACCAAAAATTGCAAATATCTCATGCCAAATTTCAATCCCACTTTCAGTGCCTTAAATCTCTTATTTCCAGTGTCAACATTTTGATACCCATATCTTTGACTTTTCTAAATATGAATGATTGCCAATAATGACAAAATCATTGAAGCTTGAAACCTTTTAGAAGCTTCGAAAGATGTTGCGTGTTTGAGAGATTTCAAATCTAAACTAATTTCTTGAGAAGCATTTAGTTTAAGGGAGGGAATGAAGGAGTCTTTTGCAAATCTTATTGTTAGAATAAATTACTATTCCTTAAGTATTTGAATTATTTTATGTTACTATCATCTCTTATCTTTTATTTAATTTGAGTGTGCAGTTTTTATTCTCTTTTAAGATCATATTATATGGTTATTTAAGCCAAGGCCATCATAAATAAAACTGAAGTCATTGAAAGTCCAGATTGTTATTTACTAGTGTTCTTGTGTCTCGTATTAGATCAAAGTTCCCAACAATTTTGGGTTGACAGGAGCCAAAGTTTCTAGTATACTAGTGTGAATCAAGAAGATTTTTCCTTTCACAGAATAACCATGATTTTCATTTTTATCCTTAAAATTAAAATAATTTCTTGTCTGATCTTATTTGTATTAACACTTTGAGTTGTTATAAAGAAGCCAATTAATTATAAAATAATTAAAAATATGTATCATTTAATATAATAAATGATTATAAATAAATAACTAACTACAATATTTATAAAAATATTATGATACATATTATTTTATTAAAAAATTACAATTTCACATATTTTTATTAATTTTATAAAAATAAAATAATTTAAAACATCTATTATATATCTATTTTTAATAGCCATTTTCTTTTATTAATTCACTATTATAAATGTGTTTGAATCTAAACATGCATTCAACCATTAATTTTAATTTTAGTTTTATAATAATTAATCTTTATCATCATTACACTTTTTTAACCTTACCGATGTGATCTCATCGATGATCTAAAGAAAAGCAAGGTCAAATACTTTTTCTTTCTTTGTTGTTTTTTAATAGTCAATATTTGTTTGAGGTGGTTGTCCTGGTTGAGAATTTAAAGTAAACAATTCGCTGAGCATGATCAGATTTTTTTTTTTTTTGCTTTTTTTGAAAAATAGTTTTTCAGGGAAATAAATTCTATATTAAATTATAATAAAATTGTACCAAGCAAATAAGGTGTGTATATATATATATATATATAAAAGTATATGGTTTAATACACCAAAAAAAAAAAGACTAAAAGCCTATTCATGGGCACAAGTAAATCTAGGCAAAGCATAGAAATAATGATGAATAATTATTTCATCTTCCAAAATAACAAATATATAAAGATATTTTAGATCCGCACGTGTTGATTCAATCGTGAAAGAATTAATCTAGATGGTAAAGATAACGTAATTAGAAGAAATTAATTTCAAATCCAGTAGAAAATTTTGATAATAGAAAGAGCTATTATTATTCATAACAATAATAATTAGAGTAGCAATATGGAAGATGGAAAGAAGCAATGAAATTAACAAGACAGCAAGTAGCAACAGCTTACCATCTAATCTAAGTAACTATTGAACAGAAAAAACAGAGAAATGAAAGGAAGGGAGGGGGGGGGGGATTTGGAGGTTGGTGGAAGGACGAATTTCTTAGGGAAATAGTGTTTTGGGCGCCTCTTCTACCACAAGGAGCAGCCATGTGTGGTTATAGCAGACTGGAAACAAACTTGCTTCTCCCTAACAAAAATAGACGGGAAATAACATTACTAACATCCCTTAATTGAAACTCCACCTTTAAATCATTTTAAGGTATGTTTAGTTATTTGGAATGAAATAGGATTGGAATATAATATTTATTCGGTAGAAATTGAGTTTTTTTTTTGTGATTGAAGTAATATATTTTAGAGATATATGTTAGATTTATTCAATGGAGTATTTCAATTTGTTGGGAAACTTGTTTACGAGGGTTATTGTGAGATAAATATTGAAAATAATGAATGGATAAAATCAACCTTTAAAGAAGTGTGTTGATCACATTGAAGAGCCTATAAATAGGTTGTTGATCGACACTATTCTTTAGCCGTGTGGGGCGTTTTTGACACGCTCTTGTTTAAGAACTTGTTATGGGGAGATTTTGTGTAATGTGAGGTATTTAGGGAGAATGATTTGTACAATTGGGGTCAGTATTGGGGTTGTAAATACTTCTTTGAGTAAGGGTAGATTGAATTTAAGCCAATAAGTGATTTAGACAATTAGTGAACAAGATTTTTTTCCTGAACAAAGTTCCACAGATATAAGATTAAAAAATCTAAATTGCGTTAATAAATATCTATAATTTTATCTAGAAACTGTTCTAATTTGTTTAATTAAACTATCATAATTGGTGAAAGTTTTTCAAATTTTTTAAACTGATAAAACAAATATTTCAAAGCCCGAATCAAATCAAACTTTGGAACAAACAATTAGTTTTTCTCTACCTCTTGTATGGGTTTGAAGGGTGAAGTTTGACAGCAACTGACTTAAAGAATATAGCGGTTTATAGCAAAGATAATTTAACAAGTTAAGAAAAATACTGTCTTGGAATCCATCTTTCTAATTTTCTCAGACCCAAATTCCTTCTTTTTTTTTGATGAGTAAGAGTATATATAAGGCATTGATACAAGTATGGAGTTTCAAAAGAAACCCATCTCCTGCATCACCAATATCTCCAATGCCCGCAACCTCACAAAGTCGTTGATAACTCTATTCACCTCATCCCTTAGCTCATTCCTCATCATCTTCGACAACCTATACCGTGACATACCCTCTGCGGCATCTCGTTTACTCGCCTGTAGTGACTCCCTCATCAACGTCTTCTGCTCTATCTTATTTCTCAGTACTGCTTTCCTTCTCTTCAGCCTAGTAGTTTCTTTCGCTTTCTGTGTATTCCAAATCATAATTGTTAAACTACTTTGATTCTAAAAAAAGAAATTTAATTGCTGTAGAAATAATTAATCACACCATATATTGATACCTGGATGCTCCTTTTGTACATCTTTTTTCCACCATCTGATATAGTGATTCCCCCTTTTCCTTTTAAATCAGACATAAGAATTTATTTAAGCGATTCCAATGACTCCAAAAATACAATTTAAATTAAATACAAGAAATAATTCTTAACACATGATTTATATTTTTGTTTTTCCTTTGAGAAGGAAAATCCAAAACAAAAGACAGACCATTGTGTATTTTAATTTAATTTAATTGGTTATACATGCCTTTCAAACAACCTGAAGTGGGTCATAGATGAAATCTTGTAAAACAGATATGAGAAATTATAAGGATTGTTAAATTCTAGAAATATTACCTGATTTCTTTAAAAATTAAATTTGTGATTTGAAATAGAAAGTAGGATATTTCGTTTATTATGCATTATGTAAACAGAAATTATTAAAATATTAGTAGCATTTATTAAAACAAAAAATAACTGTTATCTTGTAGCTCTGTTTTGATCAGCAATAATTTTTTGGAAGCTTCCAATTCCATACTCACCGGTGAGACTTGTCATCACCCCAATCGAAGACGAAGACCAAAACTTTTTCTTGCCAATTCTTGTTTTTGTGTATGACCTGCAGGTAGATTTCAAACACTTGTGTAACCGTTTGTTTTTCAAGTATATATATATACAATCTTTGACACAGAAGTAACGTAATTATATTTTAATAAGTTATTTCGGTTGAATTGTTTTTACTTCATTTCAGTTAGATTCTGTTTTGTAAAGAAAATTGATAGTAATAGATAGCGATGAGTAAAACTTGATTTGATTCGAAAAATCGAAAAGAAATTTCAAATTTCGAGTTAATTAAATTGAGTTATTCTAACTATTCGAGTCAACTCAAATAAGTAATCCGAGTTTCGAGTTCGAATCGAGTTGGATTTTACAATTTAAATAACAGATTAATGTAAATACCATTTTGTCCTTATTAAGTTTGAAAATGAGCAAATTGATCTCTCTCAATAAAAATTATAAAAATAAAGAAAATAATTTTAAAATCCCAAAATTTATATTTTTAAAATATACATAAAAATTTCAAAAGAAATTCTTAAAATATAAAAATTAAAAATTTCTTGAATAATAATTTTGGGACCTAAACAAATTAATTAATGATTCAAGTTTATCATACTAAAATATTTTTTATTTTTCTTTGATTTTTTAAAATATATATGATTTCAAATTTATGTGCTCTAACATGTAATTAGTTATCTTGTAACAATACTTTAATTTTTAATTTAACTCGAACAATTTCACTCGATTCAAAAAAATTCAAATTGAGTTAGGATGATAAAATAGAACTAATCAATTCAATTAAATCGAAATTTTTCACTTATTTTGATTCTATTCGATCAAATGCTCACCTCTAGAAATGAAGGCCGGAAATGAAAGAAATTATTTTTATTCATTTTATCTGTTATGAAGTTTGAAAATAAAGAAAATGATTTTAAAACTAAAATTGTTAAAAGAAAAAAAGTTGACACTTAATTTTTATGCCAATTAAATATTTGTATATGTCAAATATTTATTAAATTATATTTGTGTGAATATTAAAATCAAACTTAAAAACTAAATAATATATTTAAAAAGAAAATGTAGTATTAAATTGAATAAATATTTGTTTTTAGAGAGTGGTTTTGACAGCATAAATCCACCCTTTGGCGTTTTCTTTAAAAATTAATTTGAGTTTGCTCTTTTTCATTCTTTTATCGTATCGAAAGCACCAAATTATGGAATGAGATTAAAATATTAAATAGAGTTTATGCAGTCTTAAATATTTTTGGATGTTTTAAATAACTTTATATATACCATATGCGTTGGCACAGTGCTGGATAACTAGTCTGATGCAGACCGGGACACCCTTTATTATTATTATTATTATTATTATTATTTAATTTTAGGGTTAACCGTGCTCATTAAGGTATCTTTAAACAATTATAAAAGAAGATACCAACCAAAATTGTTTAAATATATAGGAGAAACAAAATAAAGAATAGAAAGCATATTTTCTTTTTCTTTTCTTATATATATATTACTTTTACATATTAATAATTTATTTTATTTAAAATATAAAATAAAAATATTTGTCAAATTTCAAAAACCCTTACTAAGCTCTAAAAAATGGATAATAATTCAAAAAATTAATAAATTTTATTTAAGTTTAATTATAAAATATTTTTTAATAATTTAAAATAAAGATTTTGCAACGGTCTGACTCGTTTTGGTATACTTGGCAATGATGTATATGTGTCATAATATAATATTTTGTTGTGTTATAATATGGTAAAACATAATTTCTATAAATATGAATACATTAATAATTCATATTAAATATATTTTAAATATTCATGCTATATTTTTATATTATGGTCTGATTTATTTATACTTAAATGTTGCATTTAATGTTATTAGAGGTGTAATTCTTGGTCACGGTCTTGGTTTTAAAAATGTGACACGAGTCTAACCAAATTTCTAGCTTTAATATGCAATTTTGTCTTGTCCAAACTGCAATTTAATTATTCAATACATAAACTGAACAATTTAATTTTATACATATATGATATTTGACATAAAAAAAACAATTAAAGTATAGTCACTTATGCGCCGTTGAATTTTATAAAAAGTTATTCTAATTTTTCGCTAATTGTTAAATCATTTTAAAATAGTTTATTGGTGTAACAATAAACTATTTTTAATAATTTTAATTTTTAAAAATTAAAAAGTTAATTAGTTATTGATACAACAATCCACATTTATACTACGCTAGCAAAGTTAAGAGATATTAACTTTTCCAGTTATTTAAAAGTGATTTAAGAAACAATGTAAATTTAAAATTAAAAAAAAGAAAAATTAAATGGAGGACCAAATAAACTATCATGTCTAAAATGAATAGGACATATTTTTAGTTAAATGCAAAATTCTTTTTAAAATAAAATAATTAACTTTAATTTAAAAATTATTTCGATTTGGCAACATCAAATATCTGATTTCGCAACATCAAACATCAAAGAACTTTACACGTTACCTTAATCCTCCGACACACCTTTGCCCTTCATCGCCTCTTTCTTGGTGGCGTATCTCTGATTTCAACAGCATCCTTTGCTGGGAAACCATACCCAAAAATTTACAGTTGAAGAGAAATGGCGATGAAACTGGATTTGAATTATAGAAAACAACAATTATACCTTTAGCTTTTTTGCAACTGATTTCCCCTCTTTCGAATGCATTGTTTTGATCACATATATAGAGAGAGAGAGAGAGAGAGTTAGGTTAGCTGTGAGGTAGAGTCGAGACTGAGTAGGTGTCATGGGTTTGGAACCTTTTCCTAGATTTTAATAATTAATTAATCAAATAACGGACGACATCTTACGTGTAGATTACCAAGGCAACACATTAATTATTCTCATATACTTCCAACTATATTTATTATTTAATCTCAATTCTCTTGCTTAAAAACAAAATCTCAATCCTCCTCCTTAATTGTAAGAATTTAATTATTTCCAAAATAATGGAAAATGCAATCATTTGAGTCTTTATTTTAATTATCGAAATGTAATTTTTTTTTATGTTTGGATGGTTTAGAATTTATACTTTTGAAAAGCATACAAATAAAATTTAAAAAGAATAATAATATTTTATTCAAAAAGACTAACAATATTTTGTTAAATCAAAATTTAATGTAATACTATAAAATATTATTTTGCTACACTTTTGTGTCATAGTTCACTTGAAGCAAAGGTTAAAATTCTTATTTGGCACTAATGTGATACAAGTTACCATAACAAAAAAGTAATACTAATTTAAACTCTATCATCCTATTTTCCTTGCCGAATATTTTAATGATAAAAGATAATAATAACATAACTCCCGAGCTTTACATTGGCTTGGGTTAACTTGAGTTGTGCATACAAAGTGAAGTTTAAAAAATTGGTAAAATATCAAATTTAACTCTTAATGTTAATATTTTTTGTTAATTTGATTTTTAGTTAAATTTGGTCATCAATCTTTTAAAAAAACAAAAGTCAAATCACTTTTTTAACGAAAATGTTTACTAAAACATTAAATTTTTTATGATGTTGGTGTGGCAACATACACGACAATCCACTTGTACTTTCATATTGACATAAACATTAATTTTCTTATATGTCATGTCAGAAATAATTTTAAAAATATAAAAATAAAAATATCTAAAATTCAAAAATTATAAAACAGTTCATAAAAGTTAAAAAAATAGCATGAAGTACATGTGAATTGTCATTCGAGCTATCGTGTTTATAAATTTACCGTTTTAGACAATATTTTCATTAAAAACAACTTAACTCTTTTGAAAGGTTGATGATCAAATCTAACTTTTTTTAAAAAAGGTTGAATGTTAAATTTAGCTAAAAGGAATAATGGTCAAAATAACAAGAAAAAAGTAAACACTAAAGACTAAATTTGACATTATTATGTTTAAACTTTAAAAAACTTCTTTAGATTTTTATTTCAAAATCTTGTCACTAATTATTAATTTTAGTAGGAACTAAATTGCTTCTTGCCTATAGTTTATTAATGAGAATAATTAACGCAATAATCAATGGTTTTTTTCGTATACATATTATATTGATTTATTTATTTTTACATAATGTAAATTATTGAACCGATCCGATATCTCTATCATATCAATCTAAAATATTTTATATATTAATATATATATATATATATTCAACGATTGGAATATTTTTACATAAAACAAATAGTTAGAATTTTTAAATTGCATCAAAATTGAGGTGCACAATATTTCATTGATCATTAAAATATTAATCATATAAATACTTATAAAAATGTGTAAAATTACTTTAATTTTTATACCATGTGCGAATCCTTCCAATATAAATAATGTGTACATATATATATATATATATAAGTTTGTAAAAAAATTGGAGCAAAAGAGTCCGCACCAAAACAAAAATGTTAACATCTCGTTAAAGAAAATTTTTGATTGATCGAGTGAAAGGTGAAAAAAGTTTACCAAAATCGAACGTTGATTGTGCGATCATTATTGAAATTATACAAGTATAAATATTAAGAAAAAATATCTCATACGTTATCCTAGTCCATATAGAAATTAATAATATGATACATATTTCTTAGCTATTTGTCAATAGAGCCAATAAGGGTATGAATTTAAATGTGTTTAATTGCATATTTTCTTTTAATTTAAAAGTTGAAAAATTTATATAAATAGAAGTAAATATTATATAAAAAAAAAGAACAAAGTCAAATATTAATAATACATAGGCATCACGTAGTAATCAACAGAAGCATAGGAGAATTTGGGAAACGAAATTATAAATTGGTGAGAATTGTTTCATGGTCTATCACATCCATAAATATATAAAATTGCTTCATGTATCGACCGACCTCTAACGATATTTCACTGAAACTCGAACGAATGCTTTACGATGGATGTCCAAATTGTAAAATTGAAATAATATTGTAACAATATATATCACCCTCAAACACAGTTTTAAATTACAAAATGGCAACTGTCATCTTAGCAAGATGACTAATTTCATAACGTAAGATAAATAAAATTGAAGCAAAAAAAAAAAAATTATGGCGTGATACTCTTCCTCTTTCTTTCCGAGACTCCAACTCTAATTTGAATTTTATTTTCAATAAAAAATTTATTTCTAGAAAAGATAAGCACAAATAAAAAAATTACAAAAGAAACAAAAGGGACAAATACAAATATACTTGACAAATGATAACTTTGGCTCATCTATATGAATTATAAATTAGACATAGCATATCAACCACACTAAGGTTGAACCAGTAGTTTACCATACGTTTTGGTTAGTAGAATCAAATAAAACTGAAAATTATGATATGTTTGATTTATTCAAATAAAATAAAGTGAAAATAGAAAAATAATTCAATATAAATGGAATAAAGATGTAATATAGTTTGATTGGAGAAATGAAATCAACACGTGGTAGTATTTTATTGTTAGTTGGAACATAAATAAAATATAAGTATAAAATGATATTAAATAAATATATTTTTTTAATAAAAATCAAACTTATTTATTTTGCCTAATATATCATATTATTAGTAATTCATAAGAACTTAGTATTAAATATATTATTTTTTAATATTTATAAGATTTTATACTATCTTAAGATATTCATAAATAAAAATACATTAAATGAATATAAATAATACAATATTTTAGATATTAATATTTACCATAACTCGATCTTCGCCTTCTTTTTTCCCTCTAACAAACCCTAATAGCTTGAATCTAAGCCTAAAGCCTTCGAACAAACCCTCCAGAAGTCCTCTGATGGTAGCTGTAAACCTATTGATATCTTTAGTTTGTTGTTCCCCATCTTTGGTTCTTCCTTCTCACCAAAAACCAGAGGGAATTTTGGCAGAATTCTTATTTTTGTTGATTTTTGTCACCGGCGAACTAATCACCGTTTTGTTTGCTGAGGCGGATGATATCAAAAGATTGGTCGAAGGACGTAGACATGGTCATGCTTTTGGTGTATTACCGTTGAGGGTGGAATTGAAATGACTATCACAGCCTTTTAAGGAGTAGAAAAAGTGTCGAGGGAATTCCTAACTCTCTCGAAAGAAATTTTCGAGGTGTCGCCTATTAAATTGTCGACTTAATTTTTAATGAAGATCGGTATTAAATATCAATAAGAGTTTTGTCTCTCAATTTTATTCAATACTGATCTTCAAAAACTTCTTTCAAAAATTTCAAAAATTGCCTTTAACAAAGAGGAATTGGTATTCCGCAAAATAAATATTAGGTTAAACAACCTAATGAAACACTGTTAAAGTGTGGAATAAGGGCAGGATGATTATTCCATTAAAAGGAGGAAGAAATAAGGTAATTTATGCTACGGAAAATCAGCATGAAGCAGACCAACTAAAGAATAGAAGGCTAATTTGGTGCCTTAGTGGGGTTTAGCAGCATGGAGCATGCTGCTTCTGGGCTTGCGGGGATTATATAGATGCAAAGTATATTGCGTTCTACTTGGATACTTAATGTCGCTTTCATTTGGTAAGAGATAAGATAATTGAGCAATCCAAAAGTCGTTTCTATCATTTTTCTTTAATAGAGATAAGTTGAAAAAGTACTACTGACGATAGCTTGACAGCGGAATATATCTTTTATTTATTTATCTTGATAGGGTAAGGACTAGATTATAGAATATATTTTTCAATAAGGTAAAATAATTATAGTATTTTTATTATATTTCAGATTATATTTTAATTTTTTACTGAAAAGTATTAAATTGATCTATGTACGTTACATGAAGCAATAAAATAGTCCTTCCATTAAAACCGAGATGTTAAGTGCTTATTTTGACTTTTTGTATATAAGGCATAATAACAAATTTAACTATTAATATTTACACATTTATTCAATTAGGCTCTAACTATTTTATCTAAAGCACATTGGCTTCAACCTTTTGATGCTAACATGAAACTATTTTATCTTATATAATATGTCAACAAAAACTTAAAACCCAAAATTAAAAAAAATTATAATTTCAAAAACTATGAAAAAGCTTTTCAAAATTAAAATAAAAATAAAAAATCCAAAGTACAAAAAATATTAGGAATGCAATTTTTTAAAAAAATCAAAAAAATAAAAGTTATAAAAAATTTTCCAAATTCAAATCAAAGTTAAGTACACATCAGTGGTTGTATATATGGTTTCATCATTGGTTAGATTTGAACAATGATGTGGGTCAATAATAATAATAATAATAATAATAATAGTAGAAGAAATTTTCTTGTAAATGCATATCTTATGACACCAAATAAAAATAAATAAAAGATTTCTATTAACATTTAATTGCTTGAAAAATAATGGATTCTTCAATTTGTTTTGAAACTAAGGGTTAGTTTAGTATTGTTTTTGAAAAGTGTTTTAAGAAGTTTGGTTTAAAAATTAAATTTTTAGTATTGCTGTAAAAATTAGTGCTTTTGAGAAATAATATGTCAATTTTAGACATGGTATTATAAAGTAACAAATATGCATTTAAATAATGTTCAAATTAGTTAATATTATGATATTTTAGTAAGAATATAAAAATAATTTATTATAACTTATTGTTAATATTTTAATATATAATATTCATTTTAAATATTTCTAAGTAATTAATATTAATTATTTATTAAATTTAATTAGAATATATAAACTATATTTTAAATATTTAAATATAATCACTAAATATTTGTAATTAGATAGTAACACAATTGTATTATTTTAAAAATGATTTTTTAAATTTTTAATTAATGATTTTAACACATTTGTATTATTTTATTTTAAAATATAATTTGAATATATAACCCATATTAGATATTAACATAACATAGAAAACATAGACCTAACAAATTAAAATATTACATGTATTTGGATTAAAGTTTCAAAAAGGGATAATATTTATATACCAAATATATATACTAAAAAATTTACATTAGCATTTACAATTTAAAGTGAATTCATTAAACTAGAAGCTATAACATCTCTTGTTAATTCCATTTCAAAACCACTTGAACTGTTTGATTCACCATCTTCGTCGTCATCATCATCATCATCACTTTCTCCATCATGAACATTTGCTAAATCAATAATACTTTCATATGCCCTGTTAATATTTTCATATTCCATAAAATTGCATCATTTCGATTGACATGTTTTCAGATAAAATTTTCGTATTCCATAAAACATTTGCTTTTCAAAACTATAACTTGGCCTTTCTGCCATAAAAAATGTCTTACAAAAATGAAATGCCAGAGTTTTAGGAATTTACATGACTTATCACTTGAAGAACATAAAGATGTATAACGTTTCTAGCTATTTGTTAGAACAGGAAAATATCTTCCAGAATTTGTTGAAAACTCAATGAAATCAAAATAGTTGGTGGATTTCACAAATCACATGGAGTCAAATTTTTAATGAGTTCATATTATTCCCCAAATATTTTATGAAGGCATGTTTAAGAACACCAAGCTTTCTTAACATCTAAACAATTATTATCATCTCCAATAAGTTACCAACATAAATGTAGCAGCAACTGAACAACATTACAATTGCAAATAACAACTGCTCAATTCTGAAATACAATTGATTCGTCATCTTAAAACAAAAGACCAAAGGAAACTTCAATCAACTTCAGCTAACAAGTCACTCTCTTTACAAAACACATGCCTAGTATCTATTCCCAAATCTACCTACAAGCAACACAATAGCATTTTAGAAACCTCATGCGTAGTGCACCCAACTTTTTGAAATATAACATTACTATTATGTTCGTCAAAGAAACTTATAGCCGAATGAATGAACTAAAGATGATGCCTAAAGAAAATTCATCGCTATAACATATACTATCATTTTAATAGTTAGTGATAGTCTTATTGCTAAACTTGCAAGTTACTAGAATTTCTTTTCTAACTATAAGACAACCCAAGGTAAAACAAAACTATATTTTCGCCAAAAAGAAATGCTAACTAACCTCATAAGCATTTATATCCGAGAAAATAACCTGAAAAAGCATAGGAATTCTTTTAGATTGTATTAGAAGAATAACTACATACGAAAATGGCAACATTTTGACAGGCATCACTTAGCATGAGATTGCTCAAAAAATTCCTAAATTCATTTACCTTCTTTCTAGGCTTTACTTTTCTTACTTCGACACCAGTTGAAACTATCTGAAGTTGAAATCATAAAATGAATTAAGACATCTCAAGCATTCATTTGAAAAGGGGAAAAATGTGTTTAACAGATTGTCATCATACCTCCCTTATCTGGTACCTCTCAAACTTGACAGCTGATTTGGGCAACAAAACTCCACCAGTTGATTTCCGTTGATTTCATTTTCTCAACAATTGGCAATAGTAGGGGGACAAACAAAATATATTCATCACATGAGACTAGCACAAAATAGATAATCTCTCAAAGGGAGCCTAATGATTTACAAGTTTATACACCAGAACCTAGAAATGTGCATTCATCCACCAATAGGTCATCATGTAGATATACTTCTATGCTTAAAGTGCTCGCTGAGTTAATGTCAAGAGTTAACAAGATACAAACTCACTCAATGAAACTACTTAACAATCTAAATATAGAGTAGTGAAACCAACATCAATTAAGAATAGCAAACTTATGTAACTCAATCTTCATATATATTCAGAGGACAGGGATTGGAAGTGAAAAACAACAAAGATAAAAAAATTAAAAACCCTTCAACATCATCATTGCCCTTTGAAGGCAAATGTTTGTCACAGGAAAAGTTAGAAAAAAAGGAAATGAGCCCCATCTCGCTAAAAAAAATCAAACAATCAATTGCTGTAAGATTTTTTTCTTATTTCATCATAAATTAGAGATTGAAATATTCCAATCCAATATCAAGAGCTAAAAAACCTGATTCTTTCACAAATCAAAACAGTCGCAGAAAACAACTAAACTAAGCATAAAGAACAATTAAAGAGAAGAAGAGAACAACCAAAATAGTCGCAGAAGAAAAGAAGCTCACCGGTGGAAGAATTAAAGAGGAACAACCTAAAATAAAAATAAAAAAAGAAGAAGAAAAAATTAAATTGAGAGTTAAAATGAGAAGATGAGATTAGGGGATTAGAAAGAAAGAGAGAGAGAGAGAGAGAGAGAGCAACAACAACAACCTTGAAGAAAATGGAAGAATTGAAGAAAATAAAAGAGAAGAGAACCAAAGGAAAAAACTTTGAAAGAGAAAATGAAGAAAAAATTGGGAATCTACCATGTGTTTTAGGAGAAGACAAATGGAGGATAAAAATGTAAATAGCCAGCCAAAAACACTTGTAGCTTAAGACCATATGAAGAAAAACACTTTTTTTTAAGTTAGAATTTTCAGTGAACCGGTGTTTGTTTAGCAGTGCTTTGGAGTGAAAAGTGCTTTTTGAGAGAAATTTTAAGGGAAAAGTCCTTCTCAAAAGCACAATTGAATGAGCCTAAATCTCATACAGTCTACCAACAAAACAGAACTTGAAAATGTAAAAAGAATAAATTAATTTATTATGAAACCAGCTAGCATTTTTCTTTTTCTTCTCAAAGGTAAGAAAAGTTTTATTTATGGAAATATATTTGGGATAGGGTAAGAAAAGGGATAGGGATTGATAGTTGTGTAATAAAAGTATAGTAAAATATTAAAAATAAATATGTAAAAAGAAAAATAGACGAATGAATTTTTTTAAAGCTGTTTTAAAAAAAAAAGGAAGAAAAGATACGAAATGATTTAATTAAATCACACTATATACACAAAATGAAATGGTACAAAAGATCATGTTCTTTCTAAGGAATTAACATGAAGAAAAATAAAACACAATGATATTCTAAGCAGTGAAAACATATATTTATTTATAATAAATCAAAGATAAAATATAATATTTTAAATATGAATATTTGACGTAGGTAGTAAAAAAACAAATATGTAGATAAATGATTTTGCATAATTATTTTTTTATATAAAGCACAATTCATATATTGATTCAAAAGTACTAAAGTGTTACTATTGGAGTATTCAATATTATTATTAGAGTAATTGAAAATTTAATATAATTTTATCCCATGAATTTGGTATTTGTATCCATGGAATTAATATAATTGTACTAAGTTAATATAATTTTGAATATAAACTGATTAATTTAATCGTGTAAAATTAAATACAGTAAAAAGTTTTTTTTTTTTGTAAAAACCTCTTATTTATTGTAGTTATTTTTAATATAAATTATAGAATGCAATTCAATAGAAATTGTAAAATAATATAACTTTTACCAAATTAAAAAATATTAAATTGTATGATACATGTTGAATTTTTAAAATTATATACATGTCATAGTACTAGGCTACCCAGTCTAGATATAAGTTTTTAAAGGTTTCAGTTAAATATATATATAAAATAAGAAGAGATTTTATTATTTTCCATTAAGATTGTTATATTAATACAAATAGTCAAAGCAAGAAATACTAAATGAATAAATCCATGGATTAAAGAGTATTATTTCATTATGTCAAATACATGATACAAAATTTTGATCAATATGTCAAAAATTTTGTCCATCTTACATTGTAATGGCTCCATTTTTAGTGGTATCG
This sequence comes from Gossypium raimondii, assembly GCF_025698545.1. Classification (NCBI taxonomy): domain Eukaryota; kingdom Viridiplantae; phylum Streptophyta; class Magnoliopsida; order Malvales; family Malvaceae; genus Gossypium; species Gossypium raimondii. The sequence goes on from NC_068575.1 coordinate 14,720,038, forward strand.
AAAAATGCGCTTTCGAATCTTATTTTCATAAACCGAGTCTAAATATTCTTTTTAATATTTACAAAGCTAATATAAAAGTATATTAAAGACTTATTTAGTATTTTTGTCAAATTATTAGTTAAATAAGGCTTAGGGACTAAATTGTAAAATTCAATCGCTATAAGTTTTTAATTGACAAGAGATTTGGGGATTGAAATAACAATTAACTAAAGGGCCAATATGGTTAATAAATCATTATATTGTGAAAATTAATGGAAGATGATGTCAATCTCCATTAGTTTTAGTTAATACAACCATTGTCATCTTCTTCAAACCACCGTCCAAGTAAGAAGAAAAAAAAAAACCTTCCAAGCATTTGATACATTTGACCATTAATTTGGAGGTAAATTCAAGCTCTTTTCTATTTTTTTTTTTATAAATTTGAGGCCATGAGAACTTGATTTAGCTAGCCCATGTGCTGATTTGTGAAACTGTTAAAGTTTTAGAAAATTACTATTGTTGATTTCTTGAAGAATTAGACTTTAAATTGATGGATTTTAAGCTTAGTTTATGAAAAAGACTAGATTGTAAAGTTAATTTAGCTTGTTTGTTAACTTTGTTACATTAGGGACCAAATGTAATTAATGTGAAACTTGTCAGGAAATGAGGTTAGAGATAGAAAGTATAACGTCCCTAATGAGTATATATGAAATCGGATTTTAATCTGAAGCTTGGAATTGAAAGTTATGACTATTTCGAGTTTAGGGACTAAATTGAATAAAGTGTAAAATTTTAGTGATTTCAAAAATTAAATTCATATCGTTCATTCGTACCATGTCATAATATAAAAATGTTTAGTATTGATTGATTATATAAAATAATTGTATAGATCAAGAATTAGATTAAAGTAGAGTTAATCGAGGAAAAGTTAAAATTATTGATCAGCCCCTGAAGAATCAACTTTTTTGGTGTTTCAAATGGGTAAGTTCGTATAAAACTTACTGCCCCTCTTTGTATTATATGTGTATTCTTGTGTTTAATTTAATAAAAGAATTTTTCTATATAGATGAACTATTATGAAATTTGACATATTTGGCTAGATTGGGACCGAATTGAAATATTATATGGTAACTGATTATTATGTAATAAAAGAGGGTACAAAATATATAAATAAGAATGATTTCAGGATATGGAAACCTGAAATGTGACCGCTTCTTCAGGTTGTATTATGTAAATGAAAATGATCACAAGGATGATATTGAAAATTTTGGAAATTGATACCCGTGTGAACTAAGTAAAATGTTATGATACGGTTAACATGTGTAAACTCAAAATTATATAGGGTTTTTCTATATATTTTACCACCTTTTTTACTTAATAAATGTGTTTATCTTGAGTAATTATTATTGAAATAAATGGATTTTACTTAATTAGTAATTTTAGACATGAATTTAGAAAATATGTGAAATTATGCTTAATTATATTATTTTCATGCATATTTTATATTAATTCATGTTAATTTATTAATGTATATATTTTTCACTATGTAGGAGGTCCATTGGAGACATGATTCAAATAAATAAAGCATGGGCAAGTACAAGTAATTTATGTGTACAATAAGACCATGCAATTTGAGGCATGAGGTAGACTACTTGACCCAATAAAGAAGGTGATAAAAGATGGACATGTCTACTACGTTTTAGACTGAAGAACTGTCTAACTAGGGGAACTAAGGGCCCAAATTCGACACTTAAAGCTGGTTGCCCAAAATATGTTTTGGGATAATTAATTGAAGGTCCTTATAGTTGGAAATTAATCAGAATTCAGCCCAACAACTTCTCTGTTGAAACCGTCCACTCTATAGCTATTTTTAACTTGAAATTGAAATTCAAATGGAGAAGACTGGTTATCCTTTGTTCCTTGAAGCATGGCTGGCCACATAAGAGAGTGAAGGAAGGAAATTTAAACCTATTTTTAGTAAACTCAAACCCTTACCTTCACCTATAAATACCTTACCATCTTTCACTTCTCATTCATCTCTCATCACTCAACATTCCTCTCTCACTCACTTTAGTTTTCTCTCAACTCTTTTTCCCCTTTTTCCCTTGCATAGCCGTCCATCCCTTCCCCAATATTTAGCCTCAAAAGCTTTGTCAAAAGAAATCTTTAGCTGGCTACCTTCTAAACCCTTAGCAAAATAAGCTTCAATCAGAACGGAGGAGCGCTCTAGTCAGAATAGATCTGAAAGACTGCTGAACTGAGCAGAGTTGAGCACATCAGTCAAAATAGATCCAAAAGGCTGCTGAACTGAACAGAGTTGAACACATCAGTCAAAATAGTCTGAAAGGCTACCGAACTGAGTTTACTCTTTCCTCTTGTCATTTATTTTAAACATGTTTTCTTTGAGTTTTATGTTTTTGACATCAACTATGAAGTTTTAATTCCTATTTGCTAGGATGATTATATTAATTTAATAAGATTTATTTAATTCATGTTAACATGTTTTGTGCCTCAGTTGATTATGTTTTTAATTAATATCATGATGCATTTCATTAATACATGATTGGGTGCACTTAGATCAGCTGAGCGATCCTAACCAAACGACAGCTAGTAGATGCATAATTGAAAAGTGCAATGCTTAATTTAGGTGATTAAAATCAACTAAGTTAAGGTTCATAATATCTTTAGTTAGCTCTAATATCTTTTCCTTGTGGATTGTCACTTTGCGAAACTTACCTAGTTAGATCATCTTAAAGCTCACACTATCATCGAAATCGGTAGTTATACGATTATTTTGAGTTTAAATTTGTGGCATGTATATAAGGGTCATAGTGTGCACTTTGGCATTTTGAAACCTTTACTACTTCACAAATGTCATATAATCATCTTGTGTATTAGTCATGTTTCATGCTAAATTAAATGATAATATATTCTTATATGTTTGGCATGTGGAATGATATAAAATGAGGTAGAAAAGATAGCTAAATTAATGAAGGGTTGAAATTGAAATATTTGAATGTGATTCTTGGAAGTATGCTTAAAATATATAGTTGGAACTTGATTGTTGTGGTTCATGCTAAAGGCCTATAAGTCATTGATAACTCCAATATAGACTTTTTTAGGAATTTCTAATCTTTAATTCATGCAAATCCCAAGTGTTTTTCATCAGATTTTGTAATTTTGTTACAGAATATCTAACTTGGATAAATTTTAGGGCACATCTTTATTTTTAACTATTTTGATGCTAAACTTACACAATTTAGCCAATTTTAAACCATTTGGAGCAATGAAAGAAAAATCAATCTCGAAGTCACTCTAGAAAGCTCAAATTGTTGTAGCATGATCCATACAGAAAATGGTTGATTAAAAAACAACCATAGACACCCCCAAAAATAATATTGTTGGACCCTAAACATTCATTTGACCCAATTCTTAACTAGGTTAATAGAACTTAACAGCCTGATGAAAAGGAAGAGGCCCAAAGCACCTATTGAAGGAGGAATGAGCCACAAGACCAAGAAAGGCCCAAACCTAGTTACATTTGAAATTAGACTAGATCGATTAGTTAGATCAAGAACCAATTTGCATATTGATCTAAACGAGAGAAAGAATCAATTGAATCACAAACTGGTAAGAATTGCAACTCGCGAATCGAGGAACAAATGAAGTGATAAAAAACTGATTGAGTTGATATTTAAAATATTCAGGCCAAATATCCAAACATAAAAAAAACACTCTTTTTTTTGGCCCAAATCATTTAAAAGCTAGCCCAAACTCTTTAAAATTTATAAAATCAACCCAAAAATCTATGTAACCTCTCAAACTCGGCCTAGACGTTATGGATGGATTGAGAAGGCTACATTAGCCACCGAAATGGCTAAGCTAACTTACATTACTTTTTAAGACTTTAAATAAACTCATTTTAGAGAAAATCGTAGTTGTATTTTGAGTTAGCTTAAAAGCATTCATTCATTAGGTCGTATATGCTTAGAATTCATTTTACTGTTGACAATGTTGTTTTAGAAAAGCCGTTTACTTGTCGCTCTTCTTAAAAAAAAACTCGATGTTAAACTAATGCAATGAAAAAAAACCATTTTTCAAGTCATTTTGGAAACTTAGTTGCCTTATCGATTTGTTTTTCAAAAATAGTTCCTTTGCAATGTAATGAAAACTAGGGAATAGTATCAAATTTTACTTAAGCCCGATATAATGCATTATCCGATTATTATGCTTGAGTAATTCATGCATGCAAAAATCCCAAAAGAAAAGTTACTAAGCCACAGACCAGAAATAGTTAAAAATTACAAGCCAAAACCAAATAGACTTAATAACACTTAATTGTAAAATAATAATCTGAGGTCCAAGGTGATTCTCCGAATGCCAAGTTCGGTCATAATTTTGAGGTTTACCTGAAAAGTTAAACACTATTGGTGGTGAGCTTACGAAAAACTCAGTGTGAGTCAAATAATTATTTAAATGGGCAAAAACATCAAATACAGTGAAAATATTAGGTTAACAGAAGAAAACAAAACCATCATAGGAATTTCATGTCATTACATAACCATTATCAAATTGATGTCAAACGGTGTATGAGCATAGGTTATCATTCATTCGAGTAACAATCATTAATTTTGATACCATTCAATACAACAAAATACAATGTGTAGCATAAATCAATAACATTCGAATATGTCGTGCACATGATGCAATGCAAAAAGGTTCCTACCCATACCATCCGCTACATACCGCGAGTTCCCTAGAACTCGTCTGCCAAACTCCAAAACATTATGAACATAGCTCGATGTGGTAAAACCACCGAATAATCAATAATGCAGAAAATCTGTCGGATATCAAATAGTGCGATACAATTGCCAATAACATATATTATGCGATAAAATCGCCAATCCCCTTGGTACTCCAGGTGCAGTGCACTGACTACAAATAATGCGGACTTAATATGCTGTCGGTACTCCACGAAACTCCTCCGTTTACCACAAAATCTCAACCCAATGCATATGCAATATGTCAAACAATCTCATACATAATCATATCTTAATACTTTTCACGTTCATTTGACATGCTCAGCATGTCCTCAATAATCACATACTTTCAGTAAATGGAAACAGTGTTCCAATCTTTCAAATTACCATTTTGTTGGTATCAATCAATATCGTTCAATTTCACATACTTTACGAATTTTCATTGTGCATAAATAGCACCCTTTTCAATACACAATATAAAAAATATCTCATGCGTTTAAATCATACATAAGCTTAATATCTCAACACATTATATCATTCAGTCAAACATTCTCATATCTCATAACTCAAATATACAATTACAAACTCTATCAAACATCCATACTATCAAACTAGCAATTTTGCCAACATGTCAATCTTTTAAGGCTCGAAACATACCTGGTTCGGCTACTCACAAAATCAATAATTTGGCTATTAAGACAATCCAATCAACAAGCTAATTTATCATATATAATATGATATTTAACATTTTCAAACAATTTTATGAGTCTAGGATCCACACCTTATTTTTCGGTTCCTTGCAGCACACTAGCAAATCTTCCAATTTTCCTTAATAATTCCTTAAATGAATCTAAACCAAAATTTAGTATAAATTCAATCAATTTAACATTAAAACAGCCCCCAAACACCCACTTATGAGTTCAAACCAATCGTTGAAATGATAACTATCTTATGAATCCAAACTAGTTAGATTCCTTACACTGTATTGATGCAAACCGTACGTACAATCGTTCTTCGCCTTTACGGATGGTTTGGGGCGTTCAGGTCAGCACCTAATTCAATAATATACTAGAAAATCAGTAGCTAATTAACGACTAAATTCATTCATTTAATCAAATCATAACCTTTACCCAACAATTATGTCGAAATAACAAACTAGTTACCCTTAATTGCACTTACGCTTCACGATTTGTGGGATCCGAATGGCTAATCAATCAAGAACATTTTTCCCTAATTAAAATGGGTTTAAAAGATGATTAGGAGGGTTCAAGAACTCAAATTAATGATGAAAAAATATAGGCAAGAATCAAGAAACAAAACAACCCCCTTTCTTGCACATAGGCGCACGCACCACCACCCATGGTGACCAAAATTGGGGCTAAATTTTAAAACGGTTTGAGATCTCATTAAATTCTGGAAAAATTCCTTTGAAATCATTTAAAATCCCCAAAATTCGAGATCTAGAAATTTAGGTTTTGAATGGATAAGATTAATTAAGAAATTGAAGAAAGAAGAGACCTTACCCAAGCTAGTTGAGAGAAATGACAATGGGACTTTCTTGGCAATGTTCGAGATCAATCTTGGAGTTCAAGATTTTAGATTTGGTGCTGATTTTAATGAGGAAAAATGACAGCAATATGGTGGAGAATATGTTAACAAATCTTGTGGAAAAAAGAAAAAGAAGAAAGAGATGGTAAAACTAGGTGTAGGCGACAACAACAATGGGAGAAAGAAAGAAAATTGAAGAGAAAAAATGAGAGGAAGAGAGTGAACGGCTTGGGTAGGTAAAAGTTGAATTAAAGGCTGAAAAATACAATAAAAAGTTATATTTATTCTTAGGGTTCAAGGGTATGGATGGCACACACATTAAAAAACAAGAGATTTTGCAAAATTTAATTATTTCACAAGGGAAGGAATTCAAACTTGAAATCTCATTTAATTTCCATGCTTTCTCATATTTCTTCTAACCATTAGGCTTTTTCCTCATTCTTGAAATGATTTTACCATATTTATTTTAAAAATAAGGCATGTCGTATACTAGGGTTGGCAAAATTTGCAAAATAATTAAAATGGTGAGAGAGAAAGGATTTGAACTTGGGTTTCAAGGAACATTTCACTAACACCTAACCAACAAACCAATACCTCATTTATTTTTTAAAAATGTATAGATAAATTTCAAAAATTAAGGCATGACCACACTCTCTCGATTCACAAACTCGATTCTAATAACCCCTAAGTTTTGGGATGTTACAATATAAAATAATAAAATAAATGAAAAAAAAAGTAAGAAAATAAAATAAAGGCAGAGGGTCGAGTAATATCTCTTTCTTTGCCAAAGGCAAAGTCGCTTCTGCTTCTGCCTTTGCCTCTACCCTGCTTTGCTTGTTATTTTGTTTTTATTCTCTCAACTAAATTAAAAGATAATTTAGACGAGTGTAAGAAAGAGAGATGGAAAAGTGATTTGCGTATGGCCCAAAAAGATATGGAGACAAATTTTTAAATTGAAAATAGATTTGGTTTACATTGGGATATAGGAGGGAGACATCAATAAGATTTTCTTTTTTTGGAAATATAATATAGACATTACACAAAGAAGTATTGGTAACTTGAGAAAGATTATATATAAAATTAGGGTTAGTATTTGGTATATTGGTAGTATATTTTTTATTTTATAAGTATCTTTAAAAATATTATGTATCTTTATTTTTAATATTATATTATAGAAACTTGTCAACTTCTTAACTTTATTTGTAGAGTCAAAAACTTTCTTGGCAATGTACCAAATGTTTTCTTATAAAATTATAAGATAATTATTTGGTACATTGGTTGTAAAAATTTTAACTCCACAAGATGAGATTTTTCCATGTGTCCTTAAATTGTAATTAAAAAAAGTGACAAAATCTTAACCCTACTTATGGAGATAAAGATTTCCACTACTTGTTTACCAAATAATTGCCCTTAAATTATAATTTATTCAGTTTTCATTTGCATTACCTGTTTAAATTATATGAAAAAAATCAAATACAAGATTTTCTTACTTTGAATTGAATATCCATCCACTTAAAAATAATATTTTATTATATATGGTTGAATCGATTTTAAACTAGTTATATTTGTTGAATTGGGAATCATTGGTTGATCAATGGTCCGATTCTAAAAATTGTCAATTAACAATTATTTTTAGCCATAATATCTTTATGGGGAAGGAATAGGAATCCACTTATACTAATGTAAAACTTAATTAGTTTTATATATTTTATAGCTTTTTATGATTAATATTTTAATGATCCAAGTATTGAATTTATCAATATAATTGTACTTGTCTACATGCAGATTTTCAAACCTATTCAATATCTCTAATAAATTGATAAAAAACTTAAAAAATAAATTTATACCAAATTTGACATTCATGATCTACATTAATAGATTATTAAATATTGTTAAAATATTAAAATATTAATTATATTTTTTTCATGCTTGAAGCCATTGCATCTTCAATGTTTGTTTTACAATCCATAAAGACTAATCCTTTTGATATTCATGCTTGCTCCTTTCTAGAATGTTGTCTCTAGGGTTCGAACTTTAATTCTTTCACTGGAAATGCAATCACTACTATACATAATATTTATATTAATATATATTAAAATGATCAAATCGTCAAACAGATAAATTTTAAATTAAAATTGAATTAGTATAATAAATTATAGGAAGGCATGACTTAAACACCAAAATTACATGAATATAACATAAATAAAGTCTACATGAAAAGAATTACTAAGTAAAGCATAACAAAAGTTCATAATAATTTAGTCGCATTAAAACATAATGTGAAATACAATACAAACATCTTTAAATCGAGTCATTATAATAGAGTGTCCAAAAGAAAATTTATTCTTAATAAATTATTATGAAAAATATAATCCAACACAAAAATACATCAACATGTCACTTTTACAAACACGCAAAAATACCTGTAAAATGATTATTAACATGTAAATGCATATAGAAATTTATAATACTATAAGTACCAAAACATAATACCAACATGAACACCACCAACACACAAATGTACAAAATCGACAAAAATAATTGATTAACATGTAAAACTTATATAAACGATCATCTTTGAAATATAAAAAATAAACCAAATAAGTATTACTTCATTTTAATTCCAACAAATTGGAAAAGAAAAACATTCGGAATATCTAATTTGTCTTTGCCATCACTACCTCTTTTACAACCCTTTCAGGACAGTTGATTTGGCCAACTTCAATGTTGAGTTGGGATAGCCTTTATTATATTACATAGAGAGAGACCACGATTTATTTATGCCCAAATCTTAGACACTGCAATAAGCTTTAAGAGTAGATTTAGTAGCACCTTGAACAGCTTGGGGGGAGTAAATTTTCAAAAATTCTTCCAGATCAAAGGGTTTGAAGAGCATCGGATTTTTGTCATCAACAAGCTCTTTGGGAACCTTTACTAGGTACCCTCCTCTCGGCCTTGCAAACAATCCGATGCTATACCTGGTCTCGTTTCCCTTCATCATCAAGCGGTGATAAGCAGAAGGCAATCGACCATTCAACCATACCTGCAACAGTACAAAATTTACTTTCTATCTACCTTGAGCTTTTGTTTAAGTCAAGCTATTTATATACAAGTGACTTACGCTGAAGGATTCTCCAAGCATGACTACGAAAGAATTGGGTGAAGGATTTATATTTATCCATTCGCCATTTTTGTTTAGGATCTCCAATCCTTGAACCTCATTTAATTGATACAAAAGAGTCATTGTAGTATGATCACAGTGCGCAGGTAACCCAAGGGTTGGCTCGCTGATGTTTGTCCTTCCGTATTTCATTGCCCTCAGGTGATTATTTGTTGAGTCCACAAGTTCATCCATGTATTTCTCAAGGCCAAAACTCTCCAAAATCATCCTCAAAATTGTCTTCTCTAATCCTGATGCTAGCTGAGTGAAAGACGCCAGAGTTTTACTGCCAAAAACAGAGCAGATAAAAAAAAAAAAAAAAAGTGTAGTAGTTTTGCTAAAGGGGTTTTTGCAAGTGAATCGAAGTACCTGAAGCTTATGTTTCCTTGAGGCCACAAAGTGGTTGTGAGGCATTGTTCAATGTTTTCAACAATATGTGCATCATCAGTGGACATGCTCTCATACAATCTTGATGGAGGCCAAGAATAGGCACGAAAGGGTTTATCGGAAACACAAAGCTGTTTTGTTTGTGAAGGCAAGTCAAATAGCTGTTCCAAGGCCTCTAAAACTGGCTGCCGAAGTTCCAGGATTTGGTCAAACGAGGCCTCAAAACAGCTGTACTCCTCCAATGCTTCCCGGACTTGGAACTTCAACAAATCCCATTCAGGGCTGCTCGGTCTCAGGTTCTGGTTTGAGAAATCTATGACCGGCACCTTAGCCCCAGTTCTTGAGCTCATATCTGTCTTCTTCTTTTTTCTGACGTAAACAAAATAATAATGGAAATGTCGGAAACTGTGTGTGCTTTGATTATCTGTATTTCATATCACATGAGTGGTTCCTTTATTATTACCCACTTGCAAATCAAAATGAATGGTTAAAAGAATTATTATAATTTTTGTCTTTCTATAGAGCAGCGGTGCTAGGCAGGAACCGTGCCTTGAATTGCTACAATAGCAATTTTCTATTCAGAAGTTATAGTCTAATATTATAATAAAATTGTAATTTCATCGTTAAAAATAATTCAGAAATTTAAAAGTTTACTATTATGTAAATAATTTATAGTTGAATATCGCATCTATAGTTGATTTAAAATCTTTGATTAAGTTAACTGTAACAAATTAATTGACCGGACATCCAATTAGGAAATAACTTTTAAAAGTTATATAAAATAAAATATATTAGTGTGACAGTAAAATTTGTAAATTTTATTTTATTTAATTTTATATAAAATTTTAATAAATATATATTTTCACAAAATCCTTTTAATCTGATTTGTGATAATCTAATATAAATATAAATATAAATATTTATTTTTTTGTCTGTAACTAGAAATCGGTCGTATATGGTCATTTATCACAATCAAATAATTTTGTTTGGATTCATGTGAAATTTTCTCATCCTGTCATCTTCACCTGATACGATGATGATAGTGATATTAATAAAAATTTGCTTCTAGGGACCATTAAGGTTATTCTGTATTTGCTTCTGCTATTCAGTTTATTTACTTGTATGATGTTGACGATTTCATATTTTATTAATGTGAATCAAGAAGGATGAAATAAGAAATAAATCAATAAAAGAAAATAAACAAAATTTAGAGGTTGATAAATTAATTTTTATCTCTAAATATTAAAAATCATCTTAAAAATTTAAAGGTTACTTAAATGGTTCCCAATCATTACTCTAAAATTGTGTCCTTAAAAAATTGAAGATAATTATTCTCAATTGTTCCGTTTGGCGAATTTTGTCTGACGAATATTACTCAAAATTCATTAAAAAAATTAAAATATTTGCAGCGATCTTCATCTCATAACCAGCATTTCATATAGAAAACTATCATCCCAATAATAAGGTAATCAGAATTATTGAATTTTCATATTAAAACAATACTATGATACAAATTTTTGGATAACCATACTCAAAAAGTTAACTATTGAGGTTAGAGAGCAACCTCAACGCCCACATGGATTGGCTTTGCGCTAGCTTAATCTAACCCTAGGTGAACACTACAATATCATAATCATAACCCGCACCAGATGATTGCAACTAAGAGACATGATGACTGTTGAGATATTTTCTATATTTGGTAAATAAAGCATCCCTAAAAGTTAGGGATTACCAAATATGATTGAGGATTTTTCTCGTATTTAGTTTTGCTATTTTCAACTTTAAGCTTACTAATTTTAGCTATTACAAAGCTTATAAAAGACTAGAACCATTGAACTTATTTGTCAATTCAATGAAAACCATCTTCTCTAATTTGAGTTAAAAGCTCATTTTTCTCTCTTTCTCTACTTGTAAGTGCAACAGTGGTATCAAAGCTAGATTTGTTCTTGTTAGCCTAGAAAATGTTTCACCTATGGCCTTAGAAAGCAGTTTTGTTCAAGCAATCATTCCCCGTTTTGATGGCCACTGTGACCATTGAAGTATGCTGATGGAGAATTTCTTATAATCAAAAGAGTATTTCCCAATTGTTGAGGCAAGTATCAAACAGTTTGCGGAAGGATAAACTTTGATGAATGCCCAAAAAGTAGAGTTCGACACGAGAAAGCTGAAAGATTTGAAGGTGATAAATTATCTTTTTCAGGCTATTGATTGTCCCATCTTGGAAACTATTCTTTGCAAAGAAACTTCCAAGGATATATGGGATTCCATGAAGAAAAAGTATCAATGCTCTATAGGGTGAAGAGATCAAAGCTTCAAGCCTTGAGGAGGACTTCGAGACTTTACAGATGACGGGGGAATCTGTCACTTGCTATTGTGCTAGAACCATGGAGATTTGTAACAGTATGTGGTTCTATGGTGAGAAGATGGAGGATGTCATCATAGTGGAGAAGATTTTGCGCTTCATGAAACCGAAGTTTGATTATGTCATTTGCTCTATTGAAGAGTTAGAAGATATAAATGAATTGTCTCTTTATGATTTGCAAAGCTTTTTGTTGGTGCATGAGCAGAAGATGAATTGTATTTCAACCTCCGAGGAATAAGATTTGAAGGCTTCTACTTTTATTTCGTCTTCCAATTTTAGAGGAAGGGGTAAAGGTAGTGGTATTAGGTAGAGGAATAAGGCGAGAATTACAGAATCAATGATGACCAAAGTAAAGGTAAAGTATGAAATTTTGACAAATCCAAGATAAAATGCTTTAGATTTCAAAAGTTTGATTATTATCATTTTGAATGTTATGCTAGGTTACTGAGTGACAAGGATGAACAATCACATTTATTTGAGAAGAAGGAATAAGAAACCTTGTTAATTGTGGTTCAAGTTGAAAAGGAACTTGAGCCATATGTTTCGTATGTATAGGCTACAATATCCACATGTGTGGAAGTAAATAATGTTTTTCGTATTTAAATGATTATTTTCGTTCCACCGTAAGCTTTGGTGATTGTTCTACTATGGATGTCATGGGAAAAGGTAACATGAGTATTAGAACCAATAATGGTTTTGTGGAAACCATATTTAATGTGTTATATGCTCTTACTTTAAAAAACAAATTATTGAGTGTTGGTCAACTATTGGAAAAGGGATATTTTGTCACTTTTAAGAATGATGCTAGTGAGATTTTTGATCTATCTGGAAGAGTTGTTGCTATTGTGGAAATGAGTTAGAACAAGTTGTTTCCATTGAATACTGAGGCTATTCAATCTTGTTTGATGGCAAAAGTTAAAGATCTTTCATGGTTGTGACATTTTGACTATGGTCATTTCAACTTTGTTGGTTTGAAGATACTTGAAAAGAAAAATATGGTGACTGGTCTCCTCCAATTATCTCTCCCTCCCTAGTTTGTGAAGAATGTGTTGTTGGCAAACAACACCGATCTCAATTTTCCAAAGGCAAGTCATGGAGAGCAAAAGAGGTATTGTAGTTAGTGTATTCAGTCATTTGTGGGCTAATAAATCCAATTTCCAATGGAGGTAAAAGGTATTTTATTACCTTTATTGATGATTATTCTCGTAAATTTTGGGTTTACCTTTTACAAGAAAAAATAGAGGCTTTTAATGAATTTAAAAGCTTCAAGGCTCGTATAGAAAATAAGAATGGAAAAATCATTTAGGTTCTCTGAACTGATTGTGGTGGTGAATATTGCTCTAAGGTATTTGAAATTTTTTTGATGTTCATGGCATCTAATGAGAGCTCACAACTGCTTATACACCACAATAAAATGATGTATCGGAGAGGAAAAATAGAACCATTCTCAATATCGTTCGAAACTTACTAGCAAGAGGGAGAATTCCAAAAGTGTTTTGGACAAAAGTTGTAAGTTAAAGCATCAACATTTTGAATAGGATTCCTACTCATGCTCTTCGAGATGTGACTCTAGAGGAGGCTTAGACTGGAATGAGACCAGTGGTAGATCACTTCAAAATTTTTGGGTTCATTGCCTATGCACATGTCTCAGAGGAGAAAATGAAGAAGTTTGATGATAGATGTGAGAAGTGCGTCTTTCTTGGTATTAGTGAAACATTAAAGGGATACAAATTGTTCAAACCTATGACAAAGGAGGTCGTGATTAGCCAAGATATTGTGTTTGATGAAGAGAAAACATGGTATTGGGATGAAGTACAACCTATTCAAGTCCTTTGAGATAATGAAGTTAAAGAAATGTGATAACTCTAAAAAATATAGAGTTATCTTAAGCTTTTATAACTACAATTCTTGTTAATTCCAGGTGATTTCTTATTAATTTCAAAATTTTCTTAAAAATATTAATTAATTTTTTTATTTAGACTCTTGGAATTTAAATTATTTTATTATGTTAAATTTCACAAAATAAATATTTGTTAAATATTTAGTGAGCTTAGTGATTGAAATTATGCAAGTTTAGGATGACTTCAGAATCAATTGGGCCAAAAAGATGATAAACATGACCGACCAAGTGGAGTTGAAATTTAATTAATCCATGCATGAAAGATGAGCATATTTCATGTCCAAAACAGCAAGGAAAAGTTTCCCAACAAGTCCAAATAAATTCAACCCAAATTTATAGTTAAAAAGCCATCGGTGAAAAAATGCAGTCTTGGAGCTTGTCCGTTGAGGCACTGATGGTGTGGCGAGTTGAATCCCAACATGTAAGCTGCTAGATTAACATGAAGGAATGTCTAACATGATGAATTGGGGCTCTACAAAACATGGAGATGAAATGCATAAATTATCAATGAAAACCAGAACACTAAGTACAGGAAAAAAGGGTCAAAATATTCACTCGAAGGGAGGAGCTTCACACGCAAATGGAGGTCAAAATTTGCACCTAGATTAGCCCATTTTCCTTAAATCCAAATCAGTCATTTAATACTAATTTTAATAATTGCAAAAAACCCTTAACTTCCCAAAAATCCTGTTCAAACCCATCCACTATTTAAGTTTGTTATTTTTAGCAACAAAACAAACAAACCTCTCTTCCACCTTTCAAGTGGCCGACCATATGAGGGAGTAAAAGGGGGATTTTAAATGCTATTTTTAGTAGCTTAAAGCTACCTCCTTTAGTATAAATAGGCCCTTTCACCCATTCATTTGGGGCAGCCAATTCACTCACATTCTCTCATTCTCTTTTTAAGAGATTTTGTTTCTTTATTTTTTTCAAGAGAAATAATCTTCTTGAGTGTGGGTAATTGAAGCAGTAAGCTTTCTTCAAGATAGTTTGTAGCGTCTCAAGGAGGAAAAGCTGTGTGCACCACCGCGACATCCACCGTGAAACAACTCTGTTTCTTTTTACTATTTTAAATTCTTCTTGTGTTCTTGTTGATTGAAAATATGATTACTTTGTGTTTTTGTGTTTTCTTATCAATTACCATGTTTTAATCTTGTTATGCTAGAATTATTATGAAACATTTGTTTATGCTCAATAAAGTTCGAAAAAATTATTATGCATTTGGTTCTGCTCACTTAGTCAGGTAAAATCATGTTTGCTTATTAATTCTACGTGAGTTTAATAAGTAATTAAGTTAGTTAATTTATCTCAGAAGATGGTTGCTAACTAAAAAAAAGGATTAATTAATGGTAACTATTGCCTTACATAACCTTAGGAATGCATGATTAAATTATTTTAGTATAGACCTAATTTTGCTACTTCACATAGTTTTTATAGTTGCATTTGACATAGGGATATAAGATGGGCCTACAAGACTGAACGTAGTGACTTCAGGAGAAGCATGCTAGTGATTATATTGTTTTATATTAGATTTATATTGTTGCATCTTTCATTTTGTAGTAACGATACCCGGAAGGGTAAGTTAAAATTATGGTTAATAAATTTACAATAGATTAAGAACTCTGGAATTTTTCATAATGAGCGGTGCTGAATCTTTGTCCGACGATCAGATTGGCAAGGGAGAAGACTCCATTGCTGATCGTAATACCAAAAAAGTTTGGTGGAAGTGATGACTTTTTGGCAAATATGATGGTTGACTCGTCCTCGGTAAGTGGAGTTTCATGAAAAGATAAACTCTTGGGAGGATCAGTTTCTAACTCTTTTGATGGTGCCGCTATTCTTAACCATGGGAATGGACCAAAAAAGTTCCTGTCATTGACTTCTCGAATCGCATTACCAAAATCTTGATCAAGGGAATGGAGCTCACCGTGGTGGTCAAGTTGTTGGGCGCAATATAGGTTATGGGGCTTTGTATAATCGTATCACTAGTCTCTGGAAGCCTACACAATCCTTTTGCCTAAGGATGTTACAAATGGATATTATCTTGTTCATTTCCAGAGCAGGGTCGATTATGATGCGGGGCTGACATAAGGTCCCCTGATAGTGTTTGGACACTATCCTACAGTCTAACCGTAGACAGTGGATTTTGGCTCGTCAAGACCATTCCCCTGTGATGTGTTGGCGTAGATCCACTTTCCGGTTCTGCCGGGATTCCTATACCAAAAAAAGATCTTAGAGGAGATTGGAAGTTTGGTTGAATGAGTGATTAAACTTGATATTAAAACAGAAAATCGGGAAAGGGGACAATTCACCCGAATGGCTGATTTTGTCGATTTAGAAAAATTGTTTACCTTTCAAGTGCTTGTCAATGGTCAACTCCAATGTGTGGAATTTGAGGCATTACCTGAGGTATGTTTATCGTGTGGTAAATATAGACACCTTAAGAATTTATGTCTTTCTTCTTTGACAGATCGGAGTGGTCACGGTGGTGAAGAAACTCCCAAGAGTTTTTTGAGTAGTGAAATAGCTCCGGCGAAGAAGAGGGATGCTCTGCCGACGATGGGAGAAGCCTTTGGCCCATGGGTGGTGGTTGAGCGTAAATCTCGGAGCAAATAGGAAGAGATTTGTGGACAAAAAACAAAAATTTTATAAGGGAATCCGGTGGGTTCCCGATTTGAAAAACTATCTTCCATGGATTCTGAATCTCTAACACTGGATTTGGAGATGTCTTCTAAGGTTCTTGGAACGGCTAGGTTTATTCAAGGAGATTTCATCAAAAACTTGAAAGGCAAGGAAATAGAGAAAGGGTCTGGATTGGTGGTTGTGGTTAATATGGGTGAAGGTCTGTCGGGCCGTGTTGATGATTGTGGGCCAAGCATAGAATATGGGTCTTTTGGGGATAATAATGCGGGATAGGAGTTGGGATTAAAAGCCCATGTCTCGCTGCGTGTCAGTGATATGACTTCCGAAAATTCTGGGCCACATTTGGCTTTGGGCATTTCGTAAATGTGTAATGAGTCTTCGTTGGAACGTCTTGGATCACAACGGGTTGCAGGCTAGATTTCAAATTCTTATAATTTGGGCTTGTGCAACGGGTATTAAGAATAAAGACCCAACAATTCCTATTTACTTTTCAAATGATAAGGCTACCTCTTTACATTTGAATCCTACTTTCGAAAAGCAACTTGAGGCTAAAGTGGGTCTAATTTCTAATGCTCCTTACCCTAAAAAGCATACTTTTGTTACTTTCCAAGAGAAGTTGGATAATAATTCCAAACCAAAGGTGCGTGCAAACCCTTCAAATAATCCTAAAGCGCATGGTGCTGAGAGCAGAAAAGGAAATGGACATAGTGGGAAATCTTTATTTAAGTCTATTCGTGGGCGTATGGGGGAAATTCAAACCTGCCAGTAGTTCATGAGTCTCCCTCCCAGAAGCTATGAGCTTTATGGTAGAGCTCATTAGTGTGCAAGCTAGAATTTTTACAAATAAACTAGACATCAAATCTGGCAGTGTCTAAGCTACTACTATCCTTTACGAGGTTAGTCTTTTTCTCATATTTATTTTATTTATGAATTTTACTATCTTTTCTTTAAATTGTCAAGGATGTGCGAGTTCTAATTTGTTAGAGTCTTCTGGGAATATAATTGGAAGCATAGACCAGATTTGATCAGTCTTTTAGAAACTAGGGTCAGTGGTGAGAAAGCGGATTTGGTTATTGCTAAGCTCGATTTTCACAATTCTCATCGTGTGGAAGCAGCCAGCTTTTTAGGAGGTATCTGGATTGGGTGGAAGGAATCGATTAGTGTGGAGGTGCTCTAAAGTGATCCCTAATTTGTCTTAGCCAAAGTTACTGATAGCTCCTTACGACAACCTTCTTTGGTTTCCTTTGTGTATGGTAGTCCTAATAGTTAGAAAAGGAAACCTCTATGGGAGGTTTTGCAAAGTTCTATTCCGTTGGATAGGTCCTTGTGGGTGGCGATTGGTGAGTTTGATGTCATAATTTCCTTTAGTGAGAAAAAAGGAGGACGAGTTTTAGGGAAAATGTGTC
Organism: Gossypium raimondii; assembly: GCF_025698545.1. Classification (NCBI taxonomy): domain Eukaryota; kingdom Viridiplantae; phylum Streptophyta; class Magnoliopsida; order Malvales; family Malvaceae; genus Gossypium; species Gossypium raimondii. Next base: position 14,738,183 of record NC_068575.1, read on the forward strand.
ATATCTTTGATAATTTTATAGATTTCGCCCAACTTCTAGATTTAGGTTTCCGGAGGTCACAGTTCACTTGGCAAAGAGGGGGAATTATTGAGCACTTGGACAGGGCTATTTGTAATACTGCTTGGAACATAAATTTTCCGAATTCAATTGTGTCCCATTTATCTCGGCTCAAATCTGACTACAGGCCTCTAAAATTATCTATTTTTTATGAGGTTCATTCTTTAAAAGGGAGTCCGTTCAGATTTTTGGCCGGTTCGTTTAAACATCCATCCTTTTCAGACTTTGTTAAAGAGAATTGGAGGATGTCTGCGAGCATGTCATCCCTACATGCTTAGTTCACTAATCGAGTTAAGATTTGGAACAAAGAGGTTTATGGTCATATTTTTACTCGTAAAACACTCCTGTCTCGTAAACTGGAACATATTGAGATTGAACGTGATAGAACTAACTTGGAGTTTCTTAAGCAAGTTGAGATGGATGTGAGAGAGGAATCGGAAAATTTGCTTCATCATAAAGAGATTCTTTGGCGACAAAAAGCATGTAGTGATTGGTTGGTTTTGGGGATCGCAACACAAAATTCTTTCACTCACGCACGTTGAGAAGACGTAAACAGAACAAAATTACTGCTTTGAAAAATGGCTTGGGAAAGTGGATTATGGATGATGATCAACTGAAGCTTGAAGCAGTTAATTTTTACTCTAATCTGTATGGCAAACATCCTGAGCTAAGGAGAGATTTCCCATCTGTTGCTTTCCCGTGCCCTAAAGATAAGGATTTTAATATTCTTAACAAACTAGTGTCGGCTGAGGAAATTAAAGCCACTCTTTTTTATATTGCACCTTTGAAAGCTCCAGGGAGTGATGGTTTTCATGCCTTGTTTTATCAAAGTCAATGGGATCATGTTGGTACCTCGGTCTGTACGTGGGTTAAGGAGGTCTTTAAAGGGAAAAGCATTGATTTAAAGTTAAATAATTCTCTCATTGTGCTTATCCCTAAAACTCAGAATCCTATGGATTTCTCTCAGTTCTGGCCAATCAGCTTATGTTTTGTTCTTTATAAGTTGGTCATGAAGATCATTTCCAATTGATTTAAAGTGATTTTTTTGAGGCTCTTAACTTCCAAGCAAGTTGGTTTTGTTGCAGGATGGAATATCAATGATAACATTATCATTACTCAAGAGGTTATTCATTCCATGAGAGGTACGTAGAAAAACAGGAAATGGATGGCCATCAAAATTGACCTGGAGAAGGCCTTTGATCGAGTACGGTGGGATTTCATTGAGGCGTAGCTCCAAACTGCAGGTATTCCTTTTTTTTATGAAATGTTATTATGTTTGCAATTTCTAGCTCTACTATGCGGGCCTTATTGAATGGTGTCCCAACCTAGAAATTTCGACCAGCTAGAGGCGTTCGTCAGGGATGTCCTTTATCTCCTTATCTGTTTATTCTTTGCATAGAGTGGTTAAGTCACAGTATCCGTAATGCTATTGATGTGGGCAATTGGTCTCCTATTTGGTTGTCCTATGGTGGGCCACTGTTATCTCATATTTTCTTTACCGATGACTTAATACTCTTTGGTTATGCTGATGAGAATCAAGCTCGAGTCATTAAAAGTATTTTAGACGAGTTTTGTGACTATTCGATACATCAGATTAATTCATGAAAGACTAATATTTTTCTCAAAAGGTGTGGACGATAACTTGGGGGAGCGTAAAAGTGATTTCTTTGGTTTTCAAAAAAGTTACTAATTTGGGATATTACCTTGGAGTTCCACTATTTCATGACAAAGTCACCAATAGGTGGAAAGGGTGCGTAATAAATTGTCTAGCTGGGATGCCAGTCAGCTTTCCTTAGCTGGAAGGGTTACTTTGGTGCAATCTGTTCTTCTCTCGATTCCAAGTTATTTCATGTAGACAATGATGGTTCCCAAAGGTGTCTGTGATGAGATCGAGCACGTAGTTCAGAAATTCGTCTGGGGAGTTCATAATGGCAGCTCAAAGACAGCCTTGGTTAGTTGGCGTTCGGTGTACCAACCTAAGTCTCACGGTGGTCTTGGTCTTAGATAGTTGAAAGACCACAATATCTCTTTCATGTTAAAGGTTGGTTTTAACATCATTTCTAATACTAATGCCCTCTGGATTCAGGTGCTTAGGTCAAAACATAGAGTCGCTGGAGGTTTACCAGATGACTTGTCAAGGAGTCGGTGTTTCTTTTTATGGAGATCCATTTCTAAGGTATGAACCCTCAATCGTGAGAACTTAAACTGGTCAGTTGGAGACGGAAATAGCATCAAGTGCTGGCAAGACCCTTGGATTTCCAATTGTGGTCCTTTATTTAAGTTTATCCCCTATTCTGCTATCCCTTTTCTAGATTATTCTCTCAATAGTATGGTTGCATGTGATGGCTCTTGGAAGTGTGATCTTTTCAGGCCTTGGGTTCCTAAGGAGATTATCAACAAAATAATAGGTGTACCACCACCTCATCCTTCGCTAGGTCCTGATCGAATTATTTGTGGAACTACCTCGACTAGGTCTTTCTCTCTCAAATGCGCTTATGAGAAGGTTCATGAAGGTAGTTTCAACTTAAAAGAGCGGCTCTGGGAAATACCATGGAAGTTTCACGGCCCTCATCAAATTCATTTTTTCATCTGGTTGGCTCTAAAACAACGTCCCTTAACAAATGCTGAGAGGGTAAGATGCAGCTTTGGGAGTAGCAGTGCTTGTAGCCTTTGTGGACATGGTTATGAAGATGTTTTGCATATACTCAGAGATTGTAATGCTGCCAGAGGCATTTGGGACAAGCTTATTCCACAGCAAGATCTTTCTGTTTTCTATTCTGGATCTTTTCTCGACTAGATGAGGAACAATTTTTAGAGCCATTTTTCATCTTGGGGTGGAATCGATTGGCCATGTCTCTTTGGGATTATCGTGTGGTGTATCTAGAAGAATAAAAACCTATTCATTTTCCAAGGTATTACATGGAGTGTTGACGAGATTATTAAAATCTCATATAGTTGGGCAAGACAATATTCCTCTATTTCAAGGATTTCATCTTATAAAGCATGAAGTCATCTTCATAATTTGCCTTTACCTAATAGCTAGGTGAGTTTGAGCGCAGATGGTTCAATGAGGTTTGATGAAGGTTTCGCTGCAGATGGTGGCTGTGTGAGAGACGATAATGGTGAGTGGATCATTGGGTTCACCAAATATTTGGGCAATTGCACCGTTTTGGAGGTAGAGCTTTTGGGAATACTAAATGGGCTGAACCTTATTCTGGATAGGCGTTTCGAGATAATCCTAATCCAAATTGATAGTATTGAAGCTATTAATGTAATCTTGGAAGATTCTTTGGGGAACTCTAACTCTGCCTTAGTTAGGAAAATTCATCTTATCTTGAGAAAGATAGAGCAGTGGAAAATTCAGTATATTCCCAGAGAGGAAAACTTAATTACTGATAGTCTGGCTAAGTGAGTTCATACTAGAAGCCCAGGTTTAAGATTGTTTGAAGATCCTCCTTTGAGTGTTGAAGTCTTTCTACTTTGTATCTTTATTCTATCACCAAAAAAAAAAATTATGGTTAGTGATTCACCAATTATGCAAAGAATTTATTTCATAATAACATTTATCTAGATAAAATTAATCATAGACTGAAGTGGATTAATGACTCTGCTGTTACTATTAAAACTCATTTGTTGAAGTATTTATTATTCTTTTGAGAGAAAAATTGCACACATATAGAATAGAATCATTTAGATTGGATTAATTGCATAAAACCCTTGATTAATTATTTTTCTTATCAAATTGTTAAATTTATTTTTCACAAATTTTTTCTCAATTTTCAGTCCTTGATGAGAAAATACTTATTTATTTATCACTTTATTACTTGTTATGATTTTGTACACTTGCACATATTTCACGATTAATTTTATATATTTACACATCACAACAAGTTTTCGGCGCCGTTGTCGGGGATTGTCTTAGAATCATTATTTGTGAAGTTTATTTTTGCAGTTCTGTTTATTTTATTATTATTTAATTCTTTCCATGTGTTTATTAACGTTAATCAAATTATTGACTTACTCCCAGTAAACCCTAAAATATAGTGAACTTTTAGACAGGAGAGACAAGAAAGACAAGCCCAGAGACAAGTTTAAGAAATGAACCTTGAAATTCAAAATCAAGGTCAAGCAATTTGGGATAATCAAGCTCACAACCCAATCATTGTTGCTGATGACAGGGATCGAGCCAAAGGACAATACGCAATGCCACTTTTTAATGAGCTTAATCTAGGCATTTGAAGATCTAAAATCGAGGCACCGTAATTTGAGCTAAAGCCTGTTATGTTCTAGATGCTTCAAAAAGTGAGTCAATTTAGCGAAATGCCCACTAAAGATCCACATATTCACCTCGATTGCTCATGGAGATGAGTGACTCCTTCAAGATGGTTGGGGTAGCAGAAGATACACTAAAATTAAAATTGTTTCCATACTCCTTAAGAGACAGAGCTAGAGCTTGGCTCAACTCATTGCTATCTGATTCAATCTCTACCTGGCAAGATTTAGCGGAACATTTTCTGGTCAAATACGTACCACCTAGCAAGAATGCTAAGTTAAGGAATGAGATCACAACCTTCAAGAAATCAGACGATGAATCCCTGTATGAGGCATGGGAAAGATTTACAGAACTATTACGCAAATGCCTTCATCACAGGACTCCACACTGCATCCAATTGGAGACCTTCTATAATGGTCTCAATGCACATACGAGGATAGTAGTGGACGCTTCAGCTAATGGTGCTCTCCTTTCTAAGTCTTATAGTGAGGCTTATGACATCATCAAGAGAATTTCTAGTAATAATTACCAATGGCCGACCAATAGAGCAGGAGAAATACGAGTAGCAGGAGTACATAAAGTGGACGATCTCTTCAATGTTAAAAACTTTTACTACTAATGGTCTTAATAATGTTGCATCCCAACCACCATGTCAGTTTGACAACATTTCCTCGTATATTGTGGGGACGTACACTCATTTGACAACTGTCCATCAAATTTGGAGTCTGCCTACTATGTAGGAAATCAAAATCAAAATAGAAATAGGTAGGGACCATAGTCCAACTTCTATAACCCTTCATGGCAAAACCATTCAAACTTCTCCTAGAGTAAATTAAGAGCTGGACCTAGTAACAGTTACATGTAGCCCAGGTTAAATCACCCACTAGCTTTTAATCAACAAGTTCAAAAGCCACCTCGAGCTGAACCTGTCAATAGCCTGGAGGACTTGTTAAAATCATACATGGCCAAGAATGACGCCTTGATCCAAAGCCAAGTGGCCACTTTGAAAAATTTTGAAAACCAAGTTGGTCAGTTGGATACTGAGCTTCATAATAAACCACAAGGAGCTTTAGTAAGCAATACAAAAAATCCAAGGAATAAGGATAATGAGCATTGCAAAGTGGTCCTTTTACGAAGTGGAAAGAATTTTGAACCCAAGGTAGTTAAGGTTGAAGACCAGTCTATAGATAAAGAGGAAATTCAACTGGAAGTTGAAATTCTCACACCATAGAAGCCAGAGTTTAAAAACTCCAATGAGGTAAATTCTAGCCCAATCAAATTTGATAATCTAATACCTATGTTAGATGCAGAACCCAAGGTTCAGAAGAGTTTTTCAGTCCAAGTGAAGGTTCCACCACCTCTATAGCCACAAAGATTGAAACAACAAAAGCATGAGTGCAGTTCAAGAAGTTTTTAGACGTTCTTAAGCAGCTTCATATCACTATTTCATTGGTAGAAGCTTTAGAAAAGATGTCAAAATTTTCTAAGTTCATTAAGCACATTATATCCAAAAATAGGAGACTTTGGGAATTTAAAACTGTAGCGATGGCAAAGGAGTGTTGCGTATTTTTACAAAACAAGTTACCCCCAAAACTAAAAGACCCAGGTAGCTTCACTATACTATGCAACATTGGCAAATTTTATCATGGTAAAGCTCTATGTGATTTAGGTGCAAGCATTAACTTGATACCGATGTCTGTATTCAAGAAATTGGGAATAGGTTAAGTAAGATCAACAACTGTAACACTTTAACTAGCGGATCGGTCAGAAGCACATTTGGAAGGAAAGATGTTCTAGTACGTGTTGATAAGTTTATTTTCCCTGGTCACTTTCTCATTTTAGATTTTCAAGTAGATAAGGAAGTACCAATCATCTTAGGGAGGCCCTTCCTTGCAACTAGTAGAACATTAATCAATGTACAAAAAGGCAAACTTACTATGCGAGTTCAGGGTGACCAAGTAACTTTTAATGTGCTAAAAGCAATGAAATTTCCTAACCCAGTTGAAGATTGTTCTACAATGGTGGAATTAAAATCATTAGTCTCTATAAAATGGGAGCTGAATTCTCTTGAAGACCCATTAGAGAATATTTTAGGATCTAATCCACCAGAAGATGAAGAAGCCAAAGAACACACAGCTTTGTTGAAAGCCAATTATGCTCGACCATCTCGTTTCTACTTTCTAGAGCTAGAATATTGAGAATACAGACAACCTAAAACATTAATTGAAGAACCAAATACGTTGGAACTCAAGGCACCAAGGCTACAGTTTATATTGACCACTCAACAATCAAGTATCTACTTGCAAAGAAAGACGCTAAATTGAGAGTAATTTGATGGGTGCTCTTACTTCAAGAATTTGATCTAGAAATTCAAGACAGGAAATGAGCTGAGAACCAAGTGGCAGATCATTTGTCAAAGTTAGAGCAAACCAAGGAAACATGTTCTCTAGTTCCTATAAATGAATATTCTCAGATGAACAATTTTTTTAGGTAAGTTTTGTACATAAATGTCCTTGGTTTGCTAATATCACTAACTACTTGGCCAGTGAAATAATCCCACCAGATTTAACATATCAACAAAGGACGAAATTCCTACATGATGTGAGATATTATTTCTGGGAAGAGCCAGATCTATTTAAACAATATGCAGATCAGATGATTATGAGATGTGTATCAGAATGGGAGGTTGCTAAAATTCTTTGCCATTGTCATTCTTCTTTAAGTGGATGGCACTTTGGAGGATCACATATAGTGACTAAGGTACTGCAAGCTAGTTTCTTTTGGCCTACTCTCTTCAAATACTCGTATGCCTATGTAAAGAACTGAGACAAATGTCAAAGGGTAGGGAATATATCAAGGAGGAATAAGATGTCATTAAACAATATTCTTGAAGTGGAATTATTTGACGTTTGGGGCATCGACTTTCTTAGTCCATTTCCCTCATCATATGACAATAGATACATTTTGGTGACAATTTATTACGTGTTAAAGTGGGTTGAGGCTAAAGCTTGTCCAACGAACGATACCAGGGCAGTTATGCGCTTTCTACACAAGCATATATTCACAAGGTTCGAAACATCAAGAGCCATAATAAGTTATTAAAGGCCCCACTTTGTGAATAAATGACTTAAGTGATTATTGGACAAATATGATGTCAAGAAAAATATTGCTACAACTTACCATCCATAGAAAAATAGGCAAGCTGAGTTGGAAAATAAAGAAATAAAGAACATTCTTGAAAAGGTGGTAAGACCTAACAAAAAAATTGGTCAAGGAAACTCGACGGTGCGCTATGGGCTTATCGAACGACCTTTAAAACTCTGTTGGGGATATCTTCATACCGTTTAGTGTTTGGAAAAACCTACCATCTTCCTTTGGAGCTTGAACATAGAGTTTACTAGGCTCTAAAGCAACTCAATGAACATGAATCTTGCTAGAGACAAACGAAAACTTCAGTTAGCTGAATTGGAAGAATCAAAAATGTTCTCGTAAGAGAATGCCATGATTTGGAAAGAGAAAATAAAATGATGTCATGACAAGCACATTTAGTATTGAGAATTCAAAGCAGGCCAGAGAGCCTTGTTGTTTAACTTTAGGATGAAATTGTTCCCTTGAAAACTTAAATCTCGATGCTCTAGGCCCTACCTGATTCACCAAGTCTATCCATACGGAGTTGTAGAGTTGCACAATAGAAAGGGGGATTATTCAAGGTAAATGGCCAGCGCCTTAAACACTATGGAAACAGTAAAGTTGAGCACAATAAAATCTCAGTAAGTTTAATCAAACAATAAGTGTTAAATTTTTCTTTAAAAATAAACTACTTAGACAATATTTTGAAGATAAATATAATAGAAAAAATTTCTATCAAGAAGGTTGGATTTTAAGAGGGACCAAATTGTGACCCCTCCAATATTTCCTTGGAATTAATTTTGTTATAATTTCTAAGAAATATTTTCTAAGTAACCCATTTGGGAGTTTGCAAAATAAATGGTCAATTTTGGACCACAAAGAAATTTCTTTTATTCAAATGATTTAATTTAATTATCAATTAATTATATCTTTTAATTGGATTTTCTTGCTAGAGATAATTATTGAGTCGAATTAATTTTATTTATTTAATTGATAAATATAAATTATTTTAATATTTTTAATTTTGATTATCTTTTAGTAATTAATTTTGAAAAAGTCTTTTAAATTTTTGTTGCTATCTCTTAAACCCCCACCATCCCTATAAATACACCCCTTTTTCACACTTATTTCATCAACAATCATTCCCTCTACTCAATCTTCTTTTTGTGCCGCCCTCACCCCTTCCATTCTTCTCCCAAATTTTAATTTTTTTCTCTTAATTCTTCCTCCAAAATCGGCACCCAAACCCCCAAAAACAAGCCATTTAAAGCCCACAACTTGCCCAAAAATCTACTTCATTAGTACATACCTTCAATAAACCTAAACACACTTCAAACACATATAAATCTACCAATTCAATCAACCTATTTCTCCTAACCAATATACCATTTATAACCTTGGCCAAAATAACTCAAGAACTACCAAAGAGATTACTGGATAGTGTTGATAGAACTCTGACAAGCTTCCAGCCGATCAAGCTTCCGATAATCTACGAAACAAAGGAAAATAACTACGTAAGCAACTAGTGCTTAGTAAGCTCGTATAAATTCAAATATAACTTACCCTTCTTAAGCTCAATATATAAAATATGAATAACATCATTACCATGATCATAAGCTAAATAAACTCCTATATACACCACCAAACTCACAAGTTAGCAAGTTAATACATAATACATATAAGTTCAACCATATCATAAGTAAATTTCCATGTACATACCATTCATCAAATTTACCTTTTATAAGATTATGAATAATTATCCATTTGAATACATGCCTTGCCATTAACCTTTACTTACCTGTGAACCATCTAGAAATTTATTGGATACTCGGGAATGCTCACATATAGTGTGCCTTTCCATATAATCGTAACATTTCATTTTCAATAGTGCTCACACGAGCAGTGAAATGGGCCTGCTCACACCAGCTGTGGGTCAGAATTTTAGCTACATGATACTGCTCACACGAGCTGTGGAGAATTCACAACAAATGCAGGACCTTAGTCATTGGTAGTACATTCAAGACCAGTACCCGAAACATGAAATTCTTAATGACATGTCATTCAAATCCTACGAATTCTTAAGGTTCAAACGGGATTATTTATCCGTCAATTATTCAAAATGTCAATATATTTATATATTCAAGTCAATTTATAACTAATATAATATAACAAATAATCAATTAAAATATCATTAATAAAATTATATTCATACGAACTTGCGTTGGTAACTATAGTCGCAAAGGTAGAGTTGGAGACTAATCCAAAGCTTTTGCGTTTTCTCGATTTAAATCCAGTTGTGGTTTCTTTTGATCTAAATAGATACCTTCATTCAATTAAGTACTTCAAATAACCTCAAATATTCAATTCAATCTATAATTCATATTATCATGAGATTACAAAATTACCCCTCCTATTTTAATTTTTTTACAACTTAGTCATTATAACCATAACTTGCAAATTCACTATTTTCATAGACAACATGTGTTAACTGATTCTTCTAGAGTACCTAATCAGCCCATATTTACCCAAAATAATTTCAAGGAATTTTACACTTTTAGCAAATTAATCTTTAACACTAAATTTATAAAAAATCACTTAACAAAATAAATTTATTTAACAACCAAATGTAATAACCTATCAATTAACATCACAAATTCATCAATTTCATTCCTAACATTTCCTTTAACCTTTAACACTTTGCAAATTAATCCTCGAGCTAAGTAGTTTAAGCTAAAAAAAGCTCAAAAATATAAAAATTACTAAAAACGGGACTTGAATACATACCATGCAAGTGAATTAAGAAAAATGAAGCTTTTCTCCCCCCTTCAATGGTGTTTATAGTTAAACAAGAAAAGAGAAAGAACATGACAGCTTTTGTTTTATTTATTTCATGATTATTTGATTAATTACTCTTTTGCCCGATAATATAACTTAAATACTAGCATAAACATGTCCATATTTGTCCACTATAAACATATACAACATAATTACTAAATAAGTCCATTAACTCACCTTGTTAAAGCTATTTAATCCACTTAACTAACAGAAGAAGACTTTTGCACCTTTTTCAATTTAGTTCTTTTTTACCTAATTAATAGTTTAAACTTCAAAATTTCTTAACAAAAATTTAATAATACCTTAATAAACACTCGTAAGCTTTAAATAATTAATAAAATATTTACTCTCTTGTCGAAATCGTGGTCCCGAGACCATTGCTTTTAACACCACTATAAATGGGTCATTACAACTCTCCCCCTAAAGGAATTTTCGTCCCTGAAAATCTTACCAGAAAATAGGTTTAGGTATTGCACTTTCATAGCTTCTTCTCGTTCCCAGGTAGTTTCCTCGACCCCATGACGATGCTAGAAAACTTTAACCAGAGCTATTCGTTTATTATTTGACTTCTCGAGCTACAATTCTAATTGGTTCTTCACTATAGGACATATCTACCAGAATTTCTACATCAACAGGCGAAATTATGTGTGAAGGGTCAGATCGATATCTCCGTAACATTGATACATGAAACACGTTGTGAATTTTCTCTAATTCATACGGTAAAGCTAAACGGTAAGCTACTGGCCCAATTCTCTCGATGATCTCATACGACCTTATGAATCACAGACTAAGCTTCCATTTAATAAAAATTAATTTTTTTAAAAAAAATATTTATTTTTTAATTTTAATCTTATTAATATAATATTTTATATTATTTTAGATAGTTTTGATGAAAATAAATACGATAATTTAAATGTCTCATTTTCAACAAAAGAAGATAATTTATTTTAAATTTTGAATAAAATAAAATAAAATAAAATAAATATTTATTTCAATATTTTTTGAAATTTTATATTAAGTAAAAAATTAAAATAATTATTAAACACATCTAAAACTAAAATATTAAAGGTTGAAAATTCATTCTCAATAAAACAAAAATTTTCAATGATTTATTAAACACACCATTACGTATAAAATATTTTAACATATTAAAAGTAAGAAAAAAAAAGTAAAATATTTTAGCAAAATTGATTTTTAAAACATTTTATTTTATGTTTAATAATTTATTAAATAGTATTTTAACTTTAACCTAATCCAAGCAAAAAAGTTTCTCACCTCACTTTCTCTCTTCGTCCATCCTTCTGACGCTCATCCTCTCTTTCTCTCTTTGAATATTCACCTATTGATATCTTTAGTTTGTTGTTCCCCATCTTTAGTCCCTCTAACCAAAAACTAGAGGGAATTTTGGGATTCTTCTGTCTACTGTTGTGTTTTACGAATTCTTATTTTTGTTGATTTTTGTCACCGGCGAACTAATCACCGTTTTATTTGCAGAGGCGGATGACCTCAAAGGTTGGTCGAAAGACGTAGACATGGTCATGTTTTTGGTGTGTTACTGCTGTGGGTGGAATTGAGATGACTATCACAGCCGTTTAAGGAATAGAAAAGTGTTTGAGGGAATTTCTAGCTCTCTCGAAAGTAAGTTTTCAAAATGTGGTCTGATAGATGACTGAATTTTCAATAAAGATCGATATTGAACATCAATGAGAGTTTTTTCTCCCGACTTTATTCAATATAGATATTCAAAAACTTTTGTGGAAGAATTCAGAAATTCCCTTAACAAAAAGGAATTGGTGATTCCAACAAATAAATACTAAGTTAAACAAACTAATGAAACACTGTTAAAGTGTAGAATAAGGGCAGAATGATTATTCCATTAAAAGGAGGAAGAGAAAACGTAATTTATGGTATGGAAAATCAGCATGAAGCAGACCGCCTAAAGAATAGAAGGCTAATTTGGTGCCTTAGTGGGGTTTAGTAGCATGTAGCATGAATCATGGAGCATGCTACTTCTGGGCTTTCGGGGATTATATAGGTGCAAAGCATATTGCGTTCTACTTGGATATTTAATGTGGCTTTCATTTGGTAAGAGATAAGATAATTGAGCAATCCAAAAGTCGTTTCTGTCATTGATCTTTAGTATAGAGATAAGGTAATGCTTAATTTTAATATTTGTGGGGCATTGAATTTGACGATAGATTGATAGCGGAATATATCTTTATTTATTTATCTTGATAGGGGTAAGGATAGAGAAGTGAAAGATCCAACTTGCTACCACTAGATCATAAAGTTATACAATATATTTTTCAATAACGTGAAAGAATTTTAGTATTTTTTATTATATTTCAGATTATATGTCAATTGCTTGGAAAAATTGTCTAAATTGATCTACGTAGGTTAGATGAAGCAATAAAATAGTCATTCCATTAAAATCGAGATGTTAAGCGCTTATTTTTACTTTTTGTATATAAGAAATAATAATAAATTTAGCTTTTAATATTTACACATTTATTTAATTTGGCCTCTGAAACAAATTGGCCTTAACTTTTGTTGCTAATATGAAACTACTTTGCCTTATATATTATGTCAACAAATAACTTAAAAATCAAAATTAAGAAAAATATAATTCCAAAAGTTAGAGAAAAGCTCTTTAAAAGAAAATTAAAAAATTCTTAAAATATTGGCAATGCAAAAGATTTTTTAAAAATAAAAAATAAAAAGTTATAATAATAATAATAATAATAATAATAATAATAATAATAATAATAATAATAATAAATTTTGTGAGTATTGTAAATGCATATCTTAAGACACCAAATAAAAATAAACAGAAGATTTCTATGAACATTTAATTGCTTGAAAAGAACAATGGATTCTTCAAATTGCTTTGAAAGTAAATCTCATGCAATCTACCAACAAAACAAAACTTGAAAACGTAAAAAAAAAGTTGAAGCTATGATGAACACTTACAACTAGGGGTGAGCAAAACTCGATTCGACTCGAAAAAATCAAAAAAAAAAATTTGACTTTCGAGTTAAACGAATCGAATTATTCGAGTTAATCGAGTTATTCGAATCAACTCGAATTTTTTTTCGAATTTCGAGTTCGAATCGAGTTGAGTTTTTGAATTCGAATAACTCGAATAATTCGAATATCAAACTATAATATTTTAAATTTTTACCACAAATTCCCAAACCTTTTTACTTTTCCCTCAAAACTTTTACTCTTTCCCACTTTCCCCCCAAAACTTTTACTCCCCTCCCCTCCCAACCCCCCAATCTACCCAAAATCCATTTCCCACCAAAATTTTACTCTCCCATTTATTTTTTCTCAAAATTTTACTCCCAAAAACACTCAAAACATTTTATTTTCCCCCAAAATTTTTACTCCCTCCCACTTTTCCCCTAAAACTTTTATTCCCTTCCCATCCCACCTCCCATCTATCCCAAACCCTCCCTGCTCCAATTTTTTTTAAATATTTTCCCTCCAAAATTTTACTCCCCCTATTTACTTTCCCTCAAACTTTTATTTCCCAAAATTTTTTATTCTTCCCCTAAACTTTTACTTCTCACCCTTTACTCTCAAATAAAAAATCAAAATTATTCAAAAAAAATCACTAAACATAAATAGTAATAATTTTATTTATATATACTATTTATATTATTAAATTAAATTTCACATTCTATATTATTTATATTATTGAATTGTTTAGTCATATTAAATATTTATATTAAAATTGAATTATTAATTATGCCATAAAATATTCGTGTTAAAATTTTATATTGGTATCAATTTCACATTTTATTTTTAAAATAACTTTTATTAAAAATTCATATTTTTACATTTAATATATTTTTAATTTTAAAATACATAGTGACAAGAATCAAGATAATTAAAACAACAAAGCAAGCAAAGAAGCTAACCAGTATATAAAAAATTAATAAATAAATTATGAAGTGATGAAAGTTAATAAAAAATTTGATTAAGCTGGACAAATTTTATTATGATGGGTGACAATGGTTACAAGGACCCAAAATTATTTTTTAAAATTTAACTCGAACAAATATATTCGATTCGATTCGAATTCCATCTCACTCGACTCGATTCGAGAAAACTTCAAATAAAGTTAGGATGATAAAATGAGATTCGAAAACTCGATTAACTCAAAAAATTTTGATTCGATTCGATCGAATGCTCACCCCTACTTACAACCACCTAGCATTTTTCTTTTTCTTCATTTTAAAGGTAAGAAGTGTTTTATTTATGAGAAAATATTTGATACATTATCAGTGGAGTTTTTAGACTTTACAAAGAGATTTAGGGAGTTGACAAGTGTCCTACAAGAATATAATAAAATATTAAATACTTAAAAAGGAAAAAGAGAAAAATGACAATTTTTTAAGATTATATATGGAATAAAAAAAGGGTAAATTACACCAACAGTCACTCAACTTTGATGTAACTGAAAAAATAGTCACTCAGTTTTCAATTCAGTCACTCAACTTTCAAAAATCACAAATCAATCACTAACGTTATCGAAAAGTTACAAATCAGTCACCTACTAACATTTCCCGTTACAGACCTAACGGGACAGGTGACGTGGCCAGTTAACTAGCTGACGTGGCCAATTAACTAGCCATGTTGGATATGTCCACGGTGGAAACTCACCTAAGTTAAGAAGAAATTGAAAAAAAAACTTAATAACAGAAGAAGAAGAAGAAGAAGAAGAAGAAGAAGAAGAAGAGACTATAAAATCGTTAAGGCTTTTTTCCCCATATTCTTCTTCTTCTTCCCTTAGTTGCTGCTATTGTGGATAAATTTCAACCTCCCCCAACACTTGATCCCTCAAAACTTGCACAGCGAAATATATACTTCACTAATTTTTCCAAGCCTAAACTTTTTCCCATAGAGAAATTTCTTCTTGAAATACTAAATCACCAAAAAAACAAAAAAGCCTTTTGTGCCTAATTTTGGTCAATAACAATACATAAGTAACCAGGGTGTTGGGTTAGAAATCAATTTTAGGGTTCAAGGTTGGTTGAGGGTTAAAAATTTGATTCGAAAATCGATTAATAGGGGTAAGGGTTAGAAATCAATTGGTATTTTTCATCTGCAATTTGCATTTCACTTTATTGTGAGATTTCCCACTTCAAGATTTCATTTTATTCCTCTTTTTGTTTCTAAGTTTTATTCAAAAATAAGAAATGATTTGTCCTTTAATAAGGAAGATTCGGTATTTTTTTCTTCATTTCTTGTAAAACCCAATACTGAAATAGAATCTTTTTTGTGCTTAAACCCCTCTTCTCTATTTGGGATGCCAAAATCTATTGAACTTGAAGATGGGTTTGAACCCAATATAGATTTATTCAAGATCTGTACTTTTTTTTTCTTATTTTGGCCATACCTAGCAAACCCCATTTATTGTCCCTCTAATGTGATTGCTCTCATGAAGCGGTCAGTCAGACCCTTGATAAGCATTCTAATGCTTGTTGCATTGACTGCAACCTTAAATTGTCGGATTACTGATCCTTGCTGCAGTGTCTTTACTGTTTCAGTTGAGTTGGAGTCACCCAGGGTCTTAATCCAACCCCTACAAACCCAAATTTTTAACTCCATTCTACTCAAGTTTGCATCTATTGATATAGGTGAAGCAAAATCCAAGCTTGAAATAAAGTAGCTGGTGGAAAGGGGCTTTCCTAGTCAAGGAAGCCAAAGGAACTTTGCAAGAAGGAGCTCAGTCATTATAATGCCAAATCCAAAAATTCTAATGGATTATTAGTATTACTCAAGTCCCCAAACTGGTGCAATTTTTCATTTTTTTCTCTTTTTCTTCTATTGCCTAAACCCTAAACTGGTGCTAAAAGGGGTTGTTCAAATTGGTGCTTAACGTCCAGCTAGCCGATTAATGACAATAAGGAATTTGTCAATTACCATGTCACTTTTTCGTTACGTCTATAATGGAAAATGGTTAAAAAGACTATTTTTTTCATTTTTTGAAAGTTGAGTGACTGAATTGAAACCTAAGTGACTATTTTGTTAACTGCATCAAAGTTGAGTGACTATTGGTGTAATTTATCCTAAAAAATACACTATCACTATACCAAATACTCACCATTTTCGACTCCAAAAAAATGATAGAACAAAGCCACACCAGCCACAAATAAAAATGTACAACACAATAATTCATTCTAATTACTTGCCAGCATATACATTTTCATCTCTATTAAAAGGAGAGTTGGAAAAGGGGGATTTCATACAACAAACAAGTATTGTGAAATTAGTTTTTCTAAGAGAGCTTTTGATACAACTTGATTTTCGGGATTCAAAGGCTGACTCGTCATTATTTTTCAAGAAAACTAAGAGGTCTTTGACTTACTTGGTAATGTACGTAGATGATATTCTTGTTATAGAAAGCTTTATCTTTGAGGTTATCCAATAGCTTGATAGAAAATTTTCATTAAAAAATGTAAGTGAGTTAAATTACTTCTTTTTTCCATATTATGTCAATAAAAAAATTGTAAATTGTAATTTGAAATGGTGATTTGGTGTCAGGTTTTGTAATAAATGGCACAAGCAGACTTAGGAGCCCATGTAATAATGCCTATATTTGATGACTCAATGAAGATAAACAGAAAAAGATTATCAGCTTTATGGAAGTAGACATGAATAACAATATGGGACTCTTTAAATGCGTCCCAGAATTCTTCCTCAGAATAAAAGATATTCATAACATATAATTAGGAATGACATCTTCAGGATAGAGGTTAATTAATAGAGAAAACCTAGTGATAACTCTTGGATTTATTGGAAAAGCCACTCAAAATAGCAATATTAATTATAAATGTGAAATAAAAGACGTCATAGAAGCCCAAAATTTTCAACCGAGCTTCTACCAAGAAAAAAATTGGAACTTAAATAAATTATTTGAAGAACAAAGACCAAAACTAACCCCCCAAAAAGGAGAAGTATTTCAAGGATAATAGGAAATATAAGTATAAGATTTGCAGACTATAACCATAGACATTTGATATTGACAGAATGCCCCGCTTCTGCTAAAAGTATAAATTCAGACTTCGAAATAGATAATAAGCTAATAAATGATGAACAAGATGAAGAAAATATAAGAAGATATGAAGAATTCTATATTCATAAAGAGTTCTTTAAATCTTATAGAGAGTATGAAAAAGATTAGAATATTTCATATCACTCAACGAAAAAGAAAGGATACAATATATAAAAAGAGCAATATTAAGAAAAAGACCGGTTAAAGTCATAGAAATATTTAGAGTAAGACACGAAGAAATATTAGAACATGTATCTATTAGAAGAGAATCTAGAAAAACTAACAATCTTGTAGAAAATGATATAGTTGAGTTTCTAGAAAGAAACCCAAAAAAATTAATGGACACGACAACAATGCCCATGGAAATGGACATACCAAATACTAGTAATAATACCCCATTAAACCCCCCAAGAATGAGCCCTCTACAACTATATATAATTACGGTCGTATACCAGTAAGACCTTATTCAGACTATAGGGAGCCTAAATACCCATACAAAAAATAAAGGCCAAATACAACCTTTGGATGTTTTTGAAGAAGATTTGCTACTAAACCTTGGAAAATATAGTCTATAGCTATGGCCCAAATTAATTCTGTTAAAGCTGTACGTGTGTGTGTGGAGTTTGATTGAGTCAAGTAGTTGGTTAAAAAGATCATGTCTTGTGCCAATAATCTGTTAATAAATTATCAATATTTTACTGTTATTACTCCTCTAATTTCGATATTCTGTTGTAGTGGGATTCCCATTTCCTAGCTATTAGTTGTTGGAATTTTGCCTATTTAAAGGCATTGTTTAATGACTAATAAAATGTTGAAATCAGTTCATTTCTTATCTGTCTCTATTGCTAATCCTTTTCTTTATAGAATAAAAACTTAGCAACAACTTTTATTTTTCAACATTGGTATCAAAGCCAGGTTTAAGCCTTAGCTTTTTTTAGTAGCAGCAGCAACACCAAGCAAAGTGATGGCCACCGACAACTTTGTTCAACCATCCATTCCCCACTTTGATAGACACTACAATTATTGGATTATGTTGATGGAGAACTTCTTGAGGTCCAATGAGTATTGGCAGGTTGTTTCTGAGGGAATTGAGGAACTAACAAATGACATAGCAGTGACAGAGGCTTAGAAGAAGGAAATAGAACGGCTACACTTGAAAGATTTAAAAGTAAAAAATTGTCTTTTCCAAGCAATTGACCGTTCAATCTTGGAAACCATCCTTTGCAAAGACACGTCCAAGCATATATAGGATTTCATGAAGCAATAACATTAGGGTTCTGCGAGGGAAAAGAGACAGCAGCTTCAAGCACTTCGTTCGGAGTTTGAAACGCTACGAATGAAATTGGGTGAGTCGGTAACCGATTATTTTTCATGTACAATGGCCATTGTCAACAAAATACGAATTTATGGTGGCAAAACTGATGATGTTGCTGTGATTGAGAAAATACTTCATTCCATGACTACAAAATTCAATTTTGTAGTTTGTTCCTTTGAGGAAGCTCATGTCATCGAGCAATTTTCAATTGATGAGCTGCATAGTTCTTTCTTGATACATGAGCAAAAAATTTTCCAGCAAGAGAGGGAGGAGCATGCATTGAAGGCTTCTATAGATAATCATCTCACAACTAGAGGAGGCCGTGGTAGATGGAAAGGTACAGGCAAAGGCAGAAGTATGGCCATTATCAATCAGAATGTCAAGTTAATTTGAATAATAAAAATGAAGACAGAAATAACTTTGTAGAAAATGAAGAAGTGTCTTTGTTGATGGCTTGTCATGTCAAAAAAGAAACGTAAAAGAATTTATGGCACTTGGACACAGGCTGCAGCAATCATATGAGTGGTGACAAGTCTGCGTTTTCAATGTTAGATGAGTCTATTAGTGACAACGTGAAGTTTGGTGATGATTCAAAAGTCTCTGTAAATGGGAAGGGAGAGGTAACGATTCAAACGAAAAGCAATGTTGTTCATACTATATTTAATGTCCTCTTTGTTCTGGATTTGAAAACAAATTTGTTGAGCATTGGCCAATTATAAGAAAAGGGATATGAGATTTCCATTAAAGATGGAGTTTGCAAAATACAAGATGAATAATTGAGATTAATTGCCCAAGTTGATATGACACCTAACAGAATGTTTCCATTGTACCTCTACATCGTTACCAACTCATACTTCTCTGAAAAGTTGGAAGATGAAAGTTGGCTTTGGCACTTTCGATATGGGCATTTAAATTTTGGAGGTTTAAAAATATTACAGCAAAAGAATGTGGTGACAAGCCTCCCACACATCCGAACTCCTTCTCAAGTATGTGAAGAATGTGTCATCAGTAAACAACTTCAAGAACCATTTCAAAAAGGAAATTCATGGAGAGCAAGGAAGGCGTTGGAGCTTGTGCATTCAGACTTATGGGATCGATCACTCCTACGTCAAATGGAGGTAAATGATATTTTATATCGTTCATTGATGATTTTAGTAGAAAAAAATGGGTTTATTATTTGCATGAAAAATTTGAAGCTCTCACAGCCTTTAAGAGTTTCAAAGCTCTAGTTGGAAACGAAGCAGGGACTCCAATCAAAGTACTGCATAGTGATCGTGGTGGAGAATACAATTAAGAAGAATTTGTTATTTTTTGTGCTAAGAAAGGAATTAAGAAGCAACAAACAGCAACATACACACCTCAACAAAATGACATCTGTGAAAGGAAGAATCGTACAATTTTGAACATGGCCTGAAGCCTTTTAGCAAGCAGCCAATTGGAGCATCCATATCTTGAATAGAAGCCCAACCGTAGCTGTTCAAAATATCACACTACAAGAAGCTTGGAGTGATCAAATATTGACTGTAGATTATTTTAGAATATTTAGGTGTGTTCCCTATGCCCATGTTCCAGATCAAAAGAGGAAAAAGCTTGATAACAAAAGAGAAAAATGCATTTTTTCTTGGTGTTAGTGAGAAATCAAAAGTGTATAAATTGTACAGTCCTATCACTAAGAAGATTGTTATCAGTCGTAATGTGGTGTTCGTTGTGGATCAGTTTTGGAATTGGGACACAGACAAAACTGAACAACAAATACAAGCTGGTTTTGATGGTGATAAGGAAGATGGAAGGCAGCGGCCAATAGTGCAAGTGCAAAGTGAGCAGCAAGCCGCTGAACCAGCAAATGTGCGTCCTCAACGTAACAGGAGGAGACCTGCATAGATGGAGAATTTTGTGGTAGAGGAAATTAATAAAGAGGAAGTTGCACATTTTACTTTATTTTCAGATTGTGATCCAGTAACATTTAAAGAAGCCGTAAAAGAGTCCAAACGGAGAAAAAATAATGAATGAAGAAATGGTAACCATTGAATGCAACAACACTTGGGAGTTGACTGATCTTCTCAAAGGGCACAAAACAATTGGTGTGAAGTGGGTTTACAAGACAAAACTAAAAGAAAATGGCGAGGTTGACAAATTCAAAGCGCACTTAGTAGCTAAAAGCTATAAGAAAGAATTTGGTGTTGATTACAATGAAGTGTTTGCCCTTGTTGCTCGTCATGATACAATCAGGCTGGTGATTGCCTCTTGCAACTTAAAATTCATGGCCTATTTTCCAATTAGATGTGAAATTGGCGTTTTTACATGGTGATTTGAAAGAACAAGTATATTTTGAGCAACCTCCTGAATATGTAAAGCATGGAAATGAGCAAAAGGTGTATAGGTTAAAGAAGGCTTTGTACGGGTTGAAGCAAGTCTCAAGGGCTTGGTATAGTCGCATCGAAGCTTTCTTTCTAAAAGAAGGCTTTCTAAAGTGTTCATATGAGCATACACTTTTTGCCAAGGTTTGTGATGGAGGTAAAATTATTATTGTTTGATTATATGTTGATTATTTTATTTTTACTGGGAGTGATGTTGTCATGTTTAACAAATTCAAGAAGCCTATGATGATTGAATTTGATATGACTAATCTTGGCATGCTTCATTTTTTTTGGGCTTTGAAGTGGTACAATCTACTGCTAGAATTTTTATTTCTCAAAAGAAATATGTGCAAGAAATTTTGGATAGGTTTCAAATGAAGAATTGCAACTTCGTTTGCACACCTATTAAAGTGGGCATGAAACTTATTCGAGATCTTGAAAGGAGGAAGGTTGATAGCACCATCTACAAGCAAATGGTAGGAAGCTTGATGTATTTAACTGTAGCAAGACCAGACATTATGCATGCTGTAAGTCTTATTAGCAGGTTCATGGAGTGCCCAAAGGAAATTCATCTTTTAGCTGCAAAAAGAATACTTCGGTATTTGAAAGGTACTGCTAGTTATGGTCTGTTCTACAAAAAGGGTGAAAAATCAGATTTGTTTGGCTTTACAGACAATGATTATGCTGGTGATCAAGATGATAGAAAGATTACTTCAGGTTAAGCATTTATCCTGGGCTCAGGGGCTATTTCATGGTCTTCAAAAAAGCAACCAATTGTCATTTTATCTAGAACTGAAACCGAGTTTGTGTCTGCAACAACTTGTGCCTGTCAAGCTATTTGGTTGATTACAATACTTGATGAACTACACTTATTGCAGCAATGAGCAACAATAATTTTCTGTGACAATAATTTAGCAATCAAACTTTCCAAGAATCTAGTCTTACATGGCCGAAGTAAGCATATAGATGTGAAGTACCATTATTTGAGGGATCTTACAAATAATGGCGTCATTGATTTGATTTATTGTAGGAGTAAATACCAAATTGCTAATATTTTCACTAAACCTTTAAAGAGAGCTTCATTTCAAAAGTT
This sequence comes from Gossypium raimondii, assembly GCF_025698545.1. Taxonomy (NCBI): domain Eukaryota; kingdom Viridiplantae; phylum Streptophyta; class Magnoliopsida; order Malvales; family Malvaceae; genus Gossypium; species Gossypium raimondii. Next base: position 14,760,305 of record NC_068575.1, read on the forward strand.
AATAAGGTTGTTTGGTGTCTGCACTTTGGAAGATCCATCAGTTTGAAGCTATAATCTTTTAAACCAAATATTTGCGAGCTTTTGGTTTAAGGGAGAGTTTGTTAAAGCTGTATGTGTGTGTGTAGAGTTTGATTGAATCAAGTAGTTGGTTAAAAAGATCATGTCTTGTGCAAATAATCTGTTAATAATTTATCAATATTTTACTGTTATTACTCCTCTAATTTCAATATTTTGTTGTATGGGATTCCTATTTCCTAGCTATTAGCTGTTGGAATTTTACCTATTTAAAGGCTTTGATTAGAGACTAATAAAATGTTGAAATCAGTTCATTTCTCATCTGTCTCCATCACTAATCCTTTTCTTTATAGAATAAAAACTTAGCAGCAACTTTTATTTTTCAAAAATTCAACAATGGAAAAATATGACAATAAAAAACTTAGAACATAATATTAAGCATACCTCGGAAGAGATGCATAAATACTTGAAAAGAAATATGGCCGAAAGTATTTGGGATAATTTTAAAAGTAGAAATGAAAATAAATAGAGTAAACTTATACAGCTAGGAGCAAATCCTAATAATTTTGTAAATGTTGTAAGTAACATAATAATTGCATCAGAACTATCAATGAGATCCCGATACCAGCAATCAGAAGCTGTAAGAAAATTAGAGCAATTATCATTAGATGATTGGTTAGATGTAATGTACTTCCTAAATGACTACATACATTATACTGCTACATCTCAGAACATATATAATAAAGAATTTCAAAACAAGTTAATAAATAAATTACCTGGACCCTTAGGAAGAGAAATACAAGAGTCTTATAGAATCATAAACCAAGCATATAAAGGAACATATTTTGATAATCCATAGACAGATAAAGGGAGAATACACTTTTTGAAAAAAAATATATACAGCCCAACAATATGGAAACAATAGCTCGAATACCTATAGTTGTAAAAGAAATGGGAGAAGAACAAATGCAGAGTAGACTAGAAAAATTAGGGATAATAGGAGAAGAACCATTAGCCCATTGGGATAAAACAAAAATAGAATACAAACTAGAAATTATAAACGAAGATAAAGAAATAAGAGCTAACGCTACAATTGCATCAAATCAAGAATTAAAATGGTATAAACAACAAATAACTGAACTAGAAAAGATGAAACTAATATGAAGAAGCGAATCAAAACATAGGTGTGCATCATTTTTTTTTAATAATCATTCAGAACAAGTAGGACAAAACCCAGAACGGTGATAAACTACAAACTATTGAATGATAACACTTATGATAATTGTAGTAGCCCAATTTTTCCCGGCCCTCCAAACCAAATAAACAAAAAGAGTCCATTTACAAAATTTTAACCCAATCCCGAAGCCCAATTTTCAAAACCCTAGCCGGCCCAATTAGGCCCAAAAATTAAACAACATCAGGGAACCCTAGGGTTCCTCGCTCAGCAAGCACATCGCCCATGTGCACCTTCGACGCGCACAACGCCCGAGGTCTGCCACCGCCAGCTGTGCCTTGCACCGAAATGGCAAAGACTCCTCTCGTTGACTTCATCTTGCCTGCAAAAAAAAAAAGAGAAAAACAGAAGCAAGAAAAAGGCAAAGATAGCAGAAACAAACAATAGCAAAAAGCAAATATGTAAACGGCTATAAGAGCCTAATGAAATGTAATCAAAGGGAGGATTTTTAAAAAAAAAATGTGGATGAATCAATAAAAAATCGAAAATTTGAAGAAATGTTGTTCTTCTTTCTTCTTCTTCATTCTGTCTCTTGATTTATTTATTTTCTTTGTTGTTTTATTTAGCACATATATATAAGATTACATATTAAATAATAAAAGAAAAGAGAAGGAGGTCTTACCTTGTTGGTGGCCAGAGGGGAGGAAACCGAAGAGTTTTTCGGTCTTCTATTGATCCTTGACGATTTTTAGCCAGTTTTTAGGGTAGATCGGGGTTACTCGGGGTTAAAACGGTTGAAAAGGGGTCACAACGATGGCGACCGCGCCGGTACCCTTGGCCGGAGCTAGGCCGGCGTCTGGAGAGGAAGAGAGAGTTGGGAGAATGAGATTTTTTCTGTTTTTGCTAAAACAGAATGGAAGAATGATTTTCTTTAAAAAAATGTTTACTTTTATAACAGACGCAAAACGGCGTCGTTTGAGGCCTGCTCTAGTGGCCTCAGAACGACGCCGTATAGGGCACCCAAGCATGACCCGACCCGACCGTGAGGATCCACGTGTTTTGGACTTTTGGGACATTTGCGCGCGCGGTCCTTCCGCATTTTAAGCGTGTTTCGATTAGGTCCGTCTTTTATATTTTATTTCCTTTTAAATTTTATCTCCCATTTTATTTCTGTTTCAATCAAGTCCGCATTAAAGCGTTGCGTTTTCAGGGTGGGGAAATTTCTCCTTCGGCCTTTCCATGTTATGCTCATTTTCAGAATGGTCCCTCTTTTTGTTTTATTTCTGATTGTGCCCCAATCTTGGTTTTAAAATTCAAATTAGTCTTTTTTTTATTATTCTTGTTATGTTATTGATGATGATGATGATTATTATTATTATTATTATTATTATTATTATTATTATTATTATTATTATTGTTATTATCATCATATTTTTGTTTATACTTACTATGTAAATTTTATATATATGTTTCTTATTATATTATTATTATATAATTGCTTCTATACATATACACACATATATACATATCTAATATTGATATACATATATACGCTTATATTTTTATATATTATAATTTATATACATGTATGTATTTACATGCACATATTAAATTTATATATATATATATATACGTACTTACATGTATTCTCTTTTATTTTCATAAATATATATACACATATTTATACATATTCTTTATATTTTAAAATCTATTTCTTTTTTATGTATTTTCTATATTTTATAATTCATACACATATTTTTAATGTATATATCAATATATCGTTTTTAATTTTATAAATACACATATTTATACCTACCTTTATATTTTACATATTTTATAACTGTATACATATATTTATATCTATATACATATTTTTTAATTTTTATAAGTGTATATATTTATATATGTACGTTCTTATATATTTTGTACTTTCTAATTTGTGTAGACATATACATACATATTTTTAATATATTTTAAATATATATATAAATTATCATATTTGCTTGTATCTATATGTATATTTTTATCATTTTAAACTTTAATATGTATACTCACATATATATCCTTTTTATATTTTTATAATTTTGTTCATTCTCTTTATTTGTTTATTTATTTACGTTTTCATCATTATATATTTATATATATATATATATATATTAACTTTACTTGCTTATTATGCTCGTTATTCTATGTGTTATTAATTTGTCCTCTTTATCCATTCATTTTTATTGTTGTTGCTTGTATTATTTTTTACTATCGCATTCAATATTGCTTTGTATGCATATTAATCTCGTGTTTCATTTCTACTATTCCGAATTAGATTAATTTATTTCGACGCATAAGTTTCAACTTTTGAATAAGCAAAATTTTGTGTTTAGATTCGAGAGGATTGAGCCCTAACGTATTGGGTTCCATTTTTCTTCGTTGAATCTAAATAATCGAGAATGCTCTTTAATCAAAAAACATTAATGAAACCTTATTATCGGGAATTCAATACGTTGTGTCCTAACGCATTAGATATAACACGTTGTTTTCTCGAGACGAGAATTTTTCTAAAAAATAAATAAAGGCAATATTTAATGTTTAGAATTTTGAGAAATTGTGCCCTAACGTATTGGACTATGATTTCTTCATCTGACTTAAACAATTGAATATCCTTTTAAATTTTATTGCATGAGTTTTTTGGACAAGCTTATTTTTGAGGAAGTGAAATATCATGCCCTAACTCATTAGGTATGACAGTTTCTCTTTCTGAAATGAGAGGGTTTTAACGAGTGATTTGTTTTATATAAGTTTTTAAAACAAAGGATCGTATTTTAAATCTCTTTAAAATTTTCAATTTTTGACACTAAGACACTAATTAATCAATTATGTACAAATTTTGGGCGTTACGAGGGTGCTAAGCCTTCCTCGTACGTAACCGACTCCCGAACCTGTTTTTCTGAATTTTGTAGACCAAAATTGTTGTTTTAATAAAATTGAATCGTTTATTAAAAGCAACCACTTTTCAATGTGATCCAATCAAACCTTATAAAAAAGGATTGGTGGCGACTCCTGTTTTCGTTTTCGTTTTCAAAACCCAAGTTGATCCCGTTTCATCAAAAAAGTGGTGTTAACAGCTTGGCGACTCCACTGGGGACCCAAAATAAGAGAGTCAAGCCACGAGTTGATTATGTTTTGTCTTTTTGTCAAAAATTGAAAACTCAGTTTAAATATACGATCCTTTCGTTGTATTTTCATTCGTCTTTATTACGATTTTCATCATTATGATTTATAATCGCTGTGTTAGTTTAAGTTTGGATATATTTCTGCACATTGCATTGCATTGCATGACCGCTTGGTCATATCCTTTTAAGTGGGAGTGAGAAACTACGCCTTCGTGAGGTTTTCACCTCCGCATGGGATAGTGAATCGCTTCCGGGATACATCTGTACCTATGTCTTCGTGAGATTATCATCTCCGCATGGCCATAGGGAAATGTATTCCCCTAAACTGAACTCAGTCCATGTGAGCCTATAATGGGTGAGGATCGAGGAATCTGTCGGTTCAGGTACCCTTACTTTAGAACCGAACTGCATATAATGAGCCATAGGAGCCTACCCTAGGTAGAATTACACCGAATCTCTAGAGGTTACCCAAAAACTTGGTTTAAATTTATGATTATTTTGTTGCATTCCATCGGTTTTGCTACGATATTCATTACTTCGATTTGTAATTACTCTATTATTTTGAATTTTCGATATGTTTCTACATATTGCATTACATAACTGCTTGGTTACACCCTTTTAAGTGGGAGTGAGAAACTAGTCCTTCGTGAGGTTTTCACCTCCGTGCAGGATAGTGGATCACTTTCGGGATACATCCGTACCTATGTCTTCGTGAGATTTTCATCTCCGTGCAGCCATAGGGAAATGTATTCCCCTGAACTGAACTCGGTCCGTATGAGCCTATAATGGGTGAGGATCGAGGAATCTGCTGGTTCGGGTACCCTTGCTTTAGAACCAAACCACATGTAGAGGATCTTAGGAGTCCAACCCTAGGTAGAACCACTTCAAACCCCTAAGTGGTTACCCGAATAGGTACTCTATTTTTCTTATTTGCTTTTGCTTTGTACTAACCTATTTCGTTTTGTTTTGGTTATGATTGCATTGCATTTTCATCTTAGAAAAAGATGTTGATTCAAGTTTGATTACTAAATTAGAAAGCTTGTCATGGAAAATGGATTCCTTGATAAAGTGGAAGATAATATGGCTGCCCGAATACATTCCAAGAAACACAACAAAAGAAAAGTGATGGAAGAGTACATGATTTTACTTCGTGGCCCAAAGATTCAAGCTAATTATTTGAGAGTCGCCGATGTTCCGGCTTCCTTAAAGAAGCTGATGAGCATTACGATGATGGGCAGACGATGGGTGGCAACTAGGATCAAGCAAGAAGGAGCTAGTAGTGGCATCCATTGGAAATTTGCAAGATTTATTTTAAACATTCGAATAAAGAGGAAGATCGATGTTGTTTCTTGGAATATGAGGGCGAGGCCGTACATGCACCCGCTTTATGTAAAGAAATTTATTTTTTAGTAAAGTTTTCTAAAAGGAATTGAATTAGAGTCAATGTCTTTTTTGCATTCATTTCATGCATTTGCATTGCATGACATCACATACATTAAGGATCATTAAAAGACCTTAATTGAGTAAAATTATTTCAGCTAATCTGAAAAACAACACCCTTACGGTATCTGAGAAAAACTAAAAGGATGGACCAAAATTTGGAGAGATTAGAGCAAAGCCAAATACAGATGCAAGAGTAATTGACCAAATTTCAAAAAGATATGAAGGATCAGATGCTAGAAGTCCAAAGAAATCTGATGGGTCAGTTAACTCAGTTATTGGATAAAGGGTAAGAAAAAAGGAAAAACCCAATGGTCCACTATGGGATGATAATGAGGACCCTACATATCCTCCAGGCTGCACCCCAAATTCATATCCACAACGGGAAATAGTTAACATACGAACACAATACTAGACCAGTACCTTGACACCGATGATTTTCTCAACAGGCTCAGGATCCAATCTGAGGAGCAATCTAGCTAAGCCTTTTGCCTCTGATGATCCAAAACAAGCGAGGGTAGAATACCCAAATACTATAAAGGCTTCAAAGAAGAAGAGGAATAAGGGGGATAATGCGGACAAGTATAACAGGGGCTACTCAAAAGCAATCATTGTGGGCCAGTCAAAGACAAAAATGACTAGCCATCAGCACCCTTTAAAACGAGAGTCTTATACGAAGACAGATATGGAAATGCCTCAGTTCACCTATACCAATGTCATGAAAAGAGTTATATCAAAGCCTATTTGATGCATATGTGGAATCACGGGGCACTCAATAGAAAACTGCACCACATTCAAGAAGATAGCGAAGAGATTCTCAATACGGGCATTGTCAAATTCAATGAGTCCTCCAGAACAGGAAATTTACTACCCAATTATATTGATGAGGGGGTGAATGCGACGTACGAAAAAGTGTTGAGAGACGTTCACATCAATGCCATGTGTGAGGACACAATTGAAAAAAAGACCTTGTTAGATATTTACCCTTACATACTTGGGGGTGTTTTGAGTAATGGGACTGTGGAAGAGATCCCTGTATTTTTTTTAGAGCTGATTCGGAGTAATGTCCAAAACACGGTTATTACTCTAAGCCTAGGGACAATAAGAATCTTTTTGTGAGATAGGCTTATGTCCAACATCTTTATTTCAATAAAATGCATATTTATTTCTCACTTCGAGCAAATATTCTTTTATTGCTTCCAATTCATTCATAATCATACTATACAAATAAATATTCTTAGATTCTTTTATTCTTTGGATCTACTTTTGTCCCTATAACAGGTCTTCAGATATCAATGATATGACTGACACTGCTATTGACTCAGAACCTCCTTTTGAGCAAGATATGTGTCCAGATTAAACTTCAAGACTTTGGAGACAACTGAGACTGTAGCTTATCTCCTGATTTGTTAAAGACAGGAAAACAAGATTCTACCTTATACAGAATCAATGGAAGCCATGGCCTTTCTCTATGTGGGGCACAGATGTCATAGGGCCGATCTCACCTAAGGTTTTTGACGATTATCTTTATGGTCATCAATTACCTCACTAAGTAGGCAGAAGCTGCTTCATATACCAATGTCGCAAAGTCAACAGTCTGCGAATTCTTGAAAAATCATGTCAGTATGAAATGCCAAAAAGGAGTATATCTGACAATGCACTAAAAGTGAACAGCGGCAAGATATCAGAAGTTTGCAGTCTGTTCAAGGTTAACACATTTTGCCACAAAATGCACAGCACAATTGGAGCAAAGAAAAAAAGAAAGAAAAAATGAAGAAAAACTGCTGTCGGGGCAACACATTGGCTTATCGCAGTTTTGTTTATTAATGTCAAGATTCCTTCTCTCCGAGTGTTGGGTCAGATCCCGATTGAGGAGAAATGTTCAAAGTTATCTGTCTTGGTCAAATGCACCAAAAACAAAAGACGTGAGCTCACCAAAGAAGGTTTGCCCTAGAGAGTTCCATGAAGGGGACTTAATATCAAAGAAAATCCTCCCCATACAAAAAAAGACTTTAGAAGAAAGAGGATATCAAACTGAAAAGGACCTATGTGGAAGGCTTTATCTGGAGAAGCGTTGATTTTAACCATAAAGGATAGCAAGAACTTACCTGATCCTACGAGTGCGAATTCAATCAAAAAATGTTAAAAAAACAAAAAATAAAGAAGAAAAGAAAAAAGAAAAAAAGAAAAGAAATAAAAGAAAAGAAGAAAAAGAAAAAGGAGAGGCCAAGGTGAAAACCCACAAAGGGCGCCTTAAAACCAAAGGGGTTTTGAATTGAAAGCCCAGGAAAGGGCAATTCAAATTTTTTATCAAAGGTGGGGCATGCGGTAGTCTTGTCCTTTCTGAATTAGCAAGAAGGGGAGATGCTACATCTTAGGGCATCAACAAAGTCTTCTAGGACTTCTAAACACATATCAAGTTCAAACGGGTCCTCAAGAAGTTTGTGCGGAGAAGCTCATGCTGCGATATCTGGGGCACCTATTTTCATCTTATTCATTTTTGTATCTTAGCAAAATTTTCTATCTTGATTAATTTATTCATTTCGAGCTGTGCTCTCAATAAAATTTCTTCTTATCTGTTGTGATAATCTTTTTCAAGCATTTTCCATTGAAATAAAGATTAATGGGCTGTTAGTATTCAAGCAAAAGGAGTTTTGCATATTACTCTAAAAGTTTCTAAATAATACAGGAACCTGAAACATGACTATTGTTTAGAGCACACCAAGTTTAAAGGTTGAAATGTCTAAGATAGAAAAGTCTAAATTAAGACTATCCTTTCAGATTTTGTTGTCCAAGCATGGATTGAACAAAACAACAAAATGTCTTGTTGATGACAAAGCTTCAATGAACAAACGAGCAATGATCACCGAGTGATAAAAAGAGGTTTCTCGGAAGAGAAAGTACTACAATTGTGCATAAACATTTGGTACGACACCCTTGGAATGGTGGAGGAGACCAAAGAGATTCAGATCCTATATCCCCGAATTGCAGTGGGAGAGGTTAAGAAAGAGTCAGATCTTATACCCAGTGGGAGGAAGATAGTTCAAATTTTATTACAGTGGACTAAACCTTGAAGAGTACAGCGGATTGAACCTTGAAGAGTACAGCGGATTGAACTTTGAAGATTACAGTGGGGGGCAATCTGGCTAAGTAAGAGATGAGTGTTACCAGCCGAGCAAGATAGCATTCTGACTTGTTGGCAATAAAACCTTGATAACAACAAGGGATGATAACCCAAACATTGAAAATGAATCGTTCTCATGGCATTCTGCATTCATGCAAATATCATTCATATACATCTAGTTAGGAAATTTTGATTCATTCCGATCATAATATTTTAAACACTAGGCATAAATAGGTCTACGAAATGGATTTTACAGGCCATGTTCCCCAGAGAACAGATCAATGAAGTTACCTATACTCCTGAAGCAGAAGTGGAATAGATTGAAGATTGCAGATCTTATCTTCCTAAGCAGTAGCGGAACAGATCGAAGATAGCAAATCGAAGCCACCAGCCTTATCTCCCTAAGCAGTAGTAGAGTAGGTTGAAGA